>NW_026555313.1:1800000-2277500 GCF_021234165.1 Pteronotus mesoamericanus
AGGGGACACCCAGGCAGCTTTCTCACTATTTCAATTTCAAATGCTACAAACATCTACAGAGTTTCAATGTGCACATGTCTTGACTTTTATTCTGAGCCTGGCAGACTCTGAATTGATATAGGGAGTGAGAACATAATAAGCCGTTAACTCCACATCTGCTTAGTAGATTATGTTCAAAGACGGTATAAAAAATTGATTAAACACTGTTTTCTAGAATAAACCTTTGAAATCTGTTTGTTTCATTAAGCAACACAATCAGTTGAAATAAGTTAACTGTGCAATGAACATAAGATACCGTTACTACTGTTTCTATATTTAAAAAGCTTCAATGTTGATGAAGCAAATGCTTTGAAAAGCAACAAAAATATTTTCAGAAATCCTCTTTCAAATAATTCTGTTTCACAAGGTAAGGAAGTTGTAATGTTAACTAACATTGTCATTATTTTATTCAGTGCTCCTCTTGTGTTTTCAATAACTAGACTAGGCTCTATTTATCTTAGCTGGCCATACAATGGTATATGTATTCATTTTAATAGATTCACTTGGAGGTTCTATTTTTTTTTTCCTTTTTCAACATGTAAACACCCCTGATGATAACCATGTTACCTGTGAACTAGATGAAGAGGGAAAAGCAGCTATGAGGCACAGGTTTCTAGGAGTTGAGGGGCAAGGGTTAATGGAAACAACAACAAAAATTACCAATGGCAGTCAGCTGTGTTAACAACAAATACATTGTTTTTCCCAATGATATCATACCTGACAAAAAACAGAATGAGGTAACTGTAAGGATTCTTTGTATCTGTTAACTACTTTTTTCAAACTGGTCAGAAATAAGTAATGGCAACTCTGCAGACATTCAAGTAGAAGATTTTAACTAGCATGTTTAAAATAGAAAACCTAAAGCATGAACTCCAATCGCAAAACATGAAATATGCAATTCTCCTGGTGTACTCAGAATTTTAGTGTACAGCTGTAACTCCTTTAAGCTGAGTTATACTTACTAAGGAAAGGGAAATGACAATGACATTCCACAAACAAAAAGACCACCTTATTACTGGTAACTAAGGTCATCAGGCAAATGTATGCGGCAGGGATGACATAATGGTCATTGACTCATGTTAAGATCAAAGCAGCCTGTTAGAAACCCCGTTCAGAGAATGAACATCTTTTAACTGGAGCCTCTTGGGATCAACACTCAAAACTAACAACAGTGAACTTTGAACTATGAAGGAAAACAATGAGGAACTACAGGAAGAAAGCTTTCAGGGAGTGAGATGGTCTTAGACTGTATATCCTTATAAAATGACCCATCTAATTATTTTAATTCAACTCAATTTACAGTAATCTACTCTAACTGGTTCTATGTATCTCTGTAGTTAGGGTAAATTGACTTTACCTCACACTAACTTACTTTAAAAACACAATATCTGACTTGAACTGGCTGCTTACCTGCAATCTTTTTCCAATTACAAGGTAAACTTGTAGTATTTGGGGGCTTATGTCAAAGTCTTAGGGCAGATATCTAAATCAATTATAAGTCAAGGGACTCTAAAACGATGTTGAGATGGCATGGAGCATTAGAGCAATTTCTGAATCATGGGGTATGCAAACCTCAAAGAAATTCCCAATATGTATTTATTGGCATCATTATCCATAAATTACAATAATAATGATCACATGCTGGGAACTCACTATGCATCAGTCACTATACTGGGTGCTTTATGCATGATCACATTTCATAACTGTAACAATCTTTGAAAATAGGCCCTAGTAGCACCCCCATTTTACAGATGAGAGAACTGACACTTAGAGGTGGTAAATGATTCATTTACATAGGTGGCCAGCAATGGAGCCAAAATTCTAACTCAGGCAGCCTGACTCCAGAGCCCTGCTATGATATTGGTATAAGAAATAAGATAAAACTAACTTGGCCAGAGTCTTTGTTATAGCACAGTTGTAAATATATAATACTGGCACACAATATGGAAATATGAGGCAATGTGCTCTAGTACAAGTATACAGTTTGGAAATGTAGGGCCAGTATTTGATAAAGGAGTAATATGACCTTAAGTTGTTTTATGTTTCTGGACACCAGTTTCCTCATCTGTAAAAGTAGTATGATGCTTTATTCCCAGTGCATAATATAATACATATAAAAACATTTTGTAAACACTGTACTCCAGCTGGCTAAAATAAAAGCAGGAAGCTGCAGACACGTTTTCTTTTGAGCCAATACGACGACTGTGGAAGAGCAAAAAACAATAAAATGAAAGTGCTAAGAAACCACCCCCACCCAAAAAAAGGCAATTCATGGAAGTGTATTAGCTATAACCCATGCAGAAAATGTGTAGAAGATTTTGTTTATACCACAGGGAAGACATGGCGGAAGTGAACTGAAAAATAGGTTAATTTTCTGCAGGCATTATGTCATAGTTGTTAAGAATATAGACTTTACACTTAGGCAGATCTGGGTTTAAATCCTGGACAAATTACTCCAGCCTTAAGATTTTGGTTTTTCACATTAGTGAAGTGAAAAGCACAAATTTAGGAATTAAAGGAGATAATATATATGAAGTGCTTTATGTTAACAAGGCTCAGTTAATATTGGAGACTATTATAATTATTATTTATCTCCTGATGTCATTATAGTTTAAAAGGAAGAATGTAATTTCAGGAGAGCTATACACCAGAGACAACCATTTGTGGCTTCCAAAGCCTTAACAAGGGAGGTTAAGGAAAGCAGTTCCTGGGGCATACACTTAAAAATGGCACTTTGGGCAGCCTTTAAGTACTTCCTCAGGTTGACACTAGAGTCCTTTTGCTCAAAACTTAATCTTTACTTAAATGGATTGGCTTCAACGATCAGTTCGTACCAGTGGTTCAGATTGGGTCTCTGTGTCTGCACAGAGACAGATTTAAACAGTTTCATTCAAAGAAACGTTCTAGTTCAATTTATTACCTGAATCTGGAACTGTTCTCTGACTAGTCATGAAAACAGACACCGACGACTTGTATATGGGGGCAGATGGGATGGGGACAGTTCATGGTGGGAGGGAGCATAGAGCAAGAAAGCGAGGAAGACAGGAGAGAAGACTAGAAAACGAAAGCTGGAGATCCAAGAGTCATCCTGACCATCCTGCTTCTCCCAGCAGCAAGAAAGCTTTCTGGTGATCAGATTATCAATTTACCACCCGCCCCAGATTCAGGACTCTTTTAACAGACATGATGCCTCTTACATCTTCCCCCTGATGATGGTTTGAGGGTTTGAATTTCCCTGTCCCCAAGTTTGAAGGGAGCATGTATCATCCTATGTGGCAGAGATATTCAGATGCTAAGAGGAACATTAACAGTGGGAATGTAAACTAACCGTAATATTTTACGAGGTCTTTTAGAAATAGAGGGCTCTTTATATGCATTTAGATACAGATACCCAGAATGCTCCTCTAGGTTGCATATGAATGGAATGACGGACTTTAGAATCATAAAGAAAAGGGTTGATACTCTACACACTGTTAGTATCCTGAAAAAGAATGAAAGAATAAACCTTTGATTTAGTGTACTTTCAGATTAGAATACAGAACAGGAGGAACAGAGTAAAAAATTCTATGGAAAATATTTATTTAAATAGCTTAAAAAAAAGGGCGGGGGTTGGGGGGAAGAACCAGTCAAATGTTTCCAGTTGTCCTTTCCTGTGATACATAGGAACTACATAAAATATACAATTTCTGAAAATAATACAAAGCTGTAGTAATTTTAAAAATAATTTAGTAAGATGAAATATATGAAGAGTAACCAGTAAAGATAATAGTAATAATAAAAATCAACATATATTGAGGACTTTCTAAGTATGATGCATATTACTAAACAATTTAAAGACATTATCCCGTTTAATCTGCACAAAAATCTTTCTCAGTATATCTCACTATTCCTCCCATTTCATAGATGAGGAAAATGAGGTCATTAGAAAAGTTAATAAATTGCGTAATACCCTTTAATTAGTAAATTAGTAAATGGTGAATTCAATTCCAGTAGGAATGGACAGTTGTGCCTTGCTTTATGCAACCCCTGATTTCTGAAAAATTGCACATAAGTGAAGTCTTAAAAACTGAACTGCACTCTTAGATTATGAGAATGGATTTTCCTACCTCTCTTCTTCCCTCTCTTTTTTTAAAAAATTTATTTATTGATTTTAGAGAGAGAGAGAGAGAGGGAGGGAGGGAGAGAGAGCAAGAGATACATTGATTTGTTGTTCCATTTATTTATGCATTCATTGGTTGACTCTTGTTTGTGCCTTGACTGGGGATCCAACCTGCATCCTTGGTGTATCGGGACAACGCTCTAATCAGCTGAGCTATCATCTGGCCAGGGCCTTAGCTCCCTTCTTTCCTCCCTTCCTTCAATTGAAAGAAAAAATATTTGAGTTCTTACTGTGCCATCTACTAGGGTTACAAAAGTAAATAAAATGAAGCAGACATATTAGTGTAGGAAGACAGATAATGAGCATAAGAGCAAATACTATATCACACGATGATGAGTGCTGTCAAGGACTCATCATCATGAGATTCCAAGTCCAGAAAATCCCGAAGTCCGGAGGTGGCAGCGCGCGTGGCATGTGTGAAGCAGGGCCAGCAGGCTGACGCAGCTGGAGCAGGAAAGGAGGGAACAGGGGGCCTGGTGAGGGAGGGGGCAGGGTGATTCTGAAGGCCTGTATGCAGTTGTCAAAATTTTAACTTTTACTTGGGGTGATATGGGAAGGCATTAGAGGATTTTGGACAGAGGAGTGACATGGTCTGATTAACGTTTTAACGATCAGTCTGTCATTTCGGTGGTGAATAGCCTGTACGGGAAAGGGAGACGAGCATGGAAAGCTACAGGAATAACTGAGGGAAGAGACAGTGATCTGGACCATGGTGGGGGCAGTGGGAAGTGGCCTGACTCCAGAAAGACCCAGAGGCAGAGCCAAAAAAGTGAACCACTGGATTGGATGTGGAGTGAGAAAGAAAGAAAGGTGTTAGGGGCAACTGTAAGATTTTTGGCCTGAGCAAAGGGAAGTATAGAGGCATTATTTTCTGAGATGGGGAAGACAGTGAGACAAACAGTTTGGCTTTGTTTTGGGTTTTGAGGGGAGTGGGAGGAGGTTGGAGGGAAAGAATTTAACTTGGGGTATATCCAGGTTGAGATGCTTAACATATCCACGTGTAACTGTCAGGCAGGCAACTTGATAGATGAGCCTGGTATTTGGAAGACAGATCCAGGCTGAGAATACAAATTTTGGAATTGTCAGCATAGAGAAGATACTTAAAGCCATGAATTTGGATGTTATCACCTAGGGAGAGAGCAAAGAAAAGAAAAGAAGAGGTCCAAAGACTGAACTCTGGCACTCTATTGTTTAGAAATCTGGAACCCGCAAAGGAGATCAAATACCATGTAAGATTTGCATCCCGAAAGTCTAGCAAAGAAAGTGTGTCAAGGAGAAGAGAGTGATAAATACATTCAATATTGCAGATAAGTTGTGTAAAATGAGAGTTGAGAATTGACCACTGGGATGGACAACTAGGTATCACTGATGGCTTTGATAAATGATACTTCATTGCAAATCTAGAGACAAAACCTGATTGGAATGGGTTCAAGACAGAATGAGAAGAGAAGAAATAAGGTTCAGAATTTTTGGGAAAAAGGAGGGAATAAAACTGGAGAGATAACAGAAGGAATGTGGAGGTTTTTTGTTTGTTTAGGTTTGTATGATTATGAAAATAATTTAAAGGAAAATGTCAAATATCTTAGTAATGTAAACTCTGACTCTTATTTTAGCTGCTTCATAATATATGAATATATAGTTTAGTATATCGGTTTTGCTTCTATAGCAAAAATATTACTGAAAGTATTACTATTAATAGTAAAGTTGTAATAGAGCTGATGTTAGTCTTTAGTTATCATCCTGATTATAGAAATCATTTTGAATATGATATCTACAGCGTTTAGTGTCTAATATCTTCACAACAGAGAGCTATTATCTTCAACTTGAGATCTTCTGGGTGGAAATATCTGTTGACTGTGCTCCAAAAATTACAAACAATTTTTTGAATAAAGTACAGTTAGAACCACACTAAGGAAAAATGCTATGGAAAAAATTAGTTGTTCACTCAGTTCAGATATAATTCCTGGCATATCAAATTTTATTTGGGTAACTTTCTGAGTCCTATAAAAATACATTTGACTTGCCCATTACAGCTACTGCGGCAGCAAATGGCTATCAACAACAGTAATAATAGTAATAATAGCGCAGATGCAGAACCAGGCACCTGGTAGTGAATAGCGGATTGACAAGCTACTGGAAACAGTACAGCTGGGGGAATAGGTCAAATTCAGAAGACCATAATATTAGAAGGATGTGATTGTATACAGTACCCACTTTAGATGAAACTTCTGTTCAATAAAAAAATCCAGCTGCTAGTTTATAAATTTCCCACCATATTCATGACTCAAAACTGCAGACTTCAGTTGTCTGAGTCTCCCAGTCCTGGACTTTATGCTACTCAGTTGTAAAGTGCCATTTAATGAGGCTATGGAGAGCTTTCAGTCAATGAATCCACTCTCTGCATGGCCACGTTTGCATGCAGATAACACAATTTTGCACACACAGATTTAACAGGGAGACAAAGAAGAGCAACTGAGAAGGAGCCTCCTGAATCCTTACTTTACTTGTAAACCTCAACAAAGGCCAACATAATTCTCAAGGCCATCTCCAGGCAAAAGAATAAAAAAGGCAAAGTATGCCACTAAAACTCCCTTTTCCTACGATACGTCTTTCCCTCTGTTTCATCAGGTTCTAGTCGTATATGGAGAGTAAAGCAACTCCCTCTGCCCAGGACTCTGTACCCATTGCTTGCTTCTGAAGTTGAAGCCATAGTGCCTTCCCCATTAGGAATGCATGCCTCAGATTTATAAAGGTTCCCTTTCTGTTATCAAAAATTATCTGTCTTATGAATCACTTTGGGATCTTATTAAAAGGCAGAGTCTCATTTAGCAGGTCTTGGGTGGGAGAGTGCTGAAACACCAAGTTTTTGCATTTTAATAAGCTTCAGGAATCTGAAGCTGCCAGTCCACAGGCCACACTCTGAGTATGCTAGGTAACTAAAAGCGAAATGGATACCAAAGTGTACTGGGAGGGGTTTATGGTACGCCTGCTTTTAGATAATGTTTATAGTTCCACACGTATATTTTATGCATTAGCGAGAAAAAGTGAATGAAACAGGAATTTCAGGTCAGGGGCAGAGGTCAAGGCAGAAAATTTTTGTTACCTGAAAGAGGCTCTTACTCCTATTCAAATTGAGTTACCTTCAAGTGACCAGAAGTCAAGAGCTACACTTGTGTGGGTAAAACCAGAAGCTTTCCTCTATGAAGTTTGGGTAGGACAACTATCCTGTGTGGATAGAAGATAGACTCTGCGATTAGGGATTATTGATTTACTCCTGGTTTGTGAAGCACGTGCATGTGTTTTAATGAGCAGAGCTCTTCGTAAACATGGAAGCCTTCCTTCCTTTAAACTCATCTCCCCAGCGCCTCAGCCTCGATTAGTCGCCTCTCACAGGCGCGTCCACAGAATCCTGGGCTACTTCCCACCAAAGCTTTTGTCACACTGCGGATTTTTCTTCCCCGTAGACCAGTGCTTTTGGAAGGAAGAATTGCATATCTGGTCACTACTGCCTCCGTGGCCATCATCATGGCTTCACGCACAGCAGATTGATAAATATTTGTTAAATGAATGAAAAAGTCTATGTTTTCCAGATTTCTGTAACTAATGCCTTTGGTTTCCTAACTAAGGTTAAAGAAAATAACCCATCCTGAATCCGATACATCAAAGCCTCTTTGTGCACAGCTCACTGACTATTTGCAGCTCCCTGACTCCTGGGCCTGAGGCAGGGCTGTATTGCTTGGACAACTTGTGGGTAGTTGGGGATGTGCGGTGAGCTCTGGCCCATGAATTGCGAGCTGAAGGAATGTGTGTTACTCTCTGGCTAAGAATTTATTTGCTAATGAGAGATGCCTGAGGACCCTCTCTTTTCTCCCTAGTTCAGCACCTGGCAATGTTCAGAGGGGTGGATTCTCTACCACCCTTAGTCCTAAATGGCTATAATGAATACACCCTCTGCCCCCCTTGTGGACATATAGTATAAAAAAATAAAGCTTTGTGTTTTAGCCATGGAGATTTCAGTGGTGGTTGTTACTGCAGCATAACCTTGCCAACTCTAATTAATACAGGTTATGAGGGTAATGTCCCACACCGAGGGGTGCTAGGTCCTATCTGTTCCCAGGCCCAGCATACCTCTTCCTTTTGAAGCTGGGGTTTCAGGTGTGGCCCTGAACCATACCTCCAGCCCTGAAAGTGATTTGCCCATCCACAAGCCCAGTTTCATACTGGTCCCAGCTGGAGGATCCCTGTCACGTGTCTGTGACTGAGTTCCGACCTCTGTAAGCCCAGTCTCTCTAGGATAACAGACCTGCTGTTGTCATAGGCATTGTGATCATGCTTCTGAGCCCTAATCATCTCTCCAGGTCACCTGACTGTTTGCCTGGATTTCTATCGCTGCTCCTGCTTCTTCACACTTATGATCCACCCACAGGTCAAAGCTCCCTGAAGACACTGCTGAATTTCATTTTGTTATCAAATAACTGCATTACTACAAGTTATATGTTGCTGTGCTCTGTCTGCCACAGTGATCTTCACTGCTAGCCCTTCAATCTGTCCCAAAACTCCACTGCCTGCCTTCTTATAATTAGGGAAATTTGTCCCAGTTTTCTGCATTTCTCGTTCCTCCCTGAATCATTGCGGTTAAATGGGCCATGTGCATCTGTGTCCAGAGACATAACAGATGGGATCTTAGGGATTAAGGTAGCAAACAGAGAGCACAGGGCTTCTAGGAGGATTAGTCTTTCGCCTGGTGGGGAGCATAGAGAAGGAGGCTGGGGAGCTGGTTTGAAAAGGGTCACTTGGCCCTCTACACATATGTGATAGTTGTTGGATTTAGTTCACTCTCACTGTCCCTGTCTGTCTGTTCCCATAAATGCCTATAAAAGAATGACCACTAGATTTAAAGTAAA
The DNA here is from genome assembly GCF_021234165.1 of Pteronotus mesoamericanus. Taxonomy (NCBI): domain Eukaryota; kingdom Metazoa; phylum Chordata; class Mammalia; order Chiroptera; family Mormoopidae; genus Pteronotus; species Pteronotus mesoamericanus. The sequence continues at coordinate 1,809,103 of NW_026555313.1, forward strand.
AAAAAAACCAAACAACAACAACAAAAACCCCTCAAACAAACAAACAAACCCAAAACATGGTTTAAGTGTCAGCAGTGCCATTTACTAGCTGTGTGACCTCAGAAAGATCAGCTAACCTCTCTGTTCAAGCGAAAAATAAAGCTAATAACATGTCCCTAATGTGGCCCATAATGAAGCTGACTAGGGTCTTGCAGCGATCACATGGGAGAATGAGGAAGCACTCAGCCTATTGCAAAGAGCTTTGTTCATGAAGGTGTTGCTGTGGTGATGAGGATAGAACAGACAGGCAGATGGACCCCACCAGCAGGCATCGCTAAGCCTTAAGAGTGAGTGGGGGATACAGAGCTGAAGCAAGACTCTGTGAGGAAGAGTTTAGCGGCACGCATTCTAGAGAACCAGTCAGAACAGAATGAAGCACCTCTGTGGGGGGAGGGGGCAGCATGGACTGTCCCTGGTAGGATGTTCAGCTAATTACGCTGCTGACTGCACATTGCTTCCCCTCCTGAACTGCAGTTGTGATGGGCAGATGTGCAAGGGGATAGGCTACAGATGGCACTATTGCCATATGATGAAGTCATTGTTTGCATCTTTTGTTGCCGGGTAGTTCTAAGGCCTCTAGAGCACCTCCTTTCTCTTACATTAATTCCCAGTGCACCCACTGGCTGAGCCCCGCCCTGCCTCATTGTCTTTCCAGCATAGTCCCCATACACGTTGACGCTTCACTGGCTGCCCAGTAACCAGGCACCAGCAGTTGGCAAGGACCCGCAGAACGGAGCCTGGACCGCCCAGCTAGTTAGACACCTGATGTGGAATGTGGGAACATGTTCTAGAGTACAGCAGGACCACACTGCTACATGGACGTCCCATCCGTGGGAGCAGGATTTGGGGGCTCTCAGGGAAATGCAGACAGGCTCCATAAGTTCTTGGGAGAGACCTGGAAACACGGCAGATGGCCATGCATTCCAGGACCTTTCCACCTGTGGGTTTTTCCTACACAAGTTGTTCACAGCCCAAATGTTTTCACGCTTCAAGCAAATAGAACATCAAGGCAGAGGGTAAAAAAGCACAGGGAGAAAGTGGCAAAAAAAAAAAAAAAAATGTGGGAGAAGGCCAGGCTGTTCAGATGAGGTGCCTTTAACAAGAAGTGGTAAAGAAAGAAGCAGTTGTGCTGAATAAGGCCAGAGTCACCTTTAAAATAGATAAGTTTCCTGCAGTAAAGTGACAGATCAATTAGATGGCAAACACCACGCTCAGTTGTCTAGGCTTGGAGTCAGTTAAGATACAGGATGATCATAAAAATGGAGACTCAGGATGCCAAAGGCACAAAATAGCTAAAGCAAAGATGAGGGGAAAGGAGATTTCAGCATTTAAGAGAATCAAAACAGTGAGGGGAAGATCTGTTTTTTAAATAAACAGGAATTATTACTCAGGGAAAAAATTTAGGTTGACAATGCAAGTAGAGAAGGTCATTTCTGCAAAGTGTCTGGGCCTTAGCATTAGATGGGTTTACGGCCCCAGCTCATCTACGTCCTAACTGTGTGATCTTGCAAAAGTTGCTTAACCTCTCTGAACCTCAGTTTCCCTCTCTATGAACTACAAATCTTAGTAATGCCAAATCACAGGGATATCATAAGGTTTAACACAGGTAGTATATATGAAAATTCTTGGCAACTCATAAAGTTCAAACAGATACTAGCTATTATTATCACAGAATTTCTTTATTTTCCTACACTATATTTTTTGTATCTTCTAGGTATGCAGACATGTTCCCACATTGCTAAAAACCATGTCAGCCTGTGGCATAGTGTGGTGGAAGGCAGAGCTAAAGGAACATGTAGATGTCCTCGGACTTCCTATTGACTATACAGTAAATTTCCAACCATTTTGCATGGCAGCTGTATCTCCCCAGCCTGTGTCTAAAAATAATTTTTGGCCACTCTCATCCATTCACCTTATAAAACCTCCCTGAATAGTTCTCTAAATTGTACCAGTACTTACTCTGACTTTGAAAATTTTGTTCTGGTTGGCCTAGAATGCCCTTCCTCTGCACACCTCTTACTCAGGCCTCAAAACCCACCTCTGAAGCCACCTTGGGAAGCCTTTGCTTGTGTTAAATTGGTTACTTCCTCTCAATATTCCCCTAGCACTCTGTTCAAGACTCTGTTATAGCCTCTGAAAACAACTCCCATAAAAACAAAGAACCAACAATCCCCAGCTAACGTTTACTGGGGACTTACATCACTCCAGACCCCATGAGAAGCCCTACGCATAGATAATCTCAATGACTCTTCAATAAAACTTTTTGTAAGGCAATGCTGTTGTTAGCCTCACTTTATAGATAGGGAAACTGTGGCTCAGTGAAGTTGAGTAACCAGTTAGACTGAAAGCAAGTAATTAACTGGTTTCAAATACAGTGCTAACTCCAAGACTCATGCTCTTAACCACTGTCTGGCACTGTGCTGCTATGATTTATTCATTTATCAGTCTCCTCATCTCCCATTAGACCAAGTGTCTCTAAAGCAGAGGAATCATACTTTAGTCAGCAGGCCCTCAATAAATGTCTGCTGAATTAAAAAATAAGTGGGTTCTCACATGAAGAAAAACAACGTAGGCTCATGAAACCACCCTAAACATTCAATATCCTCTGTAAACTGAAGTCAGATACACCACCCAGGTGAAACAACAGTTACACTTGACTTGGATCCTTAGCCATCGTTTTATCGGCCTCTCACCCTCTTAGCAACAAACACCACTAAGAGTACCAGCTTCTAATGTGGTGAGATGATACATATGTGCTAGATGCACTCAACCCTCCCTTCCTTCAGAAGTGATTCATTCAGGCAATAGCATCAAGCAAGGCAGGAGGCTGTAAGTCTTCCTTCGTTCTTCACGTAACCGCATCTACAGAGTTTTGTTTTAATGGTGATCAAAAGTATTCCTTTTGGCATTTGTATGCTCAGCACACATAGATGGAGTTGAACATGGTATATAAGAATAACTTTATATTTATATCTTCTTCAGAGAGAGGAAGAGGAGGGATGATTTGGGAGCACAACGGTTGCACCATGAGGTATCTGAGATGGTCCCAGGGCGGCCATGGGGTAAAAAACAATCATATACAATGCATTTGTTTAGCATCCTGGCTAATAAATAAGTAAAACATCTCATCAAATTTCCATTATATCACTAACATCTATCACAGTCCCTGACACATAGTAGGTACCTAGTAAATGTTTCATGAATGGAAAAATGAGTAAACAAATGAATGAGCAACATTATAGGATTTTTTTTTTTTTTTTTTTTTTTTTTTGTTCTACCTATAGGAAGTACAGGAAGCTAGATGTCAGAGTTCCGAACTTATGTAGGGTAAAATGAGGAGCCAGATATTTTAGAAAGCAGCTGAGGCTGTCTTAATCAGGATCTGTTTGAAGGCTGAGGTAACAATGCCCAGGATTGAGTTAAGGGACTTTGATTCCTGAATTGGCTACAGTCTAAAGAGAGCTATGAACAAAAAAGTCTGTGAACAAACCTCACATTTTCTCATTCATTCAAAATGCATTCATTCATTCACTCATTCATTCATTATTCATTCATCCTTCAACAAATATTTATAGAGTGCTATTAAAGCTAGGCACTGTGCCAAGCACTTCACATATATTATTTTCTAATTCTCAAAACAACTCTAAGAGGTATATACCATTATTTCCCAGTTCTACAGATGAGAAAGTGGAGTCTCAGAGAAGCTAAGTAAGTTATCAAATCAAGGCTACACAGCATGTGGCTGAGCTATGGTTGCAACTTAGGACTCTCTGACGCCAAAGCCCCCTTACTCTCTTCCTCATATTTGTCTCTGACCTTAAGGAACTCCAAGTTGAGCAGAGGTATAAGCTGGAAAATAAACAGTGTGAAAAGTGCTCTGACAGAGGTAAGAACTGGGTGACGCATGACCACAGACAGGGGGCATCTACCTCAGACCTGAGGAGGAAGGACCTAAGAAGGCATCCTTTTAGAGGAGATGACTTGCCAACTCTTAGAGAAGTGCTGGGCGTTCATCGCATGGAAAAAGCAGACATAGAAAGGAAAGGGGAGCATAGTACATTCTTATTCATTGTTCTTCATTTTGTATGAATGAACTCATATATAAACAAGGCACCAATAACATTGAACTTCTGCATCTTTGTTTTTATTTTGACCAAATGTGAGGAAACTATGCACAGATTGAGTATACATGTTGAGTTAAGTATTAGATACTTTGCTCTGGACCTTAAGTTTTAAAAAATAATAACTTTTACTCCTTTACTCCCTTAAGACTTTTATGCTCCTACTTGTTACAGCCCCTCTGGTGCATTCTATTCCCTCGGCCTGAAAGACGCTTCCTTTGTCCCTTATAAACATTTTACCAGTTGTCCTCTTGTCTGCCCTTGGGTAATTCCTTTTCCTCCTTCAAGGGTCAGTTTAAACACCACTTTCTCGGGTCGGGGGGCTTTCCTGACCCTAAGGTTGGGTTAGGTTCTCTGAGAGTGTCCTCTAAATGTCTGTGATCATGACACTCATCATGCTTTCCCCCCACTGACCTCCCCATTGATTTCACTTCCTACAAACTTTAAACCCCTTGAGAGTCTATAACTGTCTTGTTGTTTACTCCTATATTCTCAGTGGTCAACAAAGTGGCAAATAATAGGCACTCAATAAATATTTGTAGAATGAGTAAATTGAAGACCATGTATTTCATCATTTTTTTTTATCAATAAAAAATTAGAAATCAGTAAAGTCTGATGCCTAGGAAATAGAGTCAGAATGAAGAAAGGAAGACTGAAAAAAGAAAATTATGTGTTTTTTAAAAAGGCAGAGTAAAATGTATAGAATTTAGAGAATGATGCATCCTTATTATACCCCCTAGTGCTTCCTTAAACATATAATAACTTGCCAGATCTTATCAACAGTAGCATCTACTTTTCATGTATTCTAACACATTGGATATTTTGTTTTAAAAAAAGGTTATAAAAATGTTATGTATTAAATTCGGGCTGTGTTACTCTTTGCCAGATTTATGGCATCTGAGTAACATAGAAAGGAAATCCTCAAAATTAAAGGTATACTCTTTCCAGGCCCCACTTATTATATTCTAAACATTTTAAACTGAATTTTCATTTTTAAGTGGATCAATTTTTCATTTCAGTCCAAAGGTCCCTGCCTGTTTCTGAAATTTGCAACATCTGCTAGGGAAGTGAAGAATGAAACAATTTTTTAAAGATCAAGTAATGAAGGAAAAAAAAATAACTTTCTTGAAGGATTGTGGATTTTCAATTTGTTCCACATGAGAGTATTTCAGGAAATTACCTTTTAACTGATGCTCATCTTGTTTGTGCAGTAATATTCTCCTGATAGGGATGGACTGTGATCTGAGAGATTTTTACAAGGTAAGAATTCTGCTAGTCTGTCTTCCAAAGGCAATCTGCAGGCCTCTAGTGGTTTGCCATCACAGAGGGACTCTATGTGGGAGACCACTTTTTTCCAGTTTCTGAAATGAGTCATAATTAAGGCAAAACTATCCTTTCCTGTGAACAACCTTTATACAGGATTATCTAGATAATGTAGTTTTCCATTTATTGGACATAGGTCAAGGACAGAACTAGAAAAAACTCTCAAAAATGGGCTGGGTTAATTAACATGGATCACCCAAATCTGTTCTCCCATCTCATCTAACCTTGTTCTCTCTATTGGCTAGAATTCCCACCATTAGTCATTTGCTGGTTTAAAACTCTCACTTTTTATGCTCAGTGATTACCTTGATAGTTGGGTGAATGAAAAGATTTCAGGGGCTGAAAAAAGGGCTGGAAGGTCACATCCAGAGACTTCATCTCATGTCAAGTAGAGCATGTATTTTTATTCATTTTGTGTGTTGGCAGACCACAAAATATTATGCTTGGGAAAAACTATATTGCTGCTAATTGTTTTTTGCACACTCTCTCTAAAATCCACATGGAAGGATACAAGTTCAAAAATAACTACTGTATTTCTGAAAAAAAAAAAAAAAAGAAAGAAAGAGAAGACAGGGGAAATTACCAGGTATTACAATGTAAGCTATTGTAATTTAAACAATGTGAATTGGCTTTTGGAAGAAATGAAAAGATCAACAGAATAGAAAAGAGAGTCTTGGCCTGCCTGGTGTGGCTCAGTGGGTTGGGTGCCAGCCTGTGAAGCAAAGGGTTGTTGGTTCGATTCCCAGTCAGAGCATATGTCTGGGTTGTGGGCCAGGTCCCCAGAAGGGGGAGTGTGAGAGGCAACTACCCATTGATGTTTCTCTCCCTCTCTTTCTCCCTCCCGGCCCCTCTAAAAATAAATAAATAAAATCTTAAAAAAAAAAAAAAGAAAAGAAAAGAAACTAGAGTCCAGAAATAGATGCAAAAATATAAGAAAAATTGTCATATGAGAGCAAGGACCTTACAAATCCATGGGAAAAGAACAGAATATTTAATAAATGTATCTGTGACAAGTGTCCATCTAAATGGGAAACACAATTACATCTCTACATTGTGGCATATCAACACATAGGATACAGCTGAGTTTACATGTGGCAAAGTAGCACAAAACTTATGCAGGAGATCATTCAAGTCTTACTGAGTGCTCCACAGTGGTCCAGTTCCAGAGAAAGCTGAGGACGGTTGACCTGGCAGAAAACGGCTGGATTCCTCTTAAAGCCAACCTCATGGGCAGAAAAGCTTCAAGGGCCATCACACTGCTTTGTTGGTGCTAACATAAAGCTGGGAACCCAAAGATATATCGAGACCCCCAAAGCAAAGGGCCAATGACTCTAAAGATCTTAGTTGGAGTGCAATGACTCCCCTGCTTGACATAAGGATGAATAAGGACAGGTTCAGTCATCCCCCTCTACTTCCTTCTGAAAACCCCTAAAGTACTCCTAGTCTTAAGAGATGAAATATACACAAAAACTAAAGAGTTTGCTTAGAAGTAATCCAGATTTGAATTGGACCTTTACTTTTTATGTGACTTGGGGACAATGGAAGCACTGATATTTCCTAAGATTACTATGAGAATTATGCAAGATAAAGTGTGTGAAGAACATAACATAGTGCCTGGTGTGAACCGTGCTCAAAAAATTAGTACAATTTTTCTGTTTTCTGTTTTGTAATGTTTCTTCTCTTCGAATTTAATTGATATTTTAATTTTAATGGACTTCTGCCTCTTAGGCCTTGTAAAAAGAACTTTTACATATTTCACCTCTTTGAATTCTCATAAGAACGTATCAAGTAGGTGTTACTGTCTCCATTTAACAGCTGTGTGTATGTGTTCTTTTTCTAATGAAACCATAAACTAGTGTTTTCAAATTATGCTAAAGAGATACAGGTTAATCAAATTTAAAAAGTTATTCTGTTTTTAAAAAAATTCCCTGGCTATGTAAGTTAGGGAGAGTGTGAGTAAAACAAACTGAACCAATTTCTCCACTGACGTGCTTTTCAGAGTTGTGGGTATGCTAAGGTGAATTGTTAATCTCCAGAAAGGAGGCTTCTTTATCATATTTGATAACCAGAGCAGTTCATAGAGTTGCTCTCAGAATACAACTTGGAAAAATGTAGAATAAAGATTCATTGGACAAAAGGATTCTTTGTCAAAAAAAAGGGGGAAAAATTTATGTTCTTATAAAAATCGAATTGGAAACATCCAAAATACCCCTCATCTTGTAAACAGATACACACAATGTAATGCTGCTCAGCACTGAAAAGGAATACACTATTGATACACACAATTACTGTAAGTGAATCTCAAACTCCCTGTGCTAAGTGAAAGAGGCCAGATGCAAAATGCTACACACTGTCTGATTTCATTTATACAATATTCTATACAACAATACTGTAAGGATAGAAAACAGACGAGTAGTTACCAGGACTGAGGTGCAGGAAGAAGTATATTACAAAGGAACACAGGCTAATTTCCTAGGGCGATGGAAAAATATTCTGTCAATAGATTGTGGTTGTTGTTAAATGGCTCTGCATTTGTCAAAACTCAGGAAACTATATACCAAAAGAGTGAACTTTATAGTATGTGAATTATAACTTAATTTTTTAAATAGGGAAAAGTCCCCTTCAACTGTGTATAAGTTTAGTTTACTTTTAAGTATATATATAGCCTTAAAACTTTGGTAATGGCAAGGAATAGAACAGTGTAATCTCTTAAGATAGCTGCTGCTCATAATTCATTCAAATTCTCTTTCCTGGCACTTCTCACCTTTACTTTGTATCCAGGTTGGCTTCCAAATCATGATCTGCCCTGGGGGCAATTGCATCTACAAATCACTTGCACAAGACCTGCTCTGTACTACCTTATACTGCTGTTCTCTCTCCACACCTTATCTCCTCTAGATTGTAAGTCCCAAGCAATAAAGAACCATGCCCTACTTGTATCTACCACATGGCCCATTACAATGCCTGGCAAGAGTGCATAAAGTGTTTCATAAATTAATCTGCACTTAGGTAATAGCTGCAAGACTGTGAGTCCTTAAGACTGTGAGCTCCTTGAAGACAGAAATTGTGCATACATAGTCCTGAACTAGGAGTGGTACACTGTAAATGCTCCAGAAATGCTTCTTAAATAAATATTGGATGAACGGATTCCAGGAGGTTATGATTATCATTTTTTTAAGATGGTATGCATGAGTGGAGAAATTGACTATTGGGGGCAACTCTGTGGTCTGGCGAGAGAGCTCCCTGAAGAGAAGGAGGGCGAACCCTGGGCCACTTCCTGGAAAACCTGGTGGCAGAGGGTGACTGTGCGGGCCTCCAGGTTGCGTTGGCTGGGCTTCATCTCATACCATGAGCCTTTTTCGGAGAACTCTTGGAACAGAGATACTCGATTTGGATCCAGTTGGAATGACTAACTGGGGATGGGCTGCAACACGGCAGGTTTCCAATCATGTTTCTTAGGCTTGAAACGGTTCCCAGAAGTCAAGAGGGTGAAGGCTTCATTTGTTAAGCTTGAAAATAAAAACACTTTATAAAGGGTTGTAAGGCAAATCTTTTCTTCCCTTTTATTCTTATCTCCCTCTACTGTTGGCCAATCCCTGAATTTTAATCTCTTTAGAGAAAGAACAATACTCCCAATAAATATTTTTCTTAAAGTAGGCTAAGTGGAAGCATTGAATCTATTTTATTGGATGCATTTTATAAGGTTTTAATTGTTATAATTCCAGTTAGATAGTTCTACATCCCAAACATCCTAGTCCTTTTGTCGGCCTCTGGGGAATAGGTCTCGTTAGGATGTATAACAACATAATGAGCACCTGTAAACCCAGGGGTTCATACTCTTTATATCTGATGACTAACGTCCTGGATCAGGAAGCACAGACTCTGACCTCCATCTCGCTGTCCTTTCATTGCTTCTAAAACAGCGCAGACAGCCAGCTAGGGCAGTTGGTCAAATACTTTGATGTTGTGTGTGTGTTTGTATGTAATTTCTTCTGGTTTAAAACTTTGATACAACATTTGCTCTTTATTAAACCATTTAATTAAAAGTGATTTCATCAGCTTACCATAAACCTCCTTTTCATTTAATGTGAAAAGGTTTTGTAGAAGTAGAAAAGTCCTGAAACTTTTCAAGTTCTGCCTGGAATTCCTTACACTAAAATTATTCTCGATACTTTATTGAGTACTCATAATAGTTTAGGCATGATGAGAAATTTTAAAGACACAGTCTAAGGGAAAAGTAGGTGTTATTCCTCAGCACTCGCCTCAGACTATCCATTGTGAACTTGAGGTCAGATGTTTGTCTAGTTGGCATATCAGGGGATCAAAGTTATCCGTTTGATCATATAGAGCCAGTTGGTTTTGCCCTGCACTCAATCATTCTAACCACATGGATTTTATTATATGCCCTGGATCATGAAGAGGAACAATATCAGAGGAGCTAGGAAGCTAAGTTTAAAAATTAAAAGGACCTCTGTTTTTTTGAATGACTTGAGTATCCTCATAGGCAAAGGAGCTGGCATTAAGGACAGACTCATATCATCACTAGGTAGTATGGAAAACTACCTAGAAGAAGAGGAATTGGAATTTAATTGCCAAAGAACAAAAATAATTTACATAACTAGCACAAAGAAAAAAATACTGGAATCTTAGAACTGTGTGCTAGCTTATCCTTATAAGGATAATGGCAATTAAGGCAATAGTGAGATAGGTCAAGAAAAGGTGAGCTTACCATCATCAGTGGGAGAGACGTGAAAAATAAACATAACTGGACTGAAAGAAAGCTATTATAAGCCAAGTATAAACAATTCAGTTTTCGAAATTTGAAATAGAATATCTTTAAAAAGTAGTATGTTTTAGCCATGTCCATCATTTTCTTAAAACCTTTTCTTCTGGAATGGTCTGCCCTGCCACGGTCAATCACATTCCTGTGTTTTGAGAGTGTGGATCTATTAGGTAGTGGCTAGGAGTGAGCATCCAGAGGGGAAATAAAGGCAGGGCCCTCGCCATTTCAATCTAACAAAGAACTTAACACAGGAGGCTAGGAGCAAGAGGAAGACATGTCTCACCAATTAACTCAGCAGCCCTGAGCGCGGTATGATAAGATGGCCAGGTGTCCTGAGCACCACAAGCAGGAATAAGCACATGAGGGAGGGAGGGTAGTCCTTGAGATTCTATGCTGGGAAAGGGAGCCTCGGTAGCAATTTCACTAAAACAAAGAACCTTTGCTAACCAAGAAAGGAAGCCTTTGTAGCTGTACATTATTCCCAAGATTTAGAAGGGGGAGACGGGGAGGGAACCTAGAAGCTGACTAAGATATATAACCCTCAAACCCCAATAGTGGGCATATTTACATTAGCTAAGTACTCACTTGTGGCCTTGGTTCAAGTGTATAGAACAAACTTAGTAACAATTTTCTTTCCTCTGTATGTGGGGCACTTAGACTTGCCAGGTGCTGCTTGCAGCTCTGTGCTTGTATGTGTTTCATAGATAAGCTTGCTATTTCATTTCCACTATACACGTTTGTCTCTTGCTTGAGTTATTATCTTGAGAAAGAGATAAGAACTGAGGCAGGAGTGGAAGCCTCTTGACTCGGGTCTCTCTCTCTCCAAACGTAACAGATTCTGTGGAAGACAGGGAGGTTGAGTCTGTCAGTTGTTGGCTCCTGAACCTGTGAAGTCACTGGAGTAAGGACTGACAGGCATTATGGTCACCCAAAGCCCTGTGCGGGCTGAAGGTAATGAGCAAAATAAACTAAGATTCTTGTACAGAAAAGATGAAGTACGAGACCATGAGATCTCAGAAAGGATAAATACAGAGACAGGGAAGTTGACTGCTGTGACTTTGTTTTCTTGAATCTCAGTATCCTTCCAAAAGTGGGTTCTTTAAGACTCTACTGTATCCCTCCAGGAAATCTCCTTATATTAAAGAGAGTTTGAAGAGATTTCTCTTTCCTAAAATCAAACACTGTCTCACAAATACAGAGACGAGAAAGAGAGAGACAAACTTGGAATCAGAAGACCTGAGGTCTAGTCTTGGCTCCAACCATGAGACCTTGGTCATAACCTTTCTGGTCTGCAAGTTCGACCAGAAAGTTCACCATCCATGAACTAAGGATTACAATATATATGTTTCTCAGTGTGGCTACAGGGAACAAACATGAAAAAGGTCTAAAACTATATTTGGCATGCAACACACCTACAAATGTGGAATATGTGAAAAAATACTAAATGAGTTTAGTAATTTTTTACTTTACCACAATATTGTACCTGTCTAAATTAGAATTCTGAGGAAAATATAGCTACTCCTCTGAGGTGCTGCACATGTGGTTCTATAGTAAAATAGGCAGATGACAAATGGAAAATCCCTCATCTAATGAGTGGCTAACGGCCACTGGAGTGACATCACACACAGTTAGACAAACAGAAAAAGCGGGGTTTAAGATAACCCTGTCCATAGTACAGGGCCATAGAAACCACATGGTGGGTCCTGGGTGCTAAGTAGGGGCAGGCAGCAATTTCAGTTCACTCTGGAAAGCTTTATTTCCTCTCACAACTAGGAGTGATTGAGCATGCATTTGTCTTGCAAGTCTTTAGCACAATCCTGTGCAGGAATACGGTAGCCCGATAACTGTCCCTGACTCACAGTCCCAGGGCCTGGCTTGGTCACCACCACAGTCACGGCGACAGTGAGGGGTGAGAAAGTGCTAGGTAGGGAAGTGAAGATTTTAGGTCCATAGCAGGCTGGGAAAGGGTGGTACATTGTGATTTTAAGCTTTAGCATTACCTATTTCTTATTAGGTCAATGATCCGGGGAATGAGATCTCAAGATTCACAAATATATTGAATCACATTAACTATTTAAAGTACAGATTTAATCAAGACGTTCCATTGTAAAAATAACTCTGGAGTCCAGATGTTATGATAGAAAACCCAAAAAATTGTTCCCCCAGATAATTTTTCCTGTCCTGATACTCTAGGAGTAACAGTACAGGTGTGTTGCTGCCCAGTTAAACAAGGTAAAACACCTGTTTTGGTATTGACAAACACCAGAGGGTTTTCTCCACCCAGCTTCCATTCCCAGTTCAGAAGACCGTAATCCTAGACTTGGAGCACCATCTCAGATAAGTGAAAGCTGAGCCGATAATTCTGAATCCGATCCATCTTGGATATTCAATCCAAGGCTGAGAACACCGCCTAGGTTGTTCCTGAGCTGCAGTTGGGAGCCAATGCGCTGGGGCTCCTGCCAGCGCTCACTTTCTGCCCAATCACCAGATGCATTCTGGGATGTCTCTGCCCACAAGTAGAACTTGGGCTTGTTTTTCTTCACAGCAACTAATGCCTCAGGGGGAAAAAAAAAACAACAAACCAACAAAACTCTGGTTTTGCAGTTTCCCTGCTGCCTTTAAATCTGTAAAGCTAAATACCACACCCACAATAAAATAAGAATAAATAATCTTTTCTCATCTGAAAAATTAACAGTGGCTACGAGATCTTTAGTTCAACTTGTCTAAAAGTCCAGGTGTTCCTTTTTGCTCTTTCTTATACACACACGCAAATTTTTGAGATAAACACTTTCTATGCAGTTGTAAGATAGCAGTAACTTAGTTTGCTAGCTGCTTGCAAATCTAGCCTTGTTACTGAAGCATGTATCTATCTGTAGCTGGCTGGTGACCATGGAAAATCAATAAATACTTAAAGAGGTCTGCAATCAGGGAGCAAGGAAACATAGATTGATACTAGAACTTCTGAGTTTTAAGGCTGTCACCAGACATATAATGCAGGCAAAGGGTGAAGAGACCAAAAATAACACAGAAGGTCAGAACCAGTGAATCCCTGGATGTTTTCTCCCACAGGGAGCTGCATTCAAAGGCAATTTATCCCCAGAGCCTAGATGTATGTTACTATCCAGGACGTCTCTCCCTAGGGAATTCTGAGCCTTGTTTCTATTTCCTTGACTGCTATTTGTTTATTTCAAGGCTTACATGCTTGCCTCTTGATATTTTAACTTCCAATCCTGACAGTGATGAAATATCCCAAGAGACAGCTTGGTTAACAGTGTGAAGAAGATCACTGGTTGTAGGTTAAAATTCAGCAGGGTGGGGCTATAAAAATGTGGAGAATATAGAAAATTCATGTTCTTGTGTCATAATTAGAATAATACTGCAACATCCATATTTTATTTGTAAAATTATGAAATATTCAGGTAAATATTTGGAACCTAATAAATATGTACTTAATATAAAAAATAACCTTAGACAACATATTCCAACCTGAATTCTATAGAATACTAGTGTTTTGTGCATTATAATATGTGTTCCATGGGGAAAACAAACATTAGAAAATAATGAATTCAGTTTTTTTTAAATTGACAGACTTAGCAACAAATTATATCATTATAGATTATTAATCTTTGTTGTTTCTTATGCTTATATGGCCCCAGAATCATGTGTGTGTATCTCTGTGTGTGCGGTGATGTAACTAGATTTTGTATAATTCAGTTTGAGATATATTCTATAGAACACATTTAAGGAATGCTTATTTAAAGAAAAATGTGAAATGAATTAAAAATGACTAAGTCTTGAATAAATTCACTCAGAACTTTCTCTATCCAAAACCTTGTGCTGGGTCATAAGCCCTGTCCCAAGGAATTCATACACAAACTCATATACAAGCTTGCTCTTAGAGCAGAACATTTGCATTTGCTGTTCTCCCAGCTGTTCTCTCTTTCTCATAGTTCACTTCCTTACTTCATCTGCATCTCTCCTGCATTCAGTGTTGTCAATATAGGGAAGTCTTCCCTTGTAACTTATCTTAAATAACAACTCGTCACTCCCTAACTCTTTATCTTGGTTAACATTTTTCAAAGCACTCAAAATAACTTTATATGTCCATTCCTTTATTAGTTTACTGTCTATCTACTCTACTGGAATATAGTCCTATGACAGACATGTCTCTTTTGTTCAACCTTGTATTTCCAGGTACTTAAACTAGTACCTGGCATTGAGCAGGTGTTCACTAAATACAGGGTGGGACAAAAGAAGGTTTACAGTTGTGAGTATGCAAAACACAGAGTTTATTCTTATATTATTATCTAGTAATTATTGTATTATTTTCCATATGAACAACTGTAAACATACTTTTCCACCACCCTGTATTTGTTGAATGAATGAATGAATGAACGAATGAAAACAGCTCAGTAAGAATACCACAGAAAGGGTAAAAATAAAAAGGTGGGGAATTTAGGTTTAAGTTGCTAAGAAAGGCTTTATCAGGAAGATAACATGGAACAGACTGATAGCTATAGGAGGGGAGGAGAAAGAGAGAGAGGGAATGGTGGAAGGAAGGGGAAGGGACTAGTCAAAGAACATGTATGAATGACTCATGGGCATGGACAATGGAGAGGGGATTGACTGTGGTCAAGTGGGGTGAGCTGGAAGGGGGCAAAAGGGAAAAAAATTGGGACAACTGTAATAGAATACACAATTAAGTAAGTAAGTAAATAAATAAGATGATATTTGAGCTTGGCTTTGAAGATGAGAAGATTTCTGTCATGGGACAAATGGGGCACATGGTCTAGGCTAAGAAAATGATTTAATTGAAAGCCCAGAAGTAGCCTTGCGACAGGCATGGAAGAGAGACTGTCTCATCCTCGGAGCTAGCAGCCTGTCTACCACACTTGGGAAGGAGAAACCACCACAGCAACGATGGTCCTCAAACCAGGGTTCCACTTGTATCTTTGAGTCTTGCCTCTTCTATTCAGGTTTTTCTGATTCAATAGTTCATTCATTCATTCTATTATCCATTATGTGCCAGGTACACTTCAAGGTGATATAGATTCAGCATTGAGCAAAATAGAAAAATCCCTGCATTCATTGAACTTACATTATAATGGGGAAAGAATGTGATAAATACTCTAATTATACTATGTGCTGTAATTATAGCACATAGTAGAAGGTGATAAGTACTGGTGGGAACATGGAGCAAGGAAGATGAGTAGTATGAGGGCAAGGGTTGTTTCAAAATTTTTATTGAAGAATAATAAACATATAGAAAAGTACACATATCAGTAATGCTCCACTCCCTGAATTTTCACTCACTGAGTAAACCCATGTAACCAGCATGCAGAACAAGAAAAAAAGAGAACACCATCAACAACCCAGCAGCGCTCCTATGCTCTTGTAGTGACTAACTCCCCTGCCGAAGGTAAGCGTCACCCTGACTTCAAATAACAGAGCTCAGTGTTGACTGCTTTTGTACTTTTATATAAATGGAATTGTTTGTTACGCATTCTTTTTTTAATTAGGCGGTTTTTCCTTCAGCCTTATGTTTATGAGATTCATCTACGTAACTGCATACATGGTCATAGATTGTTCATTTTGATTGCTGTATATACATCCCACTGTGCAGCCATACTACACTTTATCCTTTCTATTGCTGGGTGGGCATTTGGATGTTTTCTAGTTGTTGGCTACTGGTGTAAGTGGCAAGGGAGTAGGAGTAGAAGACCCACACTTTTTTCCTGAGAGATCTATCAAACCTATCCTTCCTGCTTTCAGTTTCCATTGCCTTCCTCAATCTGGCTCGTCCTCTTTTCTCACATGGACTTCTGCATTAGCTTCCTAAACTGATTTTGGATCCATATCGGTCTTCCACACTGAAGTCAAAGCACGCTTTCTCAAACGCATATCTAATTATGTCACTCCCTTCTTAAAATCCCAGTGTAGTTCCCTACTGGATAAAGTTTAAGACCTTTAGCCTAAAAATCAAAGTCTTTCGCCATTGGCTCCCATCCCACCTTTTTATCTTTAACTCAGGCTTGCATCTCTGTGAACCCTTTTTTCCATCTCATTTACCCAATGTTACAGAGCAAAGCCAAAGCCTTGCTAATATTATGCAGATTACCAGTCAATTCTTAACATTCTGATATCCAGGTACAGCTTTTAATTTAGGACTAAGTTCCCTGGGGAACACATGAAGGATGCCACCTTCTCCTTAGATCAGATAACTCATTAGTCTACTTATATATCAAACTAGGAAGGGGAGGAGCAAAACTACTATACTTTGCTGTGTATAATGTACACACTTTGCTCAAATTTTTTGAGGCAAAAATAAGGATGTGGTACTAATTCTGTATCTATATAAGTATTTTTAATTCTTTTATTTGTGCTTATGCATTAAAAGTGTAACTCTAGAAAGCAATAACAATATCCATATGCAAAATAATACCCTGGAATACAATAATCAGTTTTCTTGTACCTTGTATCTGTTCTTGTGTTTTGTAATTATTTGTTACATAAAATTTCCTGTACCATAATATATTCAAAAATAAATGCTAAAATTCCTTTATAATACAAAAAAGTATCTAAATATAAAGAAATGAAAATTGGATTAAATTTAAACAATTTAAAAATTAAAATGAAAGGTTTTTTTCCTGAAAGTTTGGGCCAAAAATGTGGGTGAGCATTATGCACAGCAAATTCAGTGATACTGATATTACCTTACAAGCAGAGTCACAGAAGACCAGGCACATTAGCAAATGAATTTGGGTTGTATCTAGTCAAACAGGCTTCCTCTCAACAGAATCAGCACAAGGACTAGAGAGTACAGACAGGGAGGTCCAAGCAGAAGGTCCAACCTCTCTGTCAAGGAAAGTACTTGAAAAGAAGGAGCATCATAAAGAAGCCTTATAAAAACCCTTAAGTGGAAACGAGAAGAGAACTTTGCCATCTGGGTTGTGGAGAGAGCTACAAGGGCTGCCAAATGTACTTTAATGGTCATTGGTGGGAAACCTGGTTTCCCATATAAAGGGAAAAGATTCCAGAACATATGCTGCACACAGATGGCAAAGCGATTTGCATTTAATATAAAAATTTTCCCATCAGAAGAAGACCAGAATCAGTAAGAAATCCCTGTTAATTTCCTCTGGTTAAAACAGCAACTAAAACTAAGTAGACAATAGAATATCTGGTTGAATAATTCAACAAAGAAAATATTTTAGGGGCCACTATTATGCCCCAGGCATTGTGCTAAGCAATAACAGTGTTACACAGGTGACTAGGGCAGAGTGTTTTCCTCTAGAACTCCCAGCTGAAAGGAGTAGAAAAACACATAATAAATATTGCTAATAGGAAGAAAGCTTAGCGAAGGCTTCTGGCAGAGGAACTCAAGGAGAGGATTCTGTAAGTGACTTTAGTCAGTAGGGGAACTCCTCTTACGGCCTTAAAAGGAGACAGAGATAAGCAGCTATATTGGCCAGGTGAGTGGGGAGCCAGGGCTTGGGAGCTTGGGGGCAAAGGTAGGAGTGGAGTACTTGGAACCAGATAGAAATCCTGGAAATCACAACTTGCTTTACGCTAGTATAAGGACGAAACACCAAGGCAGAAATCCACGGCTGTATTGCTAATCAAGGGGCTAGATAACAACAGAAACCAAACTGTGGGACCAGAAACGGGTCCAAAAAATCCAAGGGCTGGAAGTGCTCGGGTATCTGGCTGAGCAAGAGGGAGATATGCCTGAAGAATTTCAGAGGTAGAATATAGGTG
Source organism: Pteronotus mesoamericanus (assembly GCF_021234165.1). Classification (NCBI taxonomy): domain Eukaryota; kingdom Metazoa; phylum Chordata; class Mammalia; order Chiroptera; family Mormoopidae; genus Pteronotus; species Pteronotus mesoamericanus. The sequence continues at coordinate 1,827,127 of NW_026555313.1, forward strand.
CTTGCAGCTGTTTTTCATGTGGTTGTGCTGATATCCTAAAAATTGTGAACACAAGGCTTATCTTCTATGACATGTAGATTAGTTATAAAAGTTCCTTGCCCCCAATTTTTCCCTTCCTGGGGCACTGCCTGATGTGATTTCTGAATTTCACCCGTCTTTGAGTATAAAGTGCCTCCCATACTATATCCCTCCTTTCTTATATATTTATTGAATGTATACTATGTAGCAGGCTTGGGAATTTCTATTAAAACATAAAGCTTCTAGGAAGGGTGAGACCTTAATCTTGGCACACAGTGAATTCTCAATAAATATTTTTTGAATGAATGCACGAGACGGTTACGAGGTAACATCTGAGAAAGTATTGTGATGGCGAGCTAGGAGGGAGTAACAGGGCAGGTCACTGTGAGGAGGTACATGTATCTGGCTGCTGAAGAAGGTGAATCAAGGGGAAAAGAGGTCTCTTGGCATGTTTGTCTGACTGTACAATGTTTTTTTTTCAGAGCTAAATCTGGTTCAGTTCTTTGGAGATGAACGATGTTAACAAAGAAAGCTGTTCGAGGCCTTGAATATGAGTTTTTGTTGTTGTTTTTTTCCCCCTTGATTCAGCTACAATGAGAGGGCTCTTGCTCCAGGTGAAAACATCAGGATGACTCTGTGAATCAGGGGTGTGGCTGTACCGGAGGGGATTCTTTTGATTCATGAATACTCTGTAGTCGGGACCACTACACTTGCGGTCATGGAAGTTTTGCCCACACAAGAGGACCTGGTTGAGGGAGCAAGTGGGGGCTAATATATTCAGCCTGCACTTTGCTAAGCCTTATGCCCAGAGTGGAGGGGGAGGGGCGGGGTGTGGCTATACCCTAAGGAAAAGAAACCTTTTTCTAATTTTCTCAGAAGTGGTTCTGTCACTGGAGGTTTTCTGTGGGTCATATAAATGTCACAAGTCACCAATAATGAGCAAAGTCATTTTTTGATCATCAGGTTCTATACTCACTGTTAGATCTCGCACAAAAAGTCATTCTAGACCTGCAGATCGCAGAACTGTGTCTAATGTTGGCACAAAGGGACGTTAGGAAGAGACTGGTGCTTGTATACTGTAGAAAAGAGAACAGGACTGGGGCTGCAGACCCCTGGACAGACCCCCGTCCCACCGTTTCCTCACTGTATGACAGTGGGAAGGGCACCTTCTACCTGCAGCTTCTTCATCTGTGAGATAAAACGTGTTGATAAGAGTCTGAGGTCAAGTCCAACCTCAGATTTCTATAATTCTCTTATAATTCCACCAATGACTAAGGCCTCTATTTACCCTTTCAACATTCCTTTCTTGCCCTTAAGAACCAGTTTCAAAACAGGTGTCCACCAACTTGCATGTAAGTCCTTAGTATAAATAAGCTGGGATCAGAGCTGTCCCATTATGCTGTGAAGGTGTATTGACAGAACTTATCTTCTCAATTACTCTGGAAAATAAGCCAAGGATTGGATATGCTAACCCAAAGCAGGAGAGGAAACTAGAAAAGAATTTGGTGTGTGTGGGAAGTCTCTTTTGGGTTGATTAAAAAAATCTTTGATTCAGGCTAATTCTTAATTCGTGTACTGGGTCATGGAGGGAACTAGAATTCAGTAAATGGAAAGAATATTTTGTCACTCAGATAACCAAGTTAAACAGAAAATACCCGCAAATGGGTAGCACTTCCTTGTAGAGCCGAGAAGATAAATCAAGACAGACACTGGTGACCTAAAGAAACATTTGGCTGCCAAAGTGATGTAATGACGGGATTTTTCTCCTCTAACATTTTGCTGCCCCCCTCACTATTTTTCTCCCAGTCAGCAAGCTTCTGCTTTCCCCCTCACCCCCCAATTTCTGTTATTGTTTTTGGTTTTGCCCTTGGCTTTCTCTTTTCCTAATTCTTATTTCTGAATGAAAGGCTGTTAAACCACAGAAGTTACTTTCGAAAGAACTGAACTATTTCCTCCTCCTTCTCTTGTCCTTTGCTCGCCTCCCGCCATGCCAGCAGGCAGCCCTGCTCGGTAAGAGGGCTGGTTTGGGAAGAGGAGGGGGAGAGGAGAGGGCAGGCAGGGGGGCAGGACAGAAGGGTCTGCTCAGCCCAGGTGAGGCAGAGGCAGAACTAATGAGAAGCACATGCCGACGACCATTTTAAAGGCCGGCTTGAGCCAAGGGAAGTGATGAATTGCAAGAATGTGTTGTGTTCATAGCTGAGGAGCTGGCAGAAATAGCCCAGCTAAAGGACTAGGATGAAAATTGTTTTTTACGAACTCAGACTTAAAAATACATTTCTCTTTGTCAGCAAAATGTTCTAATTTCGAAACTATGGTAGACTACCTCTGTCAGACTAATGCATTCTTTTTTCACCTCTAATTTTGTAAGATACATCTTACCTTCCAATGAGACTAATGCCTCTAAAAAAATAGACTTACATGATAGCACGGCTGTGAGTTACTTAGAATATTTTCATACACAGGAAAATCTCAGCCCCTTGATTTGAATAGTCAAGCCCCATTCACATACAGGATCCTGGAAAACTCTGAGCACAGGTCCGGGAAGATTTGCTTCTTCCTTTCCTTTCCCTTCTTCCTTCTCTCACTTCCACAGTTATTTCTTCTCTGCCTTCCTCCCACAATTATTTGTTAAGGATCTGTTAAGTGTCAGAGTCTCCTTAGGGGACAATATGATGGAGAAATGGAACCTAGATCATCACCTCCCACATCTATGCCCTGCAGATCAGCCAGGATGATTACAGAGGTTCTACTTTAGAACGTCTTTAAATAGCAAGTTCCTAGAATTAGAGCCCCTACTTTCCAACAACAGATTTGTTAGGTTTTACTCTTGCAAAAGAGCTTAGCTCAAGCCCAGGTCAGAACCTTACAGTGGGAAGAGGGAATGTTTAGAGTTGAAGCTCTCAGGAGATACACACCTACGTCTGCCTTTGGGACCTTCTCACTCCCTCCTCACACCTCTCTCTCTCCTAGTTTACCATGCCGCCCCTGGGTATTCAGTTCTTAACTAAGTGACAGCAGTATAGCATCCATGTAGTTATCGTTCACTCCTGTTTTCCTGGGTGCCTGGCATAGAGCTGGCACATCATAGCTAATCAAATAGCTCTTAAATGAATAAATGAATGCTTTCCCCCCAAATGCCACTGTTCATAATTTTCCTTTCAGTTTCTTGCTACTCAATCCAAACTCCAAGCAGTTGTACCTCAAATCCTGGTTCTGGCGTCTTATATTAAGTAACCTTAGGCAAAGCATCGCATTCTCTGAGCCTCAGTTTCCTCACCTTTCAATGGGTTTAAACTTTAATAAATTTTAATTAATGGGTTTACAGGTATGCTTTGAGGATTCCCTCAAAAATTGATAAATAAAATGCCTCCCCGACCTCATGGCATATAGTAAGCATTCAATAGATACTGGTTAACTTTTCTTCCATTCATTCCTTCTGATGATCTCTATCAAGCACTAGAAAAAAATTAGTTAAAAGAAGTCATGCTATGGTATGAATGAGGAATGGGTTTAGTCTTCCTAGTCTGTAGTAGAAAATATGGGAGTAGTAGGTGGGATAGTTGTGAGAATCTGGGACCTCTCAGGGTGGGTTCTACCTGCTGTGTGCCACCTCCCTTCTCCACGTTCTGTTTGGACAGCCGGTGCACGGTCTAGTTACCCCAGCATTCCAGGCGAGGTAGCATAATGAGGTCCCCACTTTTCAAAGGTTGCTAACACTCATATCCACTGCAATGAACATTATTTAAACTTTCTTTAATGGGTGAGCAAGTTAACAGACTAATAGACAATAAAGAAATCCGGATTGAGAAATAAGACTGTATAAAATTAAAATGCGTTATAAAATTACATGACTAAAGAAAACAAAGTAAGTAGACAAATTTTCATTCTGTTTTCCTTTCATGTCCCCAGTTAATCAAGTTTAGGCGGGTGAAACCATTCTGATGAAATCCCTCTTGTATTTCCTATAAAACCAATGTTTTGTATACCTGAATTTAATTCAGATGGAAAGAAAATTATTTTAAAATAAAATAGTATTTTTATAAATGTATGTCATTTTATTTATGCAACTATTTTTCTAAAAGAATGTCTTAAGTTGAAGAAAATAAAGTGAATGATAAAATTTAATTACATTTAACTTTATTTAAAAATGATATGATTGTGTTTCTTCAAATTTCCTAAAGAAAGTTATTTTATTGGACAGAGCAAAGTCTTTTTTTCTTTTTTTCCTTCTCTCAGGTTGGCATGCCCCACAAGAAAATATCCCTTTATGGGTTCAAAATGCTGACATGTTTTTATTTCTCCTCACTTCCCATGCAAGTTTTAAAATTTATTTGACAATTAAACTGCCCAATTTAGAATTTTTCTTACCAATTGTAAATTGTTCATTGCACAGATCTGTGAATTAATCAGATCAAAGTATAAAAGTGCCTGCCATAGTGGAAGAATTTAGTTTAATTTTTCTTTTTGGCAGGAAAACATGTTCAAGTACATTATAAGTAGACAAAACATGTAGCTGAAATATTTTGGAAAAACTATTAAATTTGACACTATAATATTACAAATAAAATTTTTCGATTTGAAACTCATTCTTCTGTTATTCAGCATGTCTTCGAGGGTAGATAATGAGTTTTTTAAAAGAACTCATTTAGAACTAGCTGCAGAGTGAAGACTTCAGAATCTACACGCTATGTTCTACTTTTCTTTACCCTCCATTGTACTTTGTGTCTTTTTTGAGCATTTGTATTATAAGCTCCATTTTAGATGAGGTAATTATATAAAATAGAGGAGAGAAAAGACATTCAAATAAAATGAGGATTTCCCTTTGTCTCATGCATATTTTCATCTAAACTTAATCTCTTTCCTATTTCAATAAAGTTCTTTTACTTTCTTTTCTTTCTTTTTTTAATAAAAGGATGTAAAAGTAATTTTTAAAAACAGTGTAAAATCTACTCCCACTGCATTTGCAGATTGGCTTCATGGAAACGATGCATAATTTATAAGTCATCTCCATGAAGATATCACAGAGCACATAACATTGGGGTTTGGACTAACACTAAACCTGACTTAACTCTTGGCTCTGCCACGTACAATTGAGTGACCTTGGGCAAGTGTTATAACTGCTCTGAGCGTTGGTTTCTCCTGAGACGATTAAACAAGAGGGTATAAGTAAAGTACTTGCACCGTCCCTGGCAGATGGTAATAATAAAGAAATATGACTATTATTATAATTTGGGCATGGAAATAAATGGAGTACTTACTCCTTTTTTTTTTTTTTTTTTAAACACCAGTTGCTGGAAGGTAAGAAACTACACAAATTCTTTTATTTATTTTTTTATCCTCACCCGAGGATATTTTTATTGATTTGAGAGAGAGAGAAACACTGATGTGAGAGACTAAACATTGATTGGTTGCCTCCTGGACGCACCCCGACCTGACTGGTGATCTAACCCACAACCCAGACATGTGCTCTGACTGGAATCAAACCTGTAGCTGAGTACTTAGTCCTTTTACTAAGGCAAATTGGTACTAAATTCTACCACCTCATGGCTGCTTAAAAGGTAAAGTATCCTAAGAGTTTAGTGGTTCTCAATGGTCAAAAAAAACTCCCTAACTATAAAGATGGTCATCATCATTAATAATTTAAATCAGGGAAGTCAGGACTTCCCTGTGTTTCCCAGATGTCATTCAACTGTGTTTGGAATTCACTCCCACTCTCTAAACAGTAAGCTACCTTAGATTTTTACTATGGTCCGTTCAACCCTTTACCTCGTTGATCTCCTTTTATCCTCACAAGAATTCTGCAAGACGGACAAAACTCAAAGACCCTTAGTGGTGAGATTCCTGGACTGGGATAATCTTTTAGGATTACACAAGTCCAGGGAAATTGAAATCACTTGTGTATTTATTAAAGTGAATGTGTGTTTTAGAGAGTTACCTATGCTTGGGCTTTGAAGGGTGAGATTTTGAAGGATGAGACTGGGGCTTGGGGCACAACGTGAAAGGCCAGCACGGTGTCAAGGATCAGTGAGCTTGACTCTTGATTGTTAGAGAGAAGGTTCCGAATAGTGGATGGGGTCATGCTTATGTTATTCCACTTTGTGAAATATTTGTGGCAGGTAAGAGGTAAGAATGAGTTCTTCACAGGGACATTGGCTAGGTTTTTCAGGCTAAGTTTTAAGTAACTATTTAGATGGTGTGGGCAAAGAGTTAATAAAACTCTTTCCCTTTTTGCATGGGAATCTGACCTTTGGTTAACTTCTTAGCTTGGTTTCCCTGGAAACAGATAAAGATGGTATGTGTCAACTATGTTACTAGGCAACATTGCATATGGTAAAAATGACCCTCAGTGGTAGACTGCATCCGGACTGGGGGAACTACAAATGAACTGTAAATACCTGATGGGAATGCCATTCTTTGGACTTCCCTGTGTGTAGTGATTCTCATAACTAGAATGTGATTCTCATAACTAGAATGTCCCTTGAGAGGACCCTGCAAGCTATGTCTTTGCAGTTGTTGTAAGAGTTATTGACTGCTGTGAGATATGAGAATTTTAAGCAAAGGCAGTTCCTTCACCTGCCCAATATGCATTCCATCATCTTGCACCTGAGCTGGTAGGGCTCTAATTACAGAAGAATGCCTGGTGCTGCTCTATGATTGGGGCTGGCAAGCAACAGTTCCTACCCTATATCCTGAGTAGACTGATGTCAAATGTTGTGTGCAGGAATCTTGTGAGTCTTAATGTCCAGGTGAACCTATGAAACTGCTTGCTGGATGTTGCACGTTGGTTTGGTGTCATACTGACTTCCTTTGGATAACGTGAGGTATGGCTTCCTGGGGAGGGATCTGGAAAGAATTAGGCCTTTTGTAGTGCCTTTATCCACATAAACTCCAATTCATCCATCTAGCCAGCCAGCCAGTCAGCCAATATTTGTTCAAAATCTATAATGTACTACACGTTGTGCTAGATACAAAGAATAAGATCCTTTCTCTCAATTCACCTCCATGTCTTGTGGAGAGTAAGAAGTATAAATTGATTATTAGCAATAATAGTCATATTAGTGGTCAGTATTTATTCAATACCAGATACTGTGTTAAACACTTTACATGCATTATCTTATTTAATCTTGAACAAGAATTCTGTGAAGTAGTATTAGTATACATATTCTGTAGATGGTGAAACTAAGGTGCAGAAAGGTTGCCTCAAAGTTACATTTCTAGTATAGCGTTTCATCTCAGGCAACCTGACTCCAGATCCCAGTCCCTAACCAGTACATTTTTTCAATGCTGTGGGCACCTTAATAGCTGTTCTCACCAACGACCTCATTCAACAATTTTCCTGGCTCTTCATCTCTTAAAATGTTTGAAAGCCCACCAATTAAAATTTGTCTAAAGTAATAAGCAACTATTCTGGAGGGATCAGGATAACCAGGGAGATAGGTAAAGGACAGAAAAAGGGCAAAGTTTACCAGTTTACCTCAATTTACTTGTTTATCAGGTCTCCTCCAGAGAAGGTTTAAGTTACTCTCTTATCCAACCTGACTACCTTCTTTTTCCAGTTCTGAAGGGCTGGCTCACAATTGGGCAAAAAATGAGTACTGTGACATTTTATGTCTTCAATGATTCCTTTTATAAACAAGATCATGAGATAAAATAAAGTAATGTGTCTAAAGTGATGGGTACTGTGACTGTCATGCATTAAGTACTCTATAAACCATAGCTAGTAGTATTCTGCCTTCCCATGTCTCCGGCAAATTGTTGAGTATTGACAATGCAGACATCTCAATGGCATCAGCACTTACTATCCTCTTTGATCACATATACTCCTGTGTGTCTATCAGGAACATTTATTAAATGCTTATTGGGTGAGCTATGGACTACTAGAGAATGCAGAGAGAGCCGGGTCCCTCAGGATGCTCATGACAGACACATTTAAGAACACAGACTAGGAAATTTGAAAGTGTTTCACGAGCCCTTACAAAGAGGCACCCATACCGCATAGAAATTGTCAGCTCTCCAATTCTCCTCCAGAAAGGAGCCTGGTTAGCCTCTGGAAGATGTTAGCCATTATTAATATTTACTGAACTAAATTCATATAGAAATAAATAAGGCAATAAGGAGTCTGTTTCCTCTTTGCCACACCCCAGTGCCTTGGATTTAACTATTCCATGCTGCTCCTTCCCAGTCGTTACTAAATATCACCCTGACCAGCAGTCAACCTGCCTCAGCACTGGGGCACTTTAATGCTAAACTGTGATTCCTTTCCGTGCACAAGAGCCTGTCTCATTTTATGTCCGCGGTCCTTTCGTGAGTTTCCTTCAACCCCTAAAACAACAACAACAACAACAACAACAACAACCCAGAGAAATTCTCTCTACATTCTACTTCTGGAGATGCTCAGGTCTCTCTGAAAGTTCAGTACCTATTCAAGATTGCTTTAGCTGTGGATAAGGTTTGAAACATTGAGTTCCCCACGACTGGTTTTGTTCTGTTTTGTTTTCCTAGGCTGAGGCCTAGAGCCAAAAATAATGCCAGACAAAAGATCTCAGAAAAAGGTCCCACCTCAGGTGATGAGGCTTGGCTAGCCTGGGAGTCTCGGGCAGACTTTGTGTTTGGACCTAACAGGGAGCAAACCAGAACCCCGCTCAGCACTCCGCTCCATTCATTCACCAAAGGTTTACTGAGCAGGCTAAGTTTAGGGAACAGAGAGTTGACAAAAACAAGGTGCCTTCTCTTGAGAAAGTCAAAGTCATTTACTGTTCATGTAAAATAGAACACTTTTATGAGTTCTTAAGGAAAATTAAAAAAAATTCTCAAACTGTAATAAAAGAAATGTTCACTACTTCCTCTAGTCGGGAGTTCTAAAATGTCTGACTCAATGATGGAAAACACCATCAACTGCCACCAGAGCCTTCCCATAAGAGAATTCTGTAGCAGAGTGATCTTGATTATCTCAGAAATCCCAGACAGAAATGGAAGCAATATAAATAAACATAAAAGAAAATAGAGGTGCTGTAACACAACTATAAATTACTCTTCTCCCCGACTTTCTTCCAATCATCCAGGGCAAAAGAGGGAAGTTGGTTTTTGTGGCAGAGAATAGACCAACAGCTGTTCTATATCCTGCCAAGAGGAGAGAGACTTATTATAAATAATAGCCAACAATATGTCCTTTGGGACTGAAGACAGCCAGTTTGGGGGGAGTGTGGAGGGGAGAGGGAGGTTTAATGGGATGTTCGGGGGTGAGCAACACAGCACAGGATGAATTAGGAGAAAACCCTATCAAATTTTCCTGTGTACTTATGTTTCTGTTACCTCATTAGGGTGATTACATAATGCTACTCCATTTATAAACGAAAAGAGAAGCGAGGGACAACATTCTCATTAGCAGTGGCTGATACGAGACATTAACATACCAGCAAGTCATGTGGGCGAACAATTAATATGTTTGGGAACATCTTTTCTTTCTCTCTTCATCTGTTTGGTATTCTGTCTGCTCCTTCCCTCGTTTCAGCCATATATGTGTATCTGTGACTCAGGAATGGAGATGGGCCTCACAACTTGGGGGCCATCATTTTGAGAGCTCTTCAGGTAAGAAATCCACGGAATTTGTTTGACTGTTTTATATTCTATTGGAAGAAAGAAATGAACAATCTTCTTTAAAAACTTTTTTTCTTTTATTGATTCCAGAGAGAGGGGAAGGGAAGAAAAAAGATGGAGGGAAACATCGATTTGAGAAACATCGATCGCTTTTCTCTTGCACGCACCCCAACTGGGGACCCACAACCCAGGCGTGTGCCCTGACCAGGAATCAAACCTCTGACCTTTCGGTGTGTGGGACAATGCCCAACCGACTGACTCACTTCTGCCAGAGCAAAAAAAAAAAATCAACAATCTCTGAGCGCTGCATGGCTGGCTCGCTGCTTTCCCTCTTTATAGCTCCCCACAGGGCTTCCCAGCCCGATACAGATGGGAGTTGTGAAATTTCTCACTTTTTAAGATATTTTTCTACTTGTGGAGAAACACCATTCTTTCACAGACTCTTACTTGTCAGTGTCTTAATTCTAAGCTGCAACCCTAGACAGGAGTATTTTGGGGGGCTTCTGTTTATGGATATACTATTCATTTGTATCTCAACTTTTTAAATAGCTCACTAGGACAGTAAAATTCACAGAGTAATATTTAACAAAATAGGAAACTGAGCCCTCAAATGTGAAACAACCTGCTCAGGCAGTCAGAAGAAGAGCCCAGGCTGGGCAGCACCAACAGGAGTTTTAGAGACTGTGGCTGTCATACAGAATTTCTAAAGGAGGCTGGGTGATCGAAGGAGTGTCTGCTTTATCCATGAGCTCTTCTAATGGGGGAGCAGGGTGAAGAGCGTGGGGGTGTTCGCTAGAGATCAATCCTTTTATAAAGGGTCTCTCAGAGAAAGAATTAGCTGTTTAGCCTGTATTTATGTCTTACACGTGGCTTTAATTTGATATACTTACCCCTTATTCCTACATAACCCTATTTCATCTCTGTCTCTCCCTTTCCATTTTCTCTTACATTAACTCTGGTTTTAATTTTTGGGGCTCTCAAATGCATTCCTGCAAAGTTATCCTTTTTCTCAAGATGAGCACTTATTTTGAGTTTGTTCTCAAGATTGCAAAGTAGATGGAGTTTGAGGGATCTGGCACTGTGCATGAACAGGAAGGGATATCTCTATTTAGACTGGAAAAAAAAATAAATTTAAACATTTAGACAGCAGTCAGTAAGTTAGGGACACTGTATTCTACCTGGGGCCCGGGAGTACTATTTACATAAATTAGCAATCAGTCTATTTGTTAAGGAACATTGTTCCATGTGTTTTCCGTCCATACCATTTTTGGTTACAATATCTTAACTACCCACCAGGTGGCATCTGCTTCAAAACTCTCATAAATTCCATTTAGGTTTCAGGGCAAACAGGATACTGATACATTGAACCCTCCTGTAATTGACTTCTACATTTAATACCCAGAAAAAAGCTGCTAGAAGATACTTAAGGGTAAACAATTCATTCCCTTTTCTGGGATAAGAGTCATTCTTTTCTCTTTCTAAGCCCTGGCAGCCTCAGCAGCAGGAGCAGCAGCAGGAGCAGCAGAAAATCAGTCATTTGAAAGGAAACAATCAGAATTGAACTGAGAAGCTCTTCCTTCCTTCCTTCCTCCCTCCCTTCCTTCCTTCCTTCCTTCCTTCCTTCCTTCCTTCCTTCCTTCCTTCCTTCCTTCCTTCCTTCCTTCCTTCCTTCCTTCCCTCCTTCCCTCCTTCCTTCCTTCCCTCCTTCCCTCCCTCCCCCTCTCCCTTCCTCTCTCTTTCTTTCTTTCATTATTACTATAGTTACTTTCAACAAAAATAAGAGCTGAATATTAAGGGCAGATTCAGAAAAACAAAGCTAACCTCAAATCTCTTCCAAGGGAGAGAGAAGAAAAAAAAGGGAGGCAGCTCCTAAAAGGAGTGAGGGGTGAATGAATACACAAAGCTCTATGGATAGTTACCATATAGAGCCTTTTTCCTCTTTACTTTGTACGAAGAGATGGTTGTGATTGAATGACTTCTAACGTTTAATGACACCTTTGCTCCAGTGCTTTGTAAAGCTTACACATGAATACACTGATCCATTTCCCGATGATCCTAGGGGCCCCATTCTTTTGTGTCAAACACAAGGAAAAAGGAGAGGGACAGACAGAGACAAAGAAACAGCCAATGTAACCAGGCTCCAAACATGATTTAAACAACCAACTTAGTAAACATCAATCTTAGGATGCATTATGTGAAATGGAGCCATACTCCAAAAGAAATGTTGGCTACATTTAAAAGATCACTTTGTCTAAAGAAAATGCCAAGCTGAATTTCCAAGCAGTAACTCATCTTTCTGCAAGAAACTGACAAGACAAAAGCAACGATGCAAAAAGGTGAAAGATGGCTCATCTGGAAAAAAAGTAATAGTGTTATAACCCCGTTGATTTTTTGTTTTTTTGTTTTCCCAAGGGTCTGGTTCTCTCGTCTTTTGTTAGGAATCAATGTGGCTATGAAAAGAGCAATGGGTTAGAATCAAAGTACTTGTGTGACTTGCTGCACTACTTTGTATGTAAATCACCTCCCTGGACCCCAGTCTCCATCTATGTAACATTAGGGGATGGGACCAAATTACTTTTGGGTTTACTTTCAGCTTGTATTTGTTCTGACGGGGCACCCTTGCAGCCACAGAGCAGCCTCTTAGGAGGCAAGTGTGAATGTGAGTCATAAGGAGGGACAGGGGGAGCTTGGAGAGTGGTAGGGTCTGGAACTAGTTTGCCAAACTGAGCCATTGGAAAGGTATGCAGTGAGGAAGCATTTCAAAACTCTGAATTGCATTTCCCCTCCTTTAGTTCCATGGCTATTTTCTGAGGCAAAAAAAAAAAAAAAAAAAAAAAAAAGAAAAAGAAAAGAAAAAGCCCAGGTTTAGAAGCAAAGTCTAAGAAATGAATCTGCTCCGTTCTCACTTTTAGCTAAACAAATAAAGTGCCTTTTGACTATTCGATTCTTTATGTGTAGCATCATGCACGTCTGTGAATCTCTGTAAGTTTGAAATTTTAAAATGCCTGACATCTCCTGCCTCAGCCACAGTTAATATACACAATGGATTCTTCAGAAATGCAGTTAGAACATCTGAAGCAGCGGAATACCGATTGAATACTGATTTCCATGAAAGCTGAAAGTGTACGGTATCAATAAAATGTATCTTTGACATCTTGGCTTCCAGAGGAACACACTTCCTTTGTTCATTCACAAATCTACTATATTTCTAACTCGGACTTAATTATCTTCCTAGTTCTCATTTGTGTATGTGTACCAACATGCCCTGCCCTACATGTGGGAGGCACAAATCTTTTCCTATATGAAAAAATAGTGGACCAGCCATTTTAACTGCATAGTGTGTGCTTTTGACAGAGCCAAAAGGATGCTAACTGTATCCCAAGAATACCAGAAGAATACCAGTGTCCTTGAATTAAAATGTGCTGTTTGGTGTATCAATCCACATCACTTAGCTGAGACTTTCAATTATGTGTCAGATGCATAAAAGAACTGATTTAAAAAATAAAACCATAGGCTGTTGGAATTGAAAGAGGCTTTATAAAATGATCTAGTCCAACTCATTTTATAGAGGAGGGAAATGAAGCCCAGAGATGTAGAAAGTTTGCCCCAAATGACCCAGATGGAGAGTAGCAGAAGCGAGACTACAACTTGAATTTTTTTTTAACCTACATGTCCACGTCTCTGACACACCCATGATTATCACGCTCTCCGGCATCTATCCATCTCTTCAGCCAAAAGCAGATAAAACTTTGAGTACCAGGTCCTGCTCTGGACCTACTAAACAAAATAAAATATCCCTGTTCCTCAAGCAGCTTACAGTATACTTTAGTTTCCTCTTCAATAATCTTTTGCAAGTAAAAAGTCAGCTTTATAGTTGTTGTAAATAACTATTAAAAAATAACATTATTTTAAAAAGTCCCACTTTCCTTATTCTCTAAATACAGCAACATTTCGTTTTTTGGCGTCAGCAGAGAGTGAGGTATTCCATATAAGTAAAGTGTGTAGACTTCTGTAGTCAAAACTGAACAGAAATCTTCCTTAAATACACTTCCTTAAAGTGTATTTCACGTTTTCCCGCCTTTGGAAACAAAGAATAGTGAAGATGACTTAATTTTTTTTTTTTAAATACATGACTCAGAGTGATCTCTTAGGAACAGACATTATCATACTAGACAGTGATGCTGTTCTGTGTCTAATTTTCCAGGTCTCTCTTTTAGTATCAGGCAGTGAATACTTTTCAATGCAAATTATCCTGACTTCTAGGAGTCCTTTCATAATCCCTTTTAATTCGCAGGGGCAGGAATCATTGCAGGATATTCATTAAAAATTACATCTTAAATCTGTGCCAGGGACAGTAAGTGTCTGAGCTGTGGTATACATGCCTTTAATGGCTAGAACTGGGGACCAAAATTACACATTGGGTTTTTTTTTTCTGCTTGCTTCTAAGCTTAAAATGACACAGGAAGGGCTGGGGATGCCGTGCGTGCTGGGCAAGCTGGCCAGCCCTGCAGTCAGCCTCGGACTAGAACCTTGCATCTTATCTCCAGGGCAGAAAGCAATGATAAGGCCATATAAGTCCAAGCAGTTTCCAACAACAGTGAGATTGCCTCTTTGAGGTACCTGGTTTCAGCAGAACCCAATTCTCTCTATTCCCATTATAGAAACCATGAAAACTCTGCTCAGCCTCCACTTACAGTGGGACCTACTGTCACATGCTGTGTGGAGTCCTTTACATAACGGGAATTCCTGGATTCCCTGCAACTCTGTGAAGTAGACACTACTATGTCACTTCCCAGAGGCACCTGACGCACAGGGAATTGAGGCAGTTGATCTAGAGTAAGCTAGCAAGTAGGGAATTGGGACTTTTGACTCTCTTTGTCATAGACATTCACATGTCTAAGATGGTGACTCTACAAAACTATGACTAAAGTAGATGATAGAATTTCTGAAGTCACTTTAAATTTAGACCCGTTAATAACACTGGGTTATAAGATGAGAGCTGCATGGTAGTAAAAAGCAATGTTAGGGGGGAAAAAAAACACAAAACAGTCTTGATTGTAGCTCATTGCTTGTCCCTCTGCAAGCCTCAATTCAAATTTTCTAATCCTCTACTTTCCTGTTTTCTGTGTACACGTTATGGTGAAGTATAAGGTCAAGGAAAGCACCAAGAAGCCCACGTTATGTGACAAACATAGAAGTAGATAAGGATACTCTGTGTCATGGATTCCAGACTGATTGGAAGCTGGCCATGGACAGACATTTTCCTAGTCACCAAGGGCTTAAAGATGGATAGAAAGTGGTCCTTGCCCATGAATTTCTGACAACCCCATGGCAGAGACAGGATTTTCAATGTGGTTAGCACTAAAACAAAAACATGCTGAAAGGTGCTATGGGAACATAACATTAAACTCTGCTCAAGGAGATGACCAAAGTTTAATGTTATATTCCCACAGGATGAGTGGGTTGAGAAAAGCCAGGAGGGAAGGGGAAAGGCACTTGAGGCAGAAGGTATGGCATGAACACAGGCATGGAGAAATGCAAGGGCTCCAGGTGGTGTTTTCACTGTGGCCGATGTCATGAGCCATAGCAGTAAAGTGAGGCAGGAACTTTATGTGCTGAAGTTTAAAATAGTTCTGTAAAATGATTCCATCACAATAATGGCCATTTTTGAAGTGCAATGACTAAGTAGATGTATGACTAAATTTTCTGGCACAATTATAAGTAGACAAAAGATGAAGTTGAAATTTTTGGAGAAGGCTAGCATGTTACAGTGAACCAGTGATGCTCCGAGGTCCCAAACAGTAATCGACCTACTTGGAACCTGTTCTTGTGTTATTTAGCATGTCTTTATTCAATTACAAATTTTTGTCCCTGTGACTTTTCAGACTATTCATCCTGATTTTTTAAATTTAGAAAATATTACTATTTACATTATTACACAGCACAAAATCACCCACAAAACCATTTTATAACATGTCATCAGGAAACACTAATGCACACACAGAAGCCCAGGATCTAAATGAACAGACCTAATGAGAAGAAAATGCGAATTTAAGTGAAAATTACATGGTATTGCACTTCTTTCCTGAGTACGAATGCCTTACAATTTGTTAAAGCTGAGGCCCTCTATTTAAAGATTGAAGTATTACATTCAATATTACTATTCCCTGAGAGAAAATTAAGGTTCTTTGGAAATAAATCACCTCTTCTATAATCACTGCTGTTTTACTTTACTGATGGTAGTCTTGTGGCTGAGTCTAAAAGAGATATTTTTTTCAAACTGGTAACAAAACAGGTCAGAGAATGAATAATCCAATTCTGTTTATTGAATATTATAATCTCTTTTTCATGAGACTAGCCTAAAGTAGCATTCTTCAGAATCATGGAAAGGGAAACTAAGAACCCAAGAGGTAACGTGATTTCTGGGACTCATGAGAAATTAGAGATGGAATCAGCAATCTTGATTGCCAAGTTATTCTGAATCTGAAATATATACAGATGTGTAGATGAAAGAAACTGAAAATGAAGAGGCAACTGTGCTGTGTTATCTGGTGATTTTGGAAGAATAATTATTTGCTCTATAATTTCTCTTTAAGGAACTTCTCTGCTAGGTTGTCGAATTCCCAAGAAAATGCTCACATAAGGGATTCATTTAGAAATTCTGTGAATTTGCTTTAAGCAGATTGACAGCGATTTTTTTTTTATTACAAAAAGTTGTCTACTTGGACTGTTCTTCCCCTCTGGTTTTTCTGGATGAAGAGATGGTGCGATTTCAACAGTTGGGTGAAGGACTTAAGTTCACAAGCTAGAGTGTGCATCTGAGGGCTGACGGAACGCAGTTTTTAAATGAGCTGGCATCAGGAAAGACACGCGATGCAGGTCCTTTTTCTGAGCAATGTCATCAGAAGAGGAAAATATAAAAGTGGAAAGCAAGTTTGAAAAGATTAATGCAGTTTCCTGCTCAATACATCTGTTTTTCAAAAAAGAGAGAAGAAAGGGAAACTAGATTGTTTCCTTGGAATATAGGTGCCTGCCACTAGCCCAGTTTTGACATCCGGATGTCAAGCTGTGAATAAAGATGGGAGGAGCCATGGATCCTACAATACAAGCCACTTTTTTTCCATAGGAAGGGTAAAAAACCCTGTAAATCAGAATTTCAAAAACAATTTTTTTCAGGTAAATAATTTCCATTCCAAACAAAACTTCCCTTCTTTCCTCCCTTTCTCTGTTTTTCCTTCCTCCTTCCTGTTCTTCTTTTTTTCCCTCATTACTTCATTTTTCCCTCTACTAAATGGAAGTAGCTCAAATCAATCCTACCGAATATAAATACACCCAATAAATAGAAACATTATAAAAGAAAAACCCATTTTCCTCTTATTTTTCTAGTAATTTTCAAGAGCAAAAGCTTTTGCTTTCCACTTTTTATGCTGTTCCTGTTGCTTAAAGTGGTATGAGCGTCATGATTGTACACAGAGCACACTTTCCCATTGACTGATCGATTGCCCATAATAACAATAACTCCTAACTGAAAACAACAAGTCCAGCGTGTGACCTGACCGACTATTTAAACTCTGGGAACAGAGGGCTCTTCAAGGCAGTAAGACACATATTTACTGACAACCTGCCCTGTTCCAAGTACAGTGAATCAGATGTTTAATGTGAAAGCACTTGTTAGCACAGGCGCTTCACTGAATCTGAGACTCATAACCAAAGAGGAAACCGTCACACCATGAAAGAAAAGTTCCATGTTTGGCATTATTTAAATGAAAAAGTTTATTTAAAAGAAAAAGGACAATTTTAGTAATTGTGTTAAAAAGAATTCTTCTGCTGTCATATTCATTTCATCTATTTAATCAATTAAGACAAAGTAAATAAAAAGTGTGGGAGGGGTTGAACAAGAGTAATTTTTTTCTTTTTTGCTTTTGTTGGTGTTACACAGGATCATTCAATGGAAACAGAAAGTTGCTACAACTGTGATGTGGCATTTATAATAAATTGCTCAGTCTCATAAGGCCCAGACACTCAGCGATTTAACTGGTAATGCCAATGGGATGATGTAGTATTTCCTGTACTGCTTTAACTTCTCAATAAGCATGTAGATACTGCAGTGAAGCACAGGTAAAAAGTTCACGCTGGAGGGGGTGTGTAGGAAGTTCTCTGCAAAGCTCTAAGCTTACATAGACATTTAGCTGGAAATAACCTTCGAAGAATGGAGGAGGGCTATAACACATGTTAATAATTTGAAATTTACAGAACATAGGTTTTAGGGGTACATTAAGGGTGGCCGAGTTTTCTCTCAAAGGGGTTCTGAAATATGGAGTGGTGGAAGGAAGGGAACTGTAGACTCAGCAACATACGCTGGGAGCACTTTCAGGGTATGGCTGCTAATTTTACTGCTTAGATGGGGTAGCCAGGAGGGCAAGTGCTCTCATCGCCACCAATTCTCCTTATCTAAAGGACCCCCATTTTTAACACTTGTCTCAAATGCCTTATCAACTAGACGGGGTTGCTCCCTGTTTTAAAAACCTCACCTAGAACTTTGTATCTAACAGTATTTTTTTCCCTGGGGCCATCTTTAACTTTGTACCTACCTTAGTGAGCTTGCTTCTCCCCTTCAACCTCTCCCACATGCGATTACAACTGTCTAATGACAAGGACCAAGCCTTTCTTATCTCTGTTATACTGAAGCCAAGTATGATTTTGTTGCCCACCTTCAATTCCTGTAAAGGCTTTTGAATAGCTTCCCATTGACTTTAGGATAAATCTCAAACAAAAATTTTGGCATGGCTTATTCAGGTCCTTTACAATTCAGTCGCAGGCTGAAGCCACCCTTCTGTCAATCTCTTTGGCCTTCACTGATATTTCCTTTCCAGCACTTTGCTTCTCTCTCACTTGGCTGTGTGCACCGTCTCCTTGCCTGTGACATGCTGCCCACCTGTCTCCAGACCCCATCTTCCTGGTGCTAACTCTCCCCTCAGGACTCATAACCTTTTCCAGGACCTCTTCCCTATTCTTCAGATGAAGTTATGCATCCCTATACTTTCCAGTGCTTCCTCTCTCATAACTCAGTCTTTGTTATTATTACTTGTTTTGTGCCTGTTTTCCCAGCTAGACTGCAAGTTCTGGGAAGTCATGGGCTGTCTCTATCTTTTTAATACTGTATCTTCCGTGCCTAGGGCATGAAGCTTGGATGTATGGTTCTATTATATGAGAACTCAATAAATTTTACTCTTTGAGTAAGTGAATGAATAGCTATTGTAATAATAACTACCATGCCCGAGTGCTAACTATGTGCCAATGAGTATGCTACACACTTTATACACATTATGCCATTTAACTGTCACAGTGGTCCCATTAGTACCTGTAATACATATTATTAGTCCTATTTATAGATGAGAAACCAAGTCTTAGAGAGGTTATTAATTACCCAGGTTACCTAGCTCAAAATGACAAAGCCGGGATGTGCGCCCAAGGCTGTCTCATTCCAAAACCTGTGGCTTTTTATGGAGCTACAGTGTTTCTCAAAGAGTTACCCAGTAAATGTGTGTTTAATACACACACACACGCACACATACACAAATTGATTAGTTTCTTCCAGTTTGAGAGTCTCTTTATAATTGTATTTGACTTAAATTCATGTGATTAGAACTACCTGTAATTTTAATAAGTCTCTAAATTGCATACCCAAATCCATCCTGAATTTCTCATTTTTGCTGTTAATACAATGTCTGCTGGACTAGAGTTCCACAAAAGGCTTCCGTTCTGTTCAGGTGCTGCCTGTATGCTTAAAAGCGAGATGAGTTCCTGCCTGTCCAATAAGCTACGTGTGGCCAGGACATCTTTTACCTAAGGGTTCCAAAGCTCATGATTGGCTAGTTGTGAGACAACATTGTATGGCATTTTCTAACTGTATTTTCCTAAAGATACACGACTCAATGTGCTGTCAGGTTAGTACCAATATTCCTAAGAATGGCAAGCTTTACTCCACAAGTTATGAAACATAAAATTAGGTCGCGGTAGAGCAGCTCAGAATAAGAAAACTCTTAATGAGCAGGGCGATTCAGTAATGGACCATCTGTGTTCCTAGAGGACAGACGGATGCAAGCAGGAGCTGGGCGACCACTGGTCAAGTGCACTCTAGATAAGGATGTGTATCCTGGTTGGGGGGGGCGGGAGTTACACAAGGCAACTTCTAATGTCCTTTCAAATTCTACAAGAAGCATTATTTGATGAAATGTTGATGTAAATTATTCTGATGGCTCATCTGAATGTTGAAAAATAGTTGTAAAGTGTATGTGTGAAAAATCTAAGCTTTCAATTCAGGTGTTCTTAAGTTCAAGTTCTTTCTCTACCCTTACCAAAGGGCAAATGAACCTTGGGCAAATCTCTGGGCCTCTCGAAATCTCAGTTTCCTTATCCATGAATAGTAAGTCACTATTATATTTGTATAAGACAGTATATGCAGAGAGTAGAATATACTTACAGGATCTTGTGTGAATTAAATAACCCCCATGTACCTCAGTGTATCATAAAATGTGGAGGATAATAGCAACTTCCTCAAAAAAATTGTGAGGATTAAATGAGTTAACAATGTAAAGTGCTTGGAACATTTCCTGGCACAGAATAAATCTTCAATTGGTTTTAATTCTTGTTATTAAGATGTGGGAAACAACTGATTTTTTTTCACTTTTCATCCATGAGTTTCATATTTTATAAACTCCATCACTGTTTGTCATCCTGCTTGAATTCTAAGTGCAGAAGAAAAGTTGAAAGTTTAGAAATGATAAGAATTCATGCCCCAAACCAGGAAGCCAACATCTCAACAAGGGACTGTATTCTTAAAAAGCTAGAAGGAATGTTTTTATGTCAAAGTAGACAGGAAATAGCTTATTTCCAGAACCTAGAGTATCTGAACAAAACTGATCTTTTTTATGATTTGAAAAATGTTTTGAATATATGTCTGATAGACTTAAATGCCTATACACATAAAAAAAGCATCCAAGAATAGTTACTAACAGAATTGCCCTGGTTTTATCAAATATTTATTCTAAAGGCCAAGATAAAGAAATAGAGAAGTTCTTCTAATAAACTGAAGTTAACAATTGATAATTAACTCTCAATGCACATGAGGGCAAACCATGTTTCTGTTTTTCTCTTTTTTTAATCACTTGTGTCTTGCCTAGTATACAGTAGTCTGTCTCTGTCACTCTCTGACAGTTTCTCTCTCTGTCTCTCAAACACACACACACACACACACACACACACACACACACACACACACACAAGAAGAGCAAAGAACTTAGCTATGTGTTTCTCAACGTTCATCAGGATGAGAACATAGTCTAGCAAGAAGAATCGTGATTCATTCCATAAATCTCTCCAATATTCATGAAGGATGATCTAGGTCTTGTCTGGTTCTGAGGAATAGCCTTTTATTGTGAACTTTTATGTGTCAGGAACTGCTTAACATAAATGGTATATTTAATTTAATCCTTATAATAATCATGTATGGTAGGTATTACTCTCATTTTAAAGATGATGAAACACAAAGAGTAGGTATTTTGATGATAGTCACACAGACAGGGGCTGGCAAGGCTGAGATTTGAACCAGAGTCTGTTTTACTACAAAGCTAATGCTGTTGATCTCTCTCTGGGCTACCTCACATTGGGAGATGTGGAGGGCAGACCTCATGCTGCTGGGATAGAGCAACATCCCCGCATCCTACCTTCTTTTGTGCTTGGTCCACATAGCCTCCTAGGCCTGCTCCCCATTCCTCTCCAACTTCTTCCAAAAAAAAAAAGACTAAAAACTTGCTCAAAGGGAAGTATCAAGGACAGGTAATCACATAGTTATCTCTCCCAAGGATCTAAGCAATTCAACCAGAAGCAAAACAAGTAATTCAGAAATCATCCCAAGGGAGTATCTTACCTGCCTTGCCCAAGTCTGATTCTTCCTGGCACTGCCTGGACCTTGCTGATAGGACACTAGTGCCGCAGGATCCTCTAACTAATGGTGACAATGAGTGTGTAAACAGTGTCATTACATGTTGAATAACTCACTGGGGCTGGCACACACTGCCATTCTGATGGCACAAGGCAGAGTCCCATCTTTGTCAAGGGAAGGACAGCAGCTTCTGACAAAGGACAGGATCAAGAATCCCATTGGACAGGATCAAGAATACCATTTGGGATCAGGAATCCCAAAGGATTCCCTATCCATTGCTTTCAGTCACTGGGTAACCTCCACTACACTGTGGCCCATGGTGAAGGCAAGGTGAATGGAAACAGGAGAATACGATCTCGTAGGAGGGCTGGACAAGTAACAATACCCTCAGCTCTGAGCCTCTCATCTGTAAACACTTTTTATACGTTTTTCATTCATATGGATCTAGTGATATGCTTTTTGGATAAGAGTTGACCTAAAGTGAGACCCGCTGAATTACTGGGACCAGATCTCTAGGAATGGATTATATTAGATAAGGAAAGTAGGATGAAAAGTCTTTTACTTGTTCAACAAATATGGATTGAGCATTTACGAAGCACCAGGCACTATTTGGGCTGGGTAGACAATAGTGAACAAAACTTAAAAAGCCCCTGCTTTCATTACATTCTAGTGAGGGCAGATAGACATAAACAAACCCAAGTAGATTGAACACTGTGTTCAAAGGTGATAAGAACTATGGAGAAAACTAATCTTGGAAATGAAGATAGAGAGGTGTCAAGGGAATAGACAGAGCAGACTCTGAGATGGGAATGTACCTGGTACATGCTGGGAATGCAGGTGTGGCTAGAGGACAGAGCCACAGGGAGAGCGGTGGGCGCTGCGGTAGGAGGAAGTGAGCAGTGAGTGTGTGCACGCTCCTGCACTTGTGATCTTGTAGTCAGACTGCTTGTAGTCATGTTGCTTGTAAAGCCTTGTGAGGACTTTGGCATTTACTGCTAGTGAGGTGGGAAACCAGTAGAGGGTTTGAAAAGAGAGAGGCATGACAGACGCACGGCCAGACTTCCCCATGTTTCTTGCAGCATCCCACAGACAAATAACTTGCCTTCCTGAACAGGCATACTAGCCTTGCCCTTCGAACTCTTCCTTCAGCTGGGAGCTTCCATCTGCCTACATTTTTCTCTGGCCATAGCATCTCCAGTATCAATGCTCATCTGTCCAGTAAAGCCTGACACTGTTTTAAAAACAAATCTTCAAGGCACGGACTGCCTTTCAAAATGCCTTCTCCCGCGTAACAGGGCATGCATTTAAAGAAATAACAAGGGACCATTTCTATTGAAGCAAATGTGCTTCTTGCAGCCCACGTGGCCCTATAACAGTAATGTTTCTATTTCAGAAAGCAAGTCTATTGTGTCAGCAGCCACCCTATAAAGCCCAGTGCCGTCACATGGTCTCCTTACTCTACGTAGGATGAGGAAGGCTCCAACAAATGAAACCCTTCTCCTGGAAGTTATATCACATTTTAATTTGTTTTAAAATCATCTTTTTAAATCTATCATTCGTAAATAGGACTTAGAATGTCAAAATTGCCTCAAAGGTTTGTTATGAGAATCCAAGGAAGGAGAGGAAATGGTTATGTACTGGAGTCTACTGAATTCTTTGAATATAATATTTCACATTAATATGAGTGTTGGACCAAAGACATGAAAATGCACATCCACTAATACCTGTCTTCTTTCAGTTTTCATTTTAAACCCCTATTAGACATTCCCAAAGAATAACTTCAAATGTCGTATTTTGTAAGCTTGTGGTTTCAAGTGGCTTATTTAAGGTCTTGTTGACCTCTGTACAGAATTTTAACTTTTTCCCTGGCTTTGTTGGCCTGAGGGTGATGATGCCATCAAACATGCTTATAAATAGGGCCAAATAAAATCAAAATTCTCTCCAAGGGAAGATGGAATTTTATAAAGAAAATACCTGCTGAAGTCA
Organism: Pteronotus mesoamericanus; assembly: GCF_021234165.1. Lineage (NCBI taxonomy): Eukaryota > Metazoa > Chordata > Mammalia > Chiroptera > Mormoopidae > Pteronotus > Pteronotus mesoamericanus. Next base: position 1,850,672 of record NW_026555313.1, read on the forward strand.
GTTTTTTAAAAACCTCACCCGCTGACATTTCTAGTTCAACAAGTTTTCTTCTTGATGTAGTTAAATGTCAACAAAAGTGTTACTTCTTAATTATATGAGTATCCTGAGTCATAATAATAATGTATATATGTATATATATTTTACTTAAAAAATGTTTTATTCCCAATTGCATTAGCTGCATTTACAAGGCTCTTTGTGCAGCGATTAGAAAGAAGTTTTCCCTGATGACCTTCTCTTCTACAATAATTGACCTAAATTGATTCTCTTCAATATTGCATTACAAAGGCTGATTTTCAAAAATGAAGGTAAAGCAAGCCTGTGGACTTCCCCTCTCCCAGTACTTCCCCTAGAGCAGCAGTTCTAAACTCTGATGCATAGTAGAATTTCCTGGGAGTGGTTTAAATATATATATATTTAACTCATACACACACACACATATACACATGCATATACATGTGTATGTATGTGTGTATATGTATGCGTGTGTGTGTATAGAGAGAGAGATGCCCAGGCCCAATCTGAAGAGATTCTGACTTAGATCATTCAGGTTGGTCCTGGGCATTTCTAAAAATATACACTCCACCTTGAGCAAGAAAGAGAGATGCTCTCTCTCTCTTTTTCTCTTTCTTTGATTCTTTCCTTCATTTTTTCTCTTTTTACTATTTTTTTAAACCTAAAGTGACTACTTATTTGAAATATTTCTATTTTTTAATTTAAACAAAATTATAGGAGGATAATACTGTAACTTTAGAAGATATAACTACATATATATGACAAAGAGATCATATTGCTCAGATCGGTGGTTCTTGATTAATTTAGATTTTCAAATTCCTTTTGCAACCATAGGAAACTACCCAGCTATATGTTCAGTGCTGACAACAGATAAATCTCATTTCAGCCTTGGGAGCATTGTTTACAATAGTCTTTAACTTTTCTCTATTGTTCACGTCTGTCTCCAATGATTAATCTGTTGTAAATTCAGCATCTCTTGTGTAGCTGAGACTTAAATACATTTGCCAGGAGGAAATAGGTGAGCCCCCTCTCTAGGTTTTTAACTGAGGGTTATTTGGATGGAAAAGGTGAGTAGAGGCTTGAACTATATCCCTAATTTATGTTCAGTTATTTAGACATGTATGAAACCAAGTTGTTGAGATGGGCTGGAGATTCCTGAGGAAAAAAAATTCTTTATGATGGAGTGATTTAGCAACAGGATCAGAGAATGAGAAGGGAGTGGTTTTGCCAGCGTGGTAACTGGTACCTGAAAGTGTCCTGAACTTGCTATCCTGGCTGTGTGTGGTCTGGGAAGGAAAGCAATTCCCCAAATTTGGAATTGCTTTGGGATCCACAGCCCATGAGAATGTATAGCTCCAGGCAGTGGAGGCCAGTAGGATCTAAGCAGTACCTCACGTACCTGGAGTGCAGGCGTAACTTTGCACAAGATCGGAATTCTCAGGTAACAAGATGGGGTGGAGGGTTGTGGCTTTAGAGATTCCAGTTTGATCTCATGTGACCTCGTGTGCACTGAATGCTGAAAAAACATAGATATTTGGGTGCACTAGATATTATCCCATTCTGTTAATTTCCCAGTCACCAAACCTTGTCTCTTCCATGTGTACTACCCCCAAAAGCCCCATTTTCTTTTTCTACCCTAGTCCATCCTGTTTGTGCCTAATGTACAGGGACAGATTAAAGGAAGTCAACATGACATATCACCACTGGACATTTTGAAGATTAGTTGTCTTCTTGGGCAGTCCATCAGACTAGTCACAGCCATAGAAAAATCGCCCCTCAAGGCAGCTTTCTCTAATTGCATCAGCAGACCCTTAGGGAGGAGTCTTCAGTTCATTTATCTTGGCTGTTGGACCAAGTACACTACCAACTCTAAACATGTGTATTGAGTTAAGAAAAGAAAAAAAAATTAGGTAGAGTATAAGATTTGGGGGTACCAAGACTTGTTTAATTGATCTTAATCAACTAAAGAATGAAAATTTCAAGCAGCTACAGAATTCCTCTGATTCCTCAGTGAGGTTCACCATTTCCAACTTGCAGTGACCTTGCCTAGCCCATTTGCTGAGGAAAGATCACATGGTAAGTTAGGCCACATTTCTGTGTAGTTAGAACCGTCCTTCAGGGTATATCTTGAGGGCATGTTGGTCCATGGACCTTTGTATGCTTCTTACCTAGAGTTATCTGTATACTTGCTAATATTCAAATTCAAGAGATTCATGGGGAGATGCTATTGATCATAGGGTGTCCAGCATTGATCTGGAAATCAGATCACTTCTAATCAGGGTTCTGAGGAGTGAATGAACTTGGAGAGGCCACTGAATTTCTCTCATATTTGTGAAAAAGGAGTAATACTTTTATTAGAAACATCTCTAAGTCTCATACCATCTCTGAAATACTGATTCTAAATGTGAGCATTTACAGAGAAATAAATTAAACTATTTTTGCTGCCTCAGCCCAGGTGGTACACAGCAAGAGGAAAAGGAAGGGGGTCGAGTCTCCTTAACTTGAAAGAGATCTCTCTCAAGGAAAGGGCCATTTTTCTAAAAGACTGACCTCTTTCTTAAATAGATTCACTACAAAATGAACCTGAACGGGAACGAGGGATCCAATCTCACACCAAAGTAACTGTGTGTTTAAAGCAATGCATGCCAAGCCAGCCTCTTGCCCTGCACTGCCAAGGAAAGAAGACCCATCCACAAGCCTCTCAATGTGATAAACTCCTGCCACCTTCTCACATGTGCCTCCAAGACTAAGCTTGACTCTCAGTGGCTTCATTTCAGTTAAGCACTTTAGACCTCAGTCCAAACCCCTTCTCCTAGGATTTGGCTCAAAATATTGATAACCATAAATTTCCATATTTATATTTCCAATCTGTGAGGACTTCAAAAAACTATTATGGAAACCAAATACAATCTTAGGGAACAGACTGTGCATTTAATTTATACAATGAAACTTGGGCTGCAGCATTAATACAGTAACAATGCTGAATAATTTAACTGAATTGTATTATGTTCTTTGTGCTATAAACCCTTTCTTTTACTTTTCTGTTTTGGGCAAAATCATCAATTTAGCCTTTCAAAAAGGCTTTTCTTTTGCTTTTATATTCTCTTGTACCTTTGACATCTTCTCTATTTCTTTTTATTTGATTTTCTTGTTGTTAGATTTGCTCCTAATTAGAAGAGTCACTGCAGCTGAAAACAATGACAACTTAATGGAGCGAAGCAGATCTACTATCTTGGGTGGCAGTTGTAGGATGTAATTGGCAGTGCCTTCCACATTCCAGTTGGCTGGGTGCTGGAAAACATCAACAAAGTAGAAGGTGATACATCTCTGGTTGGCATTTTGTTTTTTCCCTTATTTGTAAGTTCCAATATTGGGCTTAAAGTGATACAGCTTGAAGGAGCCAAGCAAATTACCTAGTCTAATGGTGTTCTATAGATGCGTATCCATTTCCAAGGAATTTTTCATTTGCTGATTATGCGCGCGCGCGCGCACACACACACACACACACACACACACACACACACACACACAGGCTCACGCAGTGAGTTTTTCAAACAGCTAAACTTCCTTTAAGTAATGGAGACTTACTCTGAAGTTATGTTCTTCTCAATTTTTAAATGCTAAAATATATTTTCTTTCATGAAATGATGGTCACAGTAGGTGATTATTGTTTTAATGTTTAATGTCTTTACACAGAAAACTGAAATATAGTAAATAATATATCAGTACCCCAATTATAAATATGATCTTGAGAGATCAAAGTCTGAGGCCCACATTATCTGACCTGGTTATCTCTTTCACTGTGATTTGGGGAAGTGGTTACCTGGTTAGCATGTGGCTACCCAGCAGGTCAGTGGCGTCAGGATAAGCTCATATTCTCAAAGTATAACAGTGTGTAAAGGAAAGTACATGCTGTACTTACCCAATTCAAAGTTACCCGGGAACTATTGTAATATTGTGTTCTGTTTATAAGGCTCTCATTTGTGGTCTTTTTGGTCACATGAGAATTACAGCTGACATTTGAAAAATGAAATTTGTCTCAAAAACAAAACAAAACAAAAAACCAAGGCAAATGGTCCAAAAAATTCACCTCTTCATTAGGGTGTATCTTTGGAAAAGTCAATGGAGAGGGAAAATTCAGTGTCAGTCCACTTTTTCTGCAGATTATGATGGTGGTTTCAAGGCCAACTTATAGTAATTCATTCACCTCCGCGACTGGGTTTGGGTTGCATCTTTTTGTCTGCATCGGGCATGGAGAGGCCCACTGGATGCTGGGAGAAATGGAAGGAGTACTGAAATGGAAGCATCCCTATATGAAGAAGATTTCAAGTCATTTTTGACAAAGGAATAAAAGTTAGATTTCTATGTCTGAGATTTCAAGTTATCTTTGTAAATGCCTCCCTCCGATTAAATCAGCAAATCCTTGGGGAAGAGCCTTCACTTCCTTTCTGTTGTCTGTTATGCAAAGAACACCAAGAGTGCTCAATAAATAATGCTACACAATGTACAGGAGGCCAAGGACTGGGCATAACATACATTGCTTTTGATTGTTTCTGTAAAAAATGAATTAAATGACAAAGGGACAATAGGAGTAGGCAACAAAGAAATGTAAGCAGAAACTTGAGTGTGACTATTTCACTCTTTAAAGCTTTATTACAAAGGCAATTATGTATTAGTTTTTGGTTCTGAAGTTTAGAAATTCAGTGTTAGATGCCACAAAGCTGATAAATAGATGCCCCAGAAAAGACGTAGATCATATTTCATGTTTTCTTCCTGATATAATATTCCCCCAAATGAAATCCATTGCCTAATATTACTGGGATTGTGCTATCTTGGCTGCAAAATTGAAATAGAAAAGAAAAGGATTCTATTCATTATCTCTTATTATCAAAGTTAATAAGTCAGGGAAGTAACTAATACAGTTGTCTGTTTTTATCATGAGGATGCTCAGAAGTTCAGCCTTCCCTTTTCTTACAGGTATTTCAAAGTCTGTCATTGTATCACGTCTTGTTATTATCTGTCTGTTTCCCTCCCAGATGGGGCAGGGTTTCTATCTTCTTCATTTTTGTATCCTCCAAGACCTAACCCAGACCCATCCACACTCCATCAATCATGACATATCTATTTAAGGGCTTATGAAGTGCTGGGAAGTGTGCTAGCTGCTGGTGATCAAGAGATGAAAACTGTCTAGTGAAGAAGATAGATATTTCTGGAAAGCAGAACCTAAAGAGTGAGAAGAGCTGAGCTAGGGGAAGCCAGGTGGGGGTGGATCCGTCTGACCGGCTTCCTAAAGGAAGTGATGTTAAAGGGGAAACCTGACTGATAAGTAGGAGTTTCCCCAAGTCTCGTTTTCTTTGTCTTTTCAGGTTACTGGAAAAGCTGATGGGGTTTGTGGTGGGAACATACTGTTTTGTGCGTCATTAACTACAATGGTCAAGGTGAAAAATTTTTCTACTGTTACCAGTTGGTGTTCAGATAGCACCTTTCATGTTGATCAAATGCTAATACATTTGAGCTATTTGGCTTTGCTATGAAATATTCTCACACTTCCTTAAACTTGAAAACTAAAGTTTACTAAGTTTACTTTGACTAAAGTGAAACTTTGTCGACCTTGCTTTGTGGGTTCCATGTAGCCACTTCTGGACTTGTTAGAAAATTCTTCTCTTTCCTGCCTTAGGGCAAGGAGTAGGTACAAAAAACTCTTAATTTTTAAAGAATTACAACCGAAAGTTATTGTGATTCTATTGCTGAGAGGTGTGATCCTCACAGTCACTTGAAATACCATCCAAGCTGAGTCTCAGAGCCATTCAAGAGTGAGAGACAAACATGCAAAACCTGGAGGTATGAATGGTATGCATCTTGTAATTTATGCATGAGCAGAAATGCCAGCCTCATTCCGTTTACTGTTTTCTCTCTGTGAAATTTTAAATTCCACGTGTACTACAATGTAAGCAAGATGGAGGGCTGCTCTCTTTTCACTGAGACATACACTGGCACGCATGCGTGCACACACAGCTGGTTAGAGCTGCTTGCTTAACTTCTCACAGCAACTTCCTCCATTTGGGATGGGCTATGGTCCCTGAGGGAGGTCTCGGCATCCAACTTTGGCAGGGGATCCCATTCCCATGGAAGTCAGGGCTGCCCTCACACGCCCAAGGAACAGCCTGGAGGGGTTCTCACCCATTTGCCTTCGACTTCCCTGGAGAACCTGTGCATCCACGGCAGACCAATGTGAAGTCTCCGATATTCCCCAACTCACGCAGAGCCACAGGTGATTAGAAACCTCTTGCCTCTGAGTATGAAGAAAATGAGACCCACAGAAATCTCCACCAGCTCACAGCTGAGCCCTCTTGCTGCTCTGCAAAAACGAATGTTGGCAGTGTTTAACGTATCAACTGTCCAAGTGGAGCCTGACCTTTGGGCCTTGGGACCCATGCTGAATTCATATTCATTTAGATTTGACCCTAATTCAAGTGTTCAGAGAAACGTGAAAGAATTTTACAATAGCCACACCACTCCCCACCCCCCAAATTGAATGACACAAGGAGAAAAAAACCACTGGAGAAATTTGTGAGAATGGTTGTCTTCGTCTGCATTTGCAAACAGAAACAGGCAATTTGTCAGAGTTAAAATTGCCTTATAAAGTATCTTTACACAGCGGAAGGGATGCTCAGAAATGCATTTTTTTGGACCCAAATTTCCTTTCATTTCTCCCTTGGGATCTCTCTTTCCTACTTTTTACCCCATCTTTCTGACCCTCTGGCTTTCTCTTTGGCTTGGCTATGTACACAATTTCAATGTCATCGCACAAGTGGGCCGAAACCTCAATTTAGGAATTGCCATGGCTCTAAGAGTACTGGTTTTTCAGAAGGAGATCTTCACATGGACAGTACTCACATAGGTGAGCGCAGCCTCACCTATTGGGCCCTGCCTCCTGGGGCCGGCGTGGGGTCCGGGGCACAGCCTGGTGGGGCTGCTGCATCCGGCTGCCTTGGTATCGAGCCCTTTATTGTCCCACACTATTTTTATAGACCATGGATCAAAACTGTTTTATCCTGATTAACTAAATAAACGAAATTCAGTCCACAAACCTGGTATGAATAGATATATACACTGATAGACATTCAGACAGTACCCTGGCAATACATGTTTATAACTGACCACTAGAAATGAAGAGCTCTGTGCCCCTTCACTGGTGATGTTCTGGCTAATGCCATTTCCTGTCTTCCCTTGGTCTGAAGGCCTGCTTCCTTCTGCCATGAAAGCTCAGCCAAAAATGCTCCTAGTCTCCCCAGTCAGAAGCTGGAGCCAGGCTGAGGTGCAAGGCCCTTCTCTGTGGTTTCCATAGCCAAGTGCTCTGGGTGCACCAGGGACTCACTGTTCTCTGTGTCACTGAACAGACTGGCTTCCTAATTCCACCACGACGCCTGGCTCAATCAATGTACACTGAAAAAACATTTTTTTCTTTTCTGTATGTAATGTTCAAGAAATTCACGGTTAGTACGATAATAGCTCAAAGTCAAATAGGCTAGCCTGAGGACTTAATAAACTTTTTTTAAATTGTTCCTATGGGGGAAGAATGCACCAGGAGTGCCAAACAACCAAATTAAAAATGAACTTTTGGAACTCAACACTCAAAAGTGGAGTCCGTTGAGAGAACAGTTACCTGCTTCTAACTTGTAACTATATGAAAGGCCCACGTGTCTGCTTCTGAGAGCAACGACGCTGGGACAGAAAGCAGGTTGCTCGAGAAGAGTGCTGGGCGTGTGCAGAGAGAGCTGGCCTTTTGCTCCTGCCCCAGCAGCTGACTGATGGTGCCGTTCGCCTGTCTGAAGTGTGATGACCCCTAGGAGAGAGAGGTTGTCAGAGGCCTTCACCTGTGCCAGCAGGAATGACATGCTCCGATGGTATATGTTTGCTTGCACAGTAGGCAATAACTGATCTATAAAATAAACAATGGTTCTGTTTTCTTTCATTCATTAAAAAAAAAATCCTTTCCTATGTTTCTACCCCTTGTTCTTCGTGTTCTGTTTTGTTTATGAGAGAACTATCAGTACAGATTTCCAGGGAGTGAAAATTTGGAGTAACCTGCTAGTATAGTATAGTCAGAAGTATGTCTCATTCCTTCTACTCAGTTAATTCCCACGAATAATTCTGGATATCCCTTAGGCAGGAGCTAAATGTGACAAATGTCAGAAAATGAACTAACTGCCATAGAAACCAAAATTCACTAGGGAGAAGGGCAAAACTACTAACATATTTTCAGTTGTAACTAGATCGGATTGTACTTGCCTAATCCCTAATAAATAGAAGGGCATAAAGAATTGAAATCTCCTTTGGACATAGCTGTGTTCCAGAATTTCACAGAAAAATATTATTTAGAAGACTTCATGTACATGAAATTATTCAAATAACTGTTGCATTAACCAGAGTTTAATCTCTTTCTCTCTCTGTTCTGTCTCTCTCTCTCCCCCTCTCTCACTCTCTCTCTTAAAGGGGCAGCATACTACACCAGAAAATAGCAACTGTCTGACACTGGATTAAAGACGTAGTTGCACAAATTCCCTGAGAGCAAGGACTGTGCATTTATGTTTTTTGGCTGAGAGATACAGTGTGTGGAGCATGGCTAGAAGCAAGCAAACATGGTCTTTGGGTTCAAGTACCACCTGATACCTATGTGACTTAGGCAAATTACTACATCACTCTGCTCTCAATTTATTCATATATAAAGAGGAAAAAATTATTTTTATTTCTTAAGAATGTCATGGAGAAAACACTGAGCACATAGTAGGTGCTCAATGAATGAGGGCTCCTTTCTCACCCCTTTGGGCACACTCTGTAGCACCAGATATACTTATTAGGGCATTATCTATGTTTAACAATGTTCTTTCTTGATGTTTGGAAATTTTTTTCTTATTACCTCAAATGGGTTATAATTTCTCTGAGGGTTGCAACATTTTACCTTTCATACACCCTTTGTCAGGAGGTTAACAGCAGAAGTAGTCCACCAAAATGAGAGAGTAAACAACACACAAAGAGGCAACACACAAGGGATTGAGGAGTGGGGGGAATCTGATACAGGAAAGAAATGAAGGGATCCCCAGGATGGTGGCAGGAAGTGTTAGCATGACAGCTGTGTCAGCAGGTCTAGAGAACACCCATCAGGATTGTTGCTGGGTCAGAGGGCTCCTGGGGAGATGTATCCAGGAAAAGAAATGAAGCAATCATTTCATCTGACAGGAATAACAGTGTGGAAAATGTACGGAGAGATGTTTTACAGAACAGTTGGATGGTATGCAAAGGTATGCCAGGGATTCACAGAAACTACACACACACACACACACACACACACACACACACACACACACCCCCATCCCCCCGGTTTGACATGTATTTCCTAGAGAGGAGTTACAGTTACAGCACACTGCTTATCTTTCAGAATCTGAAAACACCGATGTGGATTTAAACACATTTTTGACATAACCATATTGTGGAAAAGAGGGACAGGAAAACAAGGTTGGAGAGGAAGGTAAAGTCTTCACCTGTTATTATATGAAGTAATAGAACTTGCTTAAAATTGGTAAATCTAGAGGTTTCAAGTGTGGATGAATTTAGAAATATGGCGGTAAATACCAGAAGATGCAACTCAAAATGCTGAAAGTGGTTTCCTCTTGAGACCAAGAAGGGTGAGAGAAGGGGGTGCCAAAGAATAGCCTTTGCATTTTAGCAATATTTGTCTTTTTATATTATTTGCATGTGTTGCTTTGATAATAAAATTAAATTTGAAAGTGAGAACAGTAATTGCATTTTAGAGGCTCAAAATTCAGAATTATAGAATAAAGATGCAACAAAGTAAACACGGTCTGATTCTAAAGGTAAAATATTCAGCAGCAGGTTTGGGTCCAGAATCCAAGTGCTGTATTTCTCATATATCCCCATGCTGCTCCCACCGCCATACAGCAGGCCCAATTTATTACACTTTTTATAGCAGCTGGCATGGTTTTCGGGATACAGAAGGCGCTTAAGTATGTGTCAAATGTATACTGAATGCTGAATTTTTTTTTTCATGGTGATTTTTAATGAGCTTGGTCTGGAGAGCAGAGGGGTCACATCTGAAGTTTATAGTTTTGTTCTGTATGGAGGGATAAGATTATGGTTTAAAAGGATTTTTAAAAAGCTCTTCCTGAAATTTGATTCTGAGGTGGACATTCCACAAGTCTAACCTCCTTTACACAATGCATGGGTTTGCCAGAAACTCATTCAAGACAATTGATACATGAGTGAGGCGGTCAGTGGGAATTTTACTTATGCGTTGTTTTTTAATTCTTATTTATTCTATTAGAGTTGGCCTAATTTCCACCCCCCACCCCCCCCACCCCCCCCGCTTTATATGGCCACCAAGCTCTATTCCTGCAACAAGACAGAAGCCTGGTTAGAAAACTCTCTTGAAGGACTCTACGGCTCCAGGGAGGTGCATCAGGGAAACCCTGAAAAAGGGGGAGAGGTGAAAAAAGTATTCTTGCAAAAACAAAGTGAAAACCATTGAAACAGAGCTTCAGAAAAACATAGCAGTATCACATCATCTCAGCTTTCTGGAGAAAAATATTTACTGACTTCAAATCTAATATTTTGGCCTTGGATTTTATAATGCAGCATAATAACAGAAACATCAAAGCAAACAGCATCATGGTTTCTTTGCAAAATTTCCAGTGGAAGGTGTCCATCCTATTACCTAATTCCCCCAATGATAATGTACCTTTAAATTCATTTCCAAGAAAGGAGCTTGACTTCATTGATGAACTTGCATGTGTTCTTTTATATTGTGGCGGGGGTAAGGGGATGGGGGAGAATCCCTATATCCCCACGTAACTTCTTTTTGCCTACTTGCCTGGAAACTCAGAGTTAATTGAGAGCTCAGTTTTGGAATTCAGCCAATGCAAGTGTCTACTAACATTTAATTTGGATTCTTTTAACTGATTTGGTTCTGATGGCCCTTATTTTGTACAGAGAAGCAAGTTAACACTTGTTCTTTACAGACAAGGTGCAGCGCCTGTATTTGTTATATATCTTATGGGTTATTTCATGGAACTTTTTCAATAATCCTACAAAAATAAGTGCTATTTTCATTTTACAACTGATACAGCTTAGTTTCAGAAATTTTAAGTAACTTGGCCAAGGCCATCTGGTCATTAAGATGCTTACGAAATTTTTGGAAGTAAACAATGTATAAATTCTTAATAATGTACACTTTGTATTCAGATTGGCATAAGAAATTATTCAACATATTTCTTTTCTTATGATTTTAAGACCATACAGCTTATAAAACACACATACCTAACTTCTTTCCCTTCCTTTTTTTGCTCCCTCTCCTCTTCTCCTCCGTTTTTGTGCCCAGATATTGGGACTTTCTCTCAGGTACTCTGTTAGCCCTTGGAGGTACAGAGATGAGTTGTATACAGGCTCTGTTCTCAAGGAACTTACAGTTTCATGGAAGGCCAGTATAGATATAACTACAAGTCAAGGTACAATAGAATGCAATGAGAAATACAAAATGCTGTGTGAGTTCAAAGAGGGAAAGAAAAATTCCATGGTCCCAACTCTCTAGGAATTCACAGTTCACTAGATTAAATAGATCCTAAACAAAATTACAATACAATACCAGTACTGTACTGGAAGAGTTTGCACTATGCTGTACACACTGGAGGAGGAAGAAATGATTGTTTCTTGTTTCATAGCTTGAGGAGGGGTGATACAGCGATGTGGGCAGAGAGGGGAGGGAACGGAGAGGGCCAGAGCCTGGGCTTCCAAGACACCTCAGGACTGTCTAAGCAGGTGGGCAGCAGGGAAAAGGTAGTAGCTGGGAAAAAGACAGTCACAGGGAGGAGAACTGGTTCTGCGAAGAGGAACCTCAAGGAGTGACTGGATCTGGGATAAAGCTGCTATTCTGGGGAGGAGGCCTGGCAAAAGCAACAGAGATAACTGAAAGCCCAGCCACTGGCCTCAGCTCTAAGGGGTATGGAACAAGGCAAAATTGCTCAGACCCACTGTCTAACCCATTGAAAGGGGTATTGCAACAATGAGAGCATGTGGGCAGCAGCAGTGGAGATGGAGAAGAGGAAGAGGTGTGGATGGTCACCGGGGGTATCAGAGCGCCTGGGAAGGTAGGCCTACGGGAGAGAGAGGAATTAGCCTGACTGCAGAGGTTCTGAGCCTGGTACCTGGGAAAATGGGGTTTAAAGGGGTTGATGTTGATGGAAAGGTACTTTTGAAGGATGCAGGGGGCTTGAGCATGTTCGAAGATAGAGAGGTGAGAGGAAAGATATGAGACAGTAACTAAGGAAGAAGTCTTCTGGAGCAGGAGCTAAGCACAGCTTTGACCTCAGAGAAGCCAAATCTGAGGGCCAAGGGAGAGGGGACAGGTGAATGCACAGACACATTCTGAGGTTGGCACATTCAAGATCTCTAAAATGTTCTCGGCATATAGATGTTGTGAAGGCCTGCTTGCCCCTGGTTTGAGTCCCTCCAGTGTGTTCTCTACACTATAACTAGAGAAACTTTCTGAAGAGCAAATCTGAAGAACAGTCAACATGTTTGAAGTAAGCAACTACTTTGGTAGGCAGAAGTCATGCCTCTGTTTTAAAAATGCCCGCACAATTGTTTCCCTAACTTTCTATTGCTCTCAGCATAAATATCTAAACTCTTTACTATAGTTTGTAAGGCTTCTCATGATCTGGGCCCTGCTCACCTCTCTAGTCTCATCTCTGTCCTTTGCTCACCTTGCACTCTATAGTCCAGCCATACTGAACCTCTTGAACTCTTCCAAAAGAACTCAGGCTCTGTCTGGAAAGCTTGTGACAGACACTTAGATGATATATCCACCAGGAAGCCTTGCCTGGTTCGCAAAGCTGTAATTAGAATTTCATCTCTGTGTCCTCAGGATACCTTATAGGAACTTCCATCAGAATCCATATAACACTACATTATAATCACTTGTTTCTGGGCAGGTATTGTGTCTTGATCACTATTGGTAAATTATTGATATTCCATACATGTTTTCTTATAGAATCACTTGGCACGTCGTTGATAAAATGCTCTTAGTTGACTCTTACCCGTATGATTCCTCAGGATGTAGGTCAGTTCAGCCTCCATCTAAAGTGCCTCTGCAGAATCCCCTACCACGGGTTTGACCCATGTGGTGGCTGAGAGTGATTTTTCTGGTTCCCAGTCCTGACAACTAGAACTATTGGTGTAGGTCCATGGGCAAAGGGTCTTTTAAGGGCAGACTAAGATGGAGGAAGGTGCAAGTGCTAACTCCTATTTGTCCCTTCTGTGGAGGACAGGGTGATGTGTTGGCATCCATAAATCCTCAGAACAGAAGGAATAATGATGGGTCAATGGTACAATTCATTTAACAAACATGTTATGGGTGCCTTTCACATAGTACATGTATTAGGGATTACAATGCGAGACAGACACAATTCCTTCCTTCAAGTAGCTTGCTGTCCAGTTGAGGAAGACACAGGAACACAAAGAGAGATGAGAGATGATACCTGATAAAAGAGAGAAAGTAGAGGGAACAACCAAAAAAATACAGGGTGGGCGCTAATCCAGATTGGGAGGCCAGAGAAATATTCTGGAAGAAATGACTTAGCTGAGACTGAGAAAGGTTAAGGTTAGGTTAGCCAGGCAGAATAGAGCAGAAGAATGTTCCAAACAAGGAACAACATATTTGAAGACATGAGGGTGAGAGAAAATGTGCTACTTTTTAGGAATCAGAGGACGCTTTTTATAGAGGGAGCTGGAGTGCAGTGTGTATGCGTTTTGGAGGACAATGTCAATGAATGGGTGGGAGTCAAGGGAAGAAAAAAGCTGGGACTGGAAACCGGTTAATCCAGAGTGTTTGGCAGGAGCCAGGTCATGCAGGGCTTTATATGCCACAAGGAGTTGGATTTCATTCTGAGAAAATGAAGACCAAAGGGTTTAGGCAGGTGACTAACATGATCAAATACCTATTTTAGAATACTCACTCTGGTTGCAGCTTGGCAAGACTGGAAGGAGGCGGGCCAGTTAGCAAGCACATGAAGCAAGAAGGGACAATGGTCAGAAGCTATTCTGGACGTTTTGCCTCTGGATCTGTCCATTCAGAATTCACTTATCAGTGCCAGAGTCTTGTGGGATAAGAGATGGGCCTGCCAGCTTATTAGCCTCATGGATTTCCCCAACACAGATCTTTTTCTAAGGCACATCTCTTCACCCTTGTTGCCAATAACAACTCCAGTAGCTAAATGTCCTCAGCAACCCCTTTCAAAGCCTGACACAGAACAGGTCTCAAGGTGGTCAGGGAAGATACGCAAGTTCAAAGTTGGTCTGTAGGGGAAGGGTAAAAGAGAGGGTAGAGCCAAGAGTGGGAGAAGTGGGACAAAGACATAGAGAAAGAGTAGAAATGTGAGCCAAAGACCAGAATGTGGGGCCCACACCCTTATGTGCTCACCCACACTGACCTGTGGACTCCCAAAAGCAGGGCCAGAAAGGCTCCCTGTTTATGAGGTTCATGTTTCCCAAGGGTGGAGCTGAACTTAAGCTCTTGTGAAAAGTAAACTGTGGAAAACACTAGTGATTCAGGTGGAGGGAATTAGCAGTCTAAGGAAAGGGGGACAGGTCAGTCGCCCCCATTCTTTCATCCTCGGGGACCTTGAAACTTGATTTTGCAGGATGCACAGGAAAGGAGTCATTGGCCTCCCCCTATTATGCTCTACTCAATCTATGGCTTGGAGAATAAGGTGCCACTTTATTATTCGGACTCATTGCTTAAAATGCAAATATTCAGCCAGAGTTCTCTAATGAGTATCCAGAGAGCTGCCTAGGCTATGTGTGTGTGCGTGCGGGGGGGCGGGGGGGGGGGCGGGGGGTTGGTGGGGGGGGTAAGTTTGGTCTTCCCTCCTTAAAACATGATGTAGAAGAGTAATCTGATTCACTCACATTACATCTCTGATTCTAGTAGTCTAAACATTTGTGCAGTCTTTTGTTTCAAACCTAGTAATCCTTATAGTAAACACCTTCTGAATCTCAAGTCTTTGTGTCTGACTCTAATTAACATTAATGTGCAAATTTACTGATTACAGTAGTGCATTGCCTAAATAGGTTTTTGCTTCCTTTAGATTTCACAAAAAGAAACCACCCCCCACTATCAAACTGATAACAACTGACATATGATTAGAAAACGCAAAACTAATTAGAATGGCTGCAAAGGGGCTTGTTTGAGTCACCTACATTAATGCACATCACAGTTAAATATCTGTCAGATTTTCCATTAACCCTCTTGCATTTCCGTCTCCAGAATCAAATCTACGTCTTAACCTCATACCCTGCTTTTCTTTGGAACTTGGTATTCAACAGGCTAAATTACACCCTAATGCTTTAAATGCACAGCTCGTATTGATGGATTCAACACATGTAAAAAGACCTTGGAATGAGAATAACAAAAGCCATTCCCTTAACTATAGATTTAAACACTAACAGGTTCTTCTTGGTATTGTGTTTATTTCTTTATTGAGGGATAAAAGAGTTAATTGTCGCTTTACACCAATTCATTCTATTGTGCTCTCAGCTATTACACATTAGGATGACACAATAGAAATGAAAGTGAAATATCCACCAAATAGAGTTATATTCTGTAAAAGGCTAAAATAACACGTTCAATGTTGAACTTGTAGACTGAGGGGAGAGGCCCATGTGATTTGGGCTCAGTTACCATATAGAGCAGACTGTTAAGGATAAGGACAACGCAGTATATGTGGCCAAAGGGAATTCAGTAAGTATTAGGCAGATGTCTTCTTCAGTTCAAAAGCTCATTGAAAGGAGGAACCGTGCCTTCCTGATTTTTCACGTGAGCACAAAGAGGGTTCTTTGGGTCACTTAATCTTTTAATTTCCAATTTCTGGCACACTGTAGATGCTCAATAAATTTTCACCACATGAATGAATGTAAGAATTATGGTTTTTACACTATTGTTTGTTAAACTCTAACAGTGATCCTGAGCAGGTTCTTAAAATTTGATGGATCACTCGCAGAAAAGCGAACGAATAAATTTTCTTTATCATTTAAAAATCTAACAAAACTCTTGGATTTTTTGCTTTAAAAACTAAATCACATACCACTCCCTTGGGTTTTTCCATTTTAATCTGGGATCTGAGGTACCAAAAAGCCCAGAAGCAAATCAGCCTACCAAGAGAAGCAACAATAAGCCTATAAGAAAAACATACGCACAGACCAATGGAATGGAATTGAAAGCCCAGAAATACACACACACACACACACACACACACACACACACACATATGCACAAATAATCTTGGACAAAGGAACCAAAAACATACAATGGAGAAAAGAAAACTTCAATAAATGGTGCTGAGAAAATTGGAAAGCCACATACAAAACTAGAGTGCTTTTTGTTACCATACAGAAAAAAATTAACTAAAAATGGATGAAAGTCTTAAATATAAGACCTGAAACAATAAATTAGATAGAAGAAAACATAGGTACTAAATTTATGAACCTTGATCTAAGAAAGAATTTTATGAATCTTACCTCAAAGCAAGGGAAGCAAAAGCAAAATTAAAAGAATGGGACTATTATCAACCAAAAACCTTTTGCACCGCAAAAGAAATTGTCATCAAAACTAAAAGGCAACCAACTGAATACCAGATATTTGCAAACAACACCTACAATATGGGTTAATATCCAAAATATATTAAGAACTCATATAAATAACAACAACACAAGAAAAACCTGATTAAAAAATGAGCAGCAGAAGACACAAGAAGACATACAAATGGCCAACAGATACAGTTTATGAAAAGATGCTTAATTTCACTAGCTGTTAGGAAAATGCAAATCAAAACTACTAAGAGTCACCACCTCATACCTGTTAGAATACCTATCATTAATAAGACAAGTAACTCTTAATGTTGTAGAAGTTGTAGAGAAAAAAAAAACCCTCATTCACTGCTGATAGGAATGTAAACTGGTACAGTCACTATGGAAAACAATATGGAGCTTTCACAAAAATTTAAGAATAGAGTTACCATATGACCCAGCAACTTTCCTTTTGGGTATCAGCTGCCAAAATTTGAAAACTTTTATTCACAGCATTATTCATGGTGGCTAAGACAGGGAAACATCTAAGTGGCCTTCAATAGATGATGGGATAAAGGAGATGTGGTACATATATACAATGGACTACTACTCAGCTGCAAGAAAAGATGAAATACTACCATTTGTGATAGCACAGATTGATCTTGAGAATATCATGCTAAGCAAAATAAATCAAATGGGAAGAGTCAAGAACCATATGATTTCACTCATGTGGGACATAAAACTGAAAACAACAAAGGAACAAACAAGACAAACAAACAAACAAAACTTCATAGACACAGACAACAGTATGGTGGCTGCCAGAAGGAAGGGGGATGGGGGAAAGATGGGAAAGGGTGAAGGGGCCAAACATGTGGTGACAGAATAAGACTTGACTGAGTGGTGAACACACAATGCAATGTACAGATGATGTATTATAGAATTGTACACTTGAAACCTATATAATTGTATTAACCAATGTTACCCCAATAAATTTAATTAAAAATAAGCCTGCAATATGATAGAAATAGCTCAATTTGAAAATACTCTGATTATTTAACTTTTAAAAAAATTATTTTTCTCCTTTCTATATCACACTTTCATTTTTGTTCTCAGTTGTAGTATCAATATCTAGAATTATGCCTGGCATAGAGTAGGCACCCAATAAATATTTTTTGAATGAACGAACAAAAGAAATTGCTAGAGTTAAGAATGGAGCAGTACTTGACTTAGCCTGGAGTCTTTAGTTTGTGGCTCCTGGTTGGGCAGATCAGGAAACATAACGATTTGTGGAGTCAGATAAGGCAACTTAAGCAAACTGTTTGAAGACACTCTCTGTCTCACGCTGTGAGCAGAATTGGCTTAAATTTCCCCCCAGGTAGAAATAAACTGGGAATGTGACAACAGTGATGTTTCAAACAGATATCACAAAAAAAGCCTCTGTCAGCACAACCCAAATCACCTCGACCCATTTTCTAACTTAAGCTATAGTAGTTATTAGCGTTGGACTTAAAATCAGACCAGTTACTCACTATAACTCTAAACAAGTAATATAACCTCTCTGAGCTTCAATATCTTTACCTGTTAAAAAAAAGAAAAAAGGTGATAATGCCTACACCATTTGGATTATTGGTATACAGCATAAAATTGGTACTAATGTTCAAACAACTACCTATCTACCTAACTAAAACGAATGAAAACATAAAACATTCCCTTCTGCTAATTTTTCCAATCCAGATTCTTCAATACAAATTACAATAATACATGCCTAGAAATTCACTCTGAATCTTGGTCTTAGCACTAGTTTCATGGAGCATTAAAAACAAATTTTTATTTCCTTTGTAAACTTAAAAGATAAATGATAAAATATGAAAGATAAAATGAAAATGCAAAGATACACTCCTGGCCTGCCATAGACAACTCTCAGTATGTCTGCGCCAGCCCTTTCCCCTTTTGCTAGCATAACCCAGCCACGGTGAGTCATAACAGAAATCAAATGGTCAACGGTCTTTTGCAATGATCACTTAGCATCTCTTCTGTCTGTATTCTAACTTCACTCTCGATTTCGTGTTATTTATACTTTACTCTTAACCATAGGTTAGTTACCATCTTTTGGTGTCATCCCTGAGTTCTGAGTACACTGACTGATTTTGTTTCCCAGGTTTTTTTTTAGGACTTTAACTTGGTTTTGTCTTTGGCCCTTTATGCTCCTGACTTCTTCTAACCTGATTTTAGCCCCTAAATCCAAATGCTGGCATTAGCCCAATTGGCGGATCCTTTAGACAACATCTAGGCCCCAGAAAAGGAGTGGTTTAGGTAATATATTGTTGCAGAACCCTGGGTTCATAATTATTTTCCCATTAGAAAAGGTATGTCCAGCTGATTCAAGGTTCTATCCCTTCTCTGGCACTTTTACTGGACAACTATAATGATTTAGAAATATTGTCTGTATATGAGAACTACCTCACCCAGGCCAATTGGGAATCATTTTTCTGAGAGTTAATCTTTAAAGTCAGATATATACAAAATTACCTTTGAAAAGAGGAGAGGAGAACATTAAAAGACTAGCCTGACTTAAGTCAGCGTTGTTGTATAGAGTAATGAAGGATCAGCTTGGCTAGGTAGAGAGAAAGGGGTGAGAATCTCGATCTATGATTGAGGAGCTTGGCTTCAAACTAAGAAGAAAATGTACAAATTTATGTTTCGGTCATAACAAACCATCCATTTACTGGCTGCCTTCCCTCTCAAAATTTTTAGAGATGGGAAAATTATAAACCAAATATAGAACCCACTTAAGTTTCATGGATCTAATGTTTAAAAAAATTATACTTTTAAGTGTCTAATTAAAAAGCCCCGAAAAACATCACTTTTTGATTCAAGAGGTTTGTGCTTTTGGACTGAACTCTGAGTCCTGGTCAACGAGTAACTCTTTCACATCTTGAACAAGTCGTGAAGATAAATCAGAACTGCATGCATCACATCCCTCACTTGCCCTCTCCCATAACCTTCAAATCAGAAAGGGAAGAAAATTATAGCCAGGACGTATTTCAATTTGAAAACCTCCAAACATTAGCAAGACAGAGTCACTGAAGACATTTTGTGAAATATCAAACACCACTTTTTCTCCCAGTCTCTAGAGAAGGGGTTACTAAAACCACCCCAGGCATAGAACGATAAAGATGTTTCGAACCATTCAACTATGGTGTATCCTTCTCTCAGGTACCTCTGGGAGAACAGAGGTGGGTACCCAACAAAGGGAGAGGAGCCCAGGAATCCCCCAAATTCAGTCTCTGCCTGAGCAGGATCTGTCCGGGTTCAAAATTCTGAAAGGTGATAAGCAAGCCATATTTTACAAGGTAAATTCTAAGCAACCAATGAACAAACTCAATGTACCATTCTGTAGCAGAAAGCCAAGATTTCTAAGCATTTCCAAGGCTAAAGGGCTCCAATTAGCAAATCCCACAGTAAATCTTCGTATGTTTGACACAGAGTGAGTATGACAAGCAGAAAAAAATTTGTGACTAGTGTTTTCATTTAGGATGCTTTAGTTGATAAACTTAAGAGTTGCTTAATCATCAGTCCTTCCCCTCCCGTGGCTTTGGTCATGAGTAACAGATTTAGCTAATCTGAAATTAGAATACACATTTGTACTTTCTGCTGTGGATAGTAGAGTTAAAACTACTCCCTTTGGGTTGAGAATACTTGGCAATATACTGGATGAGACAATAAAAATTAAAATAACCTTTGAAATATGTATATCCAAATGAAAGTTGCTTCTCCAAATTTTCACCTTGGGAAGAAACTCATTTATTTTCTTTGTTGCCTTCAGAGAAAGTTCACAAAACAAGTTTGAAAGGCAGTCCTATGACACCATAGCTATTCCTTGTTTTTTAACCCAAAGCAAACTTGTCTGTTTTCAAAAATCACCACGACAAGATGTTGTTGCATTGGTAATAATCCACTAAATGTACTAAAAGCTCTGAAGACAATCCCCTGAAAAACTCCTTAACTGTATTGAACAATAGCAACATTATTAAAAGGGACCCAACCCCACAAAGGTGAATGCTTTCAAGAGGGCAACACTTATTTGACTACAGAGCTCTGGTACATTCCCTTACAACTTAGACTCAAGATGTCAGGGTCATATCTCATAAAACCATTACACTGGAAGGGACAATGTGGTTTCATCTACAAAACTGAAATAAAGCTTTAATGGTTAGCCATTACCTGTCTATTTAAAAGAGGCCTTTAGAGACTTCTGGTCAAGATGGAGGCATAGGTAAACACAGCTTGCTTCCTCACACAACCACATCAAAATTACAACTAAACTACAGAACATCCATCACTCAGAATAGTCAGAAATAGGGCTGAATGAAAGTCCAGTAACTACACAACTAAAGAAACTGCAACCATTCAGACTGGTAGGAGACGTGGAGATGCGGAGACATGGGGGCATGGAATGGGCTGGTCCCATACTCATGTGTGGTGGATAGAAATCTGGGTGGGATATCTTGGGAGTGAGGAGTCCCAGTCCCACACCAGGCCCCACAGCCCAGGGTTTCAGTGCCAGGAAGATAAAAGCCCCCATAATTTCTAGGTGTAAAAATCAGAGGGGTTTGAGTCAGTAAAAGGAGCTACTGGAGTCCCAAATAGCTCCTCTTAAAGGGCAAGCATGCGGACTTACTCAGACTCTCACCCTCTGAGCTCCAGCACTGGGGTAGTGGCTTAAAGGGCACCCTTGGAAAGGAACTGAAGTGTCTGGCATCAGGGCAAGGGCTGGGAGACAGCTCTCTCCCATAAAGAAGTGCTGGTAGAGGTCACTGTTCTTTTTCTGAACTCTTACCCCCCACAGAGCTACAGAGCCAGCCATCTCTGAGACTCCATCAACCTGGCTTACATGGTTTGCTCTGCCCTGGGGAATCCTTGAGGCTCTGCCCCACTTAAGGTTATAGCTCACTCAAGGTTACAGCTTACCCAAGCTGTTAGCTGTGGCTTTTCCATGTGAACGGCTGGTCACAGCTCAGGCTTCATATCTTCCTAAATCTTTTCAAACAAGCAACAACCAGTCTCAACAAGCCCCAGCAACCATACATCTGGCTAAGTGGCTCCAGGCCTGGCACAAGCAGCAACCAACTTTGGATCACAGTTTGGCTTTGACTGGGAATCTCCACGCCCAGCACACGTAGCAGCCATCTGAAGATTGCTTTGTAGCTCATGTTGGGTTGCCCTGGGAGGAACACAGGTGGTGGCTGATCCTGTCCTGCACCACTCAGGAAACCCCAGAGCCTGTGTACCCAGTGGACAGCTACAGACCACATCGGACCACCACCACCCTGCCTCTACATAGCTGATCCTCCATGGAGGGTGGAGTTTGGCGGTTAGTGGTCACAGCCAGTCCTGGCAGCTGCCTGGCCTGGAAAATCCCTCACATTGACCTGCTAACAAAAATCAAGGCTCAGCTATAAGAGAAGGGTGTACTCTGAAGACTCAACCACATGGAGTACCCAGCCTGGGTGATAGGGGAGGCCATGCCATTGGTCCCTACTACATTAGGTCACCCGACCAAGGCAGGGAGTCATAGCAGCTCTACCTAATACATAGAAACAAACACAGGGAGGCTGACAAAATGAGGAGACAAAGAACCATGTCCCAAATAAAAGAATAGATCGAAACTCTAGAAAAAGAGCTAAACAACATGGAGATGAGCAATTTATCAGATGCACAATTCAAAACACTGGTTATAAGGATGCTCAAGGAACGTGGTGAGTACCTCTATAGTATAATAAAGAGCCAGGCAGAAATGAGGTATTTAATAATGGAAATAAAGAATAATTTACAGGGAATCAGCAATAGAATGGATGAAGCCAAGAATCAAAGCAAGGCTATGGCATATGAGGTATCAAAAAACAACCAATCAGAATAACAAGAAGGAAAAAGAATCCATAAAAACGAGGTCAGTGTAAGGATCCCTTGGGACAACTTCAAGTATACCAACATTTGCATCATAGGGATGCCCAAAGGAGAAGAGAAAGAGCAAGAAACTGGAACTCTATTAAAGAAAACTTCTCTAATTTTCCGAAGGAAATAGACATGCACATCCAGGAAGCACACAGAGTCCCAAACAAGATGGATGCAAAGAGGCCCACTCCAAGACACATCATAATTAAAATGCCAAAGGTTAAAGATAAAGAAAGAGTCTTAAAAGTAGCAAGAGAAAAGAAGTTAGTTACCTGCAAGGGAGTTCCCAAAAGACTACCAGCTGATTTCTCAAAAGAAATTTTGCAGCCTAGAAGGGATTGGCAAGACATATTCACAGTCATGAAAAACAGGGAAATACAGCTAAAATTGCTCCACCCAGCAAAGATATCATTTAGAATCGAAGGGCAGATAAAGAGCTTCCCAGACAAGAAAAAAAATAAAGGAGTTCATCATAACCAAACCATTATTATATGAAATGTTAAAGGGACTTATTTATGAACAATAAAATGGCAATAAACACATATTTATCAACAATTGAATCTAAAAAACAAACTCAGAAAACAAGAAGTAATCATGGATATGTAGAGCATTCTGATGGTTGCCAAATGGGAGGGAGGGGGCTTGGGGAAATTGGTGAGGAGGTGAGGGGATTAAGAAGTACAAATAGGTAGTTACATAATAACCATGGGGATGTAAAGTATAGTACAGGAAAAGGAGTAGCCAAGGAATTTATATGCATGACCCATGCACATGAACAAAGAGGTGGTGATTGCCTGAGGCAGTGGGGGGTGCTGGGTGAGGGGGCAAAGGGGGAAAATTTGGGACAACTGTAACAGTATAATCAGTAAAATATAATTTTTCTAAAAGGCAAAAAAGATTCCTCTAGCATGAAATACAACCACCATTTCTAACACTTTTTAAAGGGCCTTCTTGAAAAGGAGAAAGTTATCTTGACATTTTATGTGTCATATGCACTGGGAAAAGTAAACATTATCTAAGGCATTGGAAGATGTTTGTTGATTTTGCCATTAGTACCCACTGGTGTGCTTGGGTCCTAGAAGCTCAGGTGGGGACGCAAAGGCCAGCAGTATGTTATAAGGTTGTTTATATGAGCAGTAGAGCTGGAAACAGGACAGATGTCGGAAGTGGCAGGAAGGCTCCCAAAGAAGGGCTGATGAGGCACCAAAAAGATGTATTTCCTGTAGTAAGCTGTTTATTTTGGTTAGCTCCACAATGTTCACCCTCAGAAAGTCAATAGTTACACAGATATTTTTGATTCTTTTAACAGCTCTGAAGGTTAAGGATTTAAAACTTTCTCTACCACAGAAGAACGTAATCTACTATGTGTATTATGTAAATATGGTCCAATATGAAAAGAAATATCCCTTTTGAGAATTCCACAATTATCTACACGTGGTCATTCACTTCCCAACAAATCCCACCTGTGAGCTGTATAGCCTAGTGGCCAAATGCACAACCTTCAAAGTAGACCATCAGAATCCTGGCTCAGCTACTTATTGTCTGTGTGGCTTTGGGAAAGTTATTTAAGGGGTCTGTGCCTCACCTGCACGGTGAGAATGATAACATTCCCCTCATATGAGTAAAATGAGAAACCACAAGTAAGGGAGACAGAGTCATGCCCATTATAGGGTGGCTAACTCTCATTAATATTTCATTATTTATTATTTCCATTTTTATGGTCCAAAGTATGGGCCCAGGGATGGTAAATCACTCCCTACTCACTATATTGCTAGACAGTAGAAAAATCAGTAATAGTTCTTTTTTTATTCCTCCAAAACTACTTATGTAGTACTTTGAGATTTACTCCAATGCCTTTCATACATAATGCTAATGCTTATTAAAAGTATTTTGGTGTCATAGAAGGCTCTTTCCATGACAATCATAGCAATAGACAACTTTATTCTAGACTGTTAGCTGAGTATTGCATTATTTCATTCTCACAAAATCCTAGGGTATAATATTATCAGTTTTAAAGGTTAGCAAACTGAGGCTTAGAGAGGTTCAGTAACTTGCTTAAGGTCACATATCTAGTGAATGTCATTAAGAATTTAAACATAAATTTATCCAAATCAAAATGGCTACACATAATTTAGAAAGTAGTTCCACGTTACCATTTGTTTTTAAATGATTCCAAAACTACCCGTGTTAAAAATGGAACCATGTTGTGAAATATACATGACTCTACTTGAAGTCCATTTTTCATAATCTACAATTAAAAAAAAACAAAACACTTTTTAAGTGAATAAGAGCTGAAAGCTTTACTTGGTACACAGCTCTTGAATCCTAATTGAGTCTAATTTTCTCACATCTAGGGCAAAGGTTAGCTTGGCCACAGTCTGCGGTGCTGTGGAATTCTTTTCTGGGCCGTGACCATGGAAACTACTCTAGGAATGGGATTGAAATTAGGCTCTGCAGCATCATACTGTCCTGACATACCATTTTGACATGTAATGTGCTGTCTTTCTACTTGGACACTAATATAAATCTGTCAAATTACATGCACAAAGCAGCATTCAACTTCCTTCCTCCCTCCCTCTCTCCCTCCCAGGAAGAGTTTCTTCTTTCAAGTTCCCTAAGAACTAGAGCTCACTCACTAATATATGCTCTGGAGGCACAGAACTATTTTTTTAACACTGTTTAGGGCAGGATATAAGGTAACCACAAATTTGTTGTTGTTGTTTGTAGTCATGACAATTTCATCCTTTAACACTTAACTTTAACACTGGCATTACTTTCTCCAGAAGCCTTCCCTGATTTCCATTTGCTGGGTAATATACCCAATCTCCGTGCTTTCATATCATTACGCTTTCTAGTCATAAAATGATGGTTTTTAAAGCATATCTCCCTCTCTAGACTGTATTTGCAGACAAGAATCATGTCTTATTTAAGGTTGATACTAAGTACCAACATGGAGTCATAGCAGGACAGGTTGGGCATTTAGACATTTTAGTTGGTTGGTATAAGTGTAAACCGGTTATTAAATTCTCTTAATATCATGTGTGGCCTTATATCAATATTAAGCATAATTATAACATCTTGTACATGGTAGGTGCTCAGATAGTGCTTGTTGACTTAATGACCGATTTATTGACTGGATGTATATACATTGCACATATCAGAATCTGATTGACAAATAGACCTGTAATGTCATAAATGATCATGAAACATTCTTTTTAATCCTCGCCTGAGGACATTTCTTCATTGCTTCCAGAGAGAGGGGGAGGGAGAGAGGAAGGGAGAGAGAAACATTGATGTGAGAAACGATTGGTTGTCTCCTATACACACTTGGACCAAGAATCGAATCCACAGTCTAGGCATGTGCCCTGACCAGGAATCGAACCCACAAACTTTCAGTTACAGGACAACGTTTCAACCAACAGAGCCACACCGGCCAGGGCAACCATGAAACATTTTTAATATTCAAGATCCCTTGATCCCTACAGATCCCAATGACACTAATACACTACAAAGAAATACTTGCTCATGCCTCCATGAGGCCTTCACACGATTCTGTCTGAACCAGTATTGTCTTAGTGGTCTTCTCGGTCCTATCCCAACACAAACATAATGGTAACCAAAGCATAATGGCCAAGACTGATGGTCTCTGGGCACTCTGTGTTTGGAGTGGTAGAACACTTACCTGTCTGTGCTGTTGGGAGACTTGGTATCCTAATCCTGTGACGGGCTGATTCTGCATTTTCTGAAGCAGGATCTTTTGCTGAAGTGGCAAGGGCGACCTTAGCAAAGGCTGGTTTGACAGAGGTTGGGTGGGCTGGGATGGTGGTTGCTGTTGCTGCTGCTGTTGTTGCTGCTGCTGCTGCTGTTGTTGCTGCTGCTGCTGCTGCTGCTGTTGCTGCTGCTGTCGTTGTTGTTGCTGCTGAGCTGCAATCGAGCTCTGTGGTTGCTGCTGCTGCTGCTGCTGCTGCTGTTGGGTGTAGTGTAGGAGAGAAGGCTTGTTTTGAGAAGGCAAAACAGAAGGCATCTGTTGGTTTGCTTGATCTGAGTTAAAATGGAACAAAGGCTTGGTGTTGCCAAGACGGGGTTCCATGGCCGTGTGTGAGCTGTTAATAAAACTTCGAGTGAGATCCTGAGGCTTTTGCTGCATGAGTGCATCCAGGTGCCCTCCCTGGGCCGAGGGGCTGGCCTTGTACATGTAGTTAGCCATCACTTTCGACTGGCTGCTGCCACCGGCTACCCCAGGCATGGGAGAGCTCTGTGGGCTGAATGGCTGCTGACCAAAAGAAGGGCTGGGGATTTTCTCCTGCCCAAATTGACCTGGAGATGGCCCAGCGGGAGAGGGCAAGGCTGACCAGTTTGTAGGCTGGTGCTGCTGCATCCGGGCATGCTGCTGGCGGTTTGCGGCGATCTGCTTGAGCTGCTGGGCGTGGGATACTTCCTGCCAGCTTGGCAGGGCCCGGCTTGCTCCTGAGGCTGTCTGAGGCTGAGCCTGGCTCTGAGGGACTGAAGGAACTGGGGATGAAGTGGACAGGGCCGACGTGGCCATCGAGAACGCAGGGCCAGCTGATGGCGGCCTCAACTGAGGAGAGCCCGACGGGCCCTGGGTGAGACCAGGGGAGTATTCACTTTTGATCACTGTCTTCTCCATAGGCAAGGAGGGCCTGGGAGTGCTCCTCTGGCTTTGCTGACCCAAGTCAATGTTAAATGGATCATCCTGCTTTATGGTGGCATTGATCATGTTCTCCAGCTCAAGGTCACTCATTGGAGGCACAGATATGTTGGTCAGTTCATTGAACAGTTCCTGCAGTTCAGGATCCATCAATTGCTCTCCGGAGTCATCTCCGTACCTATTAGGAAAAATATTCTCCTGGGTCATTTGGTTATCCATGTGCTTACTGCAAGACAGAGCCTCTCCTGGTTCCTTCTTTACTTCTTTTAAGCCCATGTTAAACATGCCATTGCCAGGAGAATGTGTATGGGGGGGCAGATTGTTAGTCTTTCTCAGGGGTACTTGGCTCATAGGCAAGGTCCCTGACATAATCTGACTTTGTCCATTATTTACTTGGAGGCCCCCTTGTCCTGCAGAGAGGTTCTCCGCAACACGGATTCTTTTGATATCAAGGAATGAGTTGTCGACAAAGCCATTGGGCCTCTTGTTGTTGGCAGGAGACAGGTTAACTATCTGTTTTCTTTTCAAGGAACCCTGGAGCTGAAAGACAGAGGAAAAGTGAAAAAAAAAATGAGCTATTAATCCAGATGTGCTTCTAATAAAAAGTGACATAATATTTAAATGCTTCTTCCATTTACACAGAGGATGACTTTTTTTTTCTAAAAAGCACAAATGAAGAAGAGTCTGAAATATAATGAAACTTAGAGTGGCCCAAGCAGAACAAAACAAAATATTTCTGGAGGAGCAGACCAATTCATGACTAGAGATCACTGTAGTTCCCATGATTGCTACGCAGGCCAATGGATGAAGAATCCTTCATATATCATCAGGAGTTACTGATAATATCTACAATTAAGCACCAAAGTGTTGTTGCTGCTTTCTGTTGCAGGCCAAAATATCCTATATGTGTGCTCACACTACCCCACACAGCTATTGATGGCTGGCATGAGGTCAGCTTCGACCAAGATGTAAAACCCTGAAGAGTCCAAAGCTGGGACACAATTTCCAGCTGTTTTTTTCTTTCTCTTCACAGACTCAACCCTTCCATTATTATTATCCTCTAAGTAAGTACTTAGAATTATTGTTGTGTCCAAGGAGATAAGCTATCTGGTATTCATCTGTTTTTCCTCCTATAATTCTGTGGCTTTGCTTTCAGGCCCTGCAGCAACTTTCTGTGTGTGCACAGAAACCATGGTTTTACTATTTATTGAATGAGACTCTATGAGCACAGATTTTCCTGGGGATTCATTTCTTCTGTTCCCTGTCTCTGAATCTTGTAATGAAAACCAAAGGGTAGAGAGGCAGTACTGCACAGTACTTTAAGAATTAAGAATGTAGGCTTTGGGAGCTGAGTAAGTGAAGTAAATTCCAATTCTGTCACTGAGTGCTAAGTGACCATGGCACTTTACTTAGCTGAGTATCAATTTCTTATCTAGAAAGTGGAGACAGTAGCACTTAACTCATAGGAAGAAATGAGATAATGCATGTAAAAGTTTAGTGCAGTGCTTGCTAAAGTAAGGACTCAATAAACTATAGTTTAAATAAAAATTATGGCTTACTATATTCTCAAAGGGGAGGGTTTCTCTAAATAGAATCAGTAACAATGGAATGTTAAAGTATTTCATTCACTCAATTATTAGATTGTACAATATGAACTTTAGAAATTCTAGAGGAAAATCCAAGTCACAGCAATCATACAGTCACACCAATGAATGAAAAAGAAACAAGACATTCATCGTTGATCTTGAGCTCCTTGTTGATTTGCCTCTAAAGTGAGAGACATCTATCAATGTGTGGATTTTCCAGTCCAGCTGGCCTACTTATTTAACATTTGCTTGGGATAACTGTAAAATACCTGAGGCAAAAGGATATCCCACAGATAGAAAGTCCTATCATTTCTCTTTTCCTTCCTTTTCACTTACCATGACTCCACCACCCTCCTAAAGATTTCTAATTAACCTAATAAAGAAAATGTAATTGAGTGTTCATTACATGCCATGTATTTTAAATATGGTTACTTTATTTTCCTTAGTCTTTAAAACAGCCCCATTAGGTGTGTATTATTTTATAGATAAGGAAACCATGGCTCAGATTGGCTAAGAAACTTGCCCAGTGTCACATAGTTAGGAAGTGTTCCACCTGGGCTTTAACTTAAGGTCTGCATAGATCTAAAGCTTGTGTCATTTCCACTATATTATGCTGGAATTGGCTTGTTTAGGGCTAGAGTTTGCCCAGCAAGAAGGGGCAGGGGGAGTGAGCACAGAGACTTCCTGGATCTCTGGTAAAATGACAAGGAATGTGGGAATTGCCAGGAGGCAGCACAGAGCCAAATGTGAGAAATATGTTTCTTGTCATCACTACCTGTTTCAAATACTTTATCTGTGATTTTGCCCACTCACGGGTAGCATATAGTTTTGGTGGTATGCCATGGTGGTATAACCAGTTTTTGCCTTTTACCATTGCTAGCTGGTAATCAGAGAAAGGAGCCTGACCCAAGCTGAGCCAATCAGTTCCTTTGAAGGGAATTCTGGAACTGGAGAAAAGGAGGCCAGGCTCTCTTGGGGCGACTGCACAGTGATTTACAAAACATGTGAGCTGTTATTCCATTATGTCAAACAGAGCCAGAAAGTAAATCTGTAGAAAGAAAGAAGAATGAAACATGAAAGAGAGAGGCAAGTTTTGATAGCATTCGAGGGCTGATTCAATCCCAGGTTAGCTCAGCATCTCTCCTCATCTTCCTTGGTATACTCTGTAATCTTTAGAGTAAATTCCCCCTTTTCGCTTCAGCTACTATGAGTTGGGCTTCTGTTATTTTCAGCCAAGACTCTTAACTAAGTCCCATGTAACTTCATGCTTGGTGATGAGCAATTTTCAGCAAGGAGCACGGTATAATTTGTACCTGGGTGGGAAGCTCCCCACTGCCTTCTCTGAGGTCTCTCTGTGTTTCTGGACTCCTAATCTTGTCTACTTATTGATGTAGGGAACGTCATTACAGAACACTGTTAGCCATCACCACATCCACTGCCTGTCCTCCTGGGGTCAGAAAGAACACAGAACAAAGAGATCTGGCCATGTTACCTCAAGAGTGGCCGCACTGATTTATTTCAGTGTAAGTTACATTTTGAAGGTTCTTTCACAACTAATAAAGAATAAACAAAGGAATACATTCTTTTTTCCAGGTTTGGGTTATCACCTTTGATTTATTTTCCACTGCTTTGAAAAAACCTGTTCTGCCAGATTCTCCCATTGCTCTGGCTCCTCCCTGGGCAGTGCAGTACATGCTCTAGGAAGCAGCACTGGCGCATTCTCGAAGCCATCAGGATTGTAGAGGCGGTGCTTATGCCTCTACATGTAGCAATGGTTGTAGTAACAGTGATGATAAATAATAACAACAAAGCCATTTATTGAAGGCCGTGTGCCAGGGATGGTGCAAATCTCTCCGTAGGGGTAATCTCATTTGATTCCCACAACTCTAAGAATCCTTACAACTCTATGAGACTGAGACTATAGTCACTTGTTGCTTAGCGACGGGGATACATTCTGAGAAATATGTTGTTAGATGACTTCATCATTGTGCAAACATCATAGAGTGTACTTAATGCAAACCTACATGGTATAGCCCACCTGTAGGCGATATGGTCTAGCTTACTGCATCCTTTTAAAGCATGCTACTGTACTGAATACTGTAGAAGATTATCACACAATTGTAAGTATTTGTGTAACTAAACATAGGAAGGTACAAGGAATTATGTTACATAAGATAAAGTGTGTGAGTGGGGAGGGGCAGAGGTGGGCTGTGGAGGGAGGCCCCGTTGGAGGTGGGGAGAGTATACGTCAGAAGGAGGAAGGAAGGAAGAGAGGGAAGGAAGAGAAAGGGAGAGCAGAGATCAAAAGAGACCCACAGAGATAAAGCTTAAGATGAGAAATAATAAAAGGAAGGAAGGGAGGAGAGAGATTCAGAGACAGAGGTAGGGAAAGAGGAAGAGGGAAGGAGAAAGAGAGGAACTGGACTGGGAGGAAAGAGAGTGGGCTCCGATGCTCCTCGTGCGCCCTCACCAACCCCAGCCCTGGCAGCAGGCAGGTGCAGGGCGGGTGCGCAGCAGCTGAGCCTCCTTGTGTATTTAAACCATACAGAGCTAGCAGTACATTCAAAACTACAGTTGAGACTGGCCTTTGCTTTCCACATCACAAAATTTTTGTTTATAATTCATTATAATCTTAAGAGATTGCCATCATACATGTGGTCTGTTATTCACCAAAACATCACTGTGTAGCACTGTATTTAATACCTATACTGTATTCAATACCTATACCTTCCCCATTTTTTACAGATGAAATAACTGAGGTTTGGAGATTGAGTAACAGTTCAAGATCACACCAATAGTAAGCAGTAAAGCCTGGAATCAAACCAAACACCCCCACTGTGGAGCTTGTGCTGTACAGTAAATGGTACCCACACCCATGCATTGAGGAGGCCTGGGATCCAGTCCTGATTCTGGCATTAACTTGCTTTGCTATTCTAGACAGGTTATTCTACCTCCATGGGCCATGGTTCTCTTCTTCATAAATAAGATTACCTCTGAGAACACTTTCCTGCCTGAACCCAGAAAATAACAGGTACTGGAGGGGTAAGAATTATTTAGGCATATGTTTGGTGGTGTAAAGTCGGCACCAAGTATCGCTGGATGGATGACTTAAAAATGAGAACAGAAGTCCTCCTTGGTGATGCTGTGGAAGACAAATCATGAATAAAAGAGACCCCGCTAGGATTCCATTGGGCATTATACTTTATCAAGAGAATTTTGGAGGCAGTCTCTGTCAGAGATGGAGGTGAGAGAGGAAGGAACTGGACTGGAAGCATCTTGCAGAAGCTTCTAATCAAAGTCATTCACCAAGACCCACCAAACGCACAGAGGCAGCGGGCAACAGTGATTGGCACAATACTATACAAATGATTCTCAAAGTTCAAACTTTTTTTGGAGCATTTCTTTTGCTGAACTAAAAATTCATATCAAATACATGGCTTTGAATCATGGCATACAGTCACTTAGAGTTCTGTGAGAAAAAGCAACTATTTTGGCAGGCGTAGAGGAGGAACACAGATAATCATTAATACCTAAGTGATAAATAGTTTATGAGAAAATTCAATGCCACCTTACCAGACCAAAACCAGTCCTAAGGTAGTGCCCTAAGGGAATAAGACTCAATCATGTGAACGACGGGGAATGAAGACATAGGTTTGAATTGAGAAGGATGAAGGCAGGACTAGAGGGATACTGGGAACTGCCCAGTGCAGTGGTGAGAAAAGGTAAAATTGAGGAAGGGAGAAGTATAAGGACAGTGTATATTCTGAGGACCAGAGGAATCAACAACTTCCAGAATGCACTTGATAACATTGAAAGGACAGAGGGAAAAACCAGGGCTGACTTACCCATCATACATGGTCAGCCCAGAGCCCAGAGCCCACAGTAGTTTTAGGGGCCCTCAGAAATGTTTTCATTTATTTTAAAATGGAAGAAAAAGAACTTTTAGGTTATATAAGTTGTTTTCATATATAATAGTAATATATTTCTCTTTATACCAACATAGTCAGAAAATAAAATTTTAAAAATTTGTGAGGAAGAAGGAGCTCTTAAAAGCCAGAGTACCTGAAGCTCACAAAAGGCCCTCACTTAATAACTACTGTGTATTAAATGCTTATTTTAAAACAAGTACTCCTAAAATAAAGATTATGTAGCGTCTCAGTTAATCTTCTCACAGCTCTCTGAACGTGTATTCTGATCCTCATTGTGTAGGTGAAAAAACTGTGGCTCCTGACGTTAAGATTGCATGGCGAATGATGCAGAGGCAGGACGCCGACACAGGCCGGTCTGGTTCCAAAGTCCTTGTTCTTAATCACTAACCATACAGCCTGCTTTCCTTTCTGCCTCTGACTTGCCATGTGTCAATACTATTCGGGACACAGCCAAGACAAAAGGACACTAGAATGAAGATGTACACGGCAAAGGGGAGGGCCTTCGGGACTCACAGGGATGGGTGGCAGGGAGGGGACGGTGACATCATTGGTTGGAGTTTGATGCTGAAAGCCCAGGACAGCACCCTCGAGGCTCCGACGTAAAAAAGGGAAGAGAC
Organism: Pteronotus mesoamericanus; assembly: GCF_021234165.1. Classification (NCBI taxonomy): domain Eukaryota; kingdom Metazoa; phylum Chordata; class Mammalia; order Chiroptera; family Mormoopidae; genus Pteronotus; species Pteronotus mesoamericanus. Next base: position 1,884,075 of record NW_026555313.1, read on the forward strand.
AAAAGGTCATGTGGTCAGTCAAAAAGGTTTGATGAGCACCGCGCGCGAGAGAGTTCTGAGCCATACCTTATCAAATCATCCCTGGCACGAGGGAAAATATGCAGAGGATTAAGCTAGTGGCAGGAGGAGGTAAAGGCTTCGAAAGAACACTACATTTCAACGTTTACACTTTTCCATTACCTAGCTGGACAGAGAAGAACTTTTTGTTTGGTGCCATAAACTTGCACCCCCAAATTATGACATTTAATTTGTGAGATCATGCATATAATATCACCCTTTCACTAGCCATCCAAGGAAAGAGTTTCTTTGAGGAATGACTTCAACACAGCAAGTCTCGTCTGGTTTGCATAATACACAGTGCTCACTGTAGTATCCTTTGCTGAGATCCAGCAAATTGTTTCTTTTCATGCTTTTCCCTGTTCTGACTCTTCTGTTTGAACATCTCAATGCTATTGAGGCCTGCGGTCTCTGTGGGGGAAGGAGTAGGCCTGCTCAGGCCCTGGGCCAGACACAGTGGCCTGCCTGCCCCAAGTGCTAGGGATGGAGGTGCCCAGATGCCTATGGACAAGGGAAAACGAGCACACGGTGCAGTCAGGGCTGGGGTCCCTTGGTAAACCCTTCTTTTTAAACAGCTGTGCTCTATTCTTCCAAAGGACTTGAAATATAAACTTCCTGGAGGGATTTAAAAACGCCATTATTGCACAACCCTCTGGTTTCTGTTTCATCCCCTGCCCCCTATTCCTTTCCACAAAATAAATGCATTCTTTGTCTCCTGGCTTGCCCCAGAAACAGGGAATATACCACACAAAGGTAACAATTCAGTCCATAGGTCACATATTTTTCTGTCCTTCTCAATAAGGCCTTAACACAAGAACCAAAGTGACCACTGCCCAGCCACTCAGGGGACTATCTTGGTCCCACCGTCTATAAACTTTCCTCAGGCCCCTTCATACATTGCTGTTCAAAAATAGGGCTGGGAATGGATAACATCAGAAAGAAACCAACCCCCCAAATAATTTATGGCTCTTGATTTGATTCTTGAAGTAAAAATATTTGGGATTCTGGAACAATAAATTCCTGCTCATCACAGTACCTGGAGATGAAAGCAGTTCCTCCCTGGCTCTCCTGCCCCCAAACAAACTAAATGGTTTTTAGTTTTTAGGCTTTTGCTGAAGACGTCAAAAAGCTCCCCCTTCTTATTTGGTCCTTGTAGAATTTTGAGCTTTCTTGCAATATTTTTATGTCCATCTAGTAATTAGGTTTGCTGAAGTAGATTTTTAAGCTCTTTAAAGGTGGGCCCTGTGTCTTTTCCTTGACTGGGTTCCTTTCAGCACCTAGCACAGGGCTGGGCACTTCATCGGTGGTCAAAGAGTAGTTTCATGGTTGACCTCAGTGCTTGGGAAGGTGGATCCTTTGGACTACGGAACAGTACAACAATGGTAAGAAGAAGTCTGTGGCTGTGATGAACATTTTCATATTTAATTAATGAGCAATTTAATGGCTGCACTAGAGTTTTGCTTGAGTGATCATTTTTGTCTGAATCCTGAAGTCAGAGGAACATGAAACACTGAGAATTGGAACCACAAGAAAAGCTCATCGTCATCCATGTGACTCAAAAGTGAAGGGGTGCCCTGGCCTGTGTGGCTCAATTGGTTGGAGTATCGTCCTGTAAACTGGGAGGCTGCAGGTTTGATTCCCAGTCAGGGCACATGCCTAGGTTGCAGGTTCAGTCCCCAGCTGGGGCACATACAAGACAACCAATTGATGTTTCTCTCTCACACTGATATTTCTCCCCCCCTCTCTTTCCCTCCCTTCCCTTCTCTCTACAATCAATAAGCATGTACTCTGGAGAGGATAAAAAAAGTGAAGGGGTGAGTTCAACTTTGTGTTAGACTCAAGGTGGTGTGGAGCCTCCGGGTGAGATTCCAAAGGTGGGATGCAATGCTGAGCCCCACCTCAACCCCCAGCCCCACGTCAATGAGAGCACTGGCACTGAAGGGGGTCAAGGCACCTTTCCTGTATGTTTTCAGTATCTTCTTGTATTTCTTCAAGAATAGATGTAAGCTTTTTTTTTTTTTTCTTATGGGTGGAAGGCATGTTAGATGTCTCTGGAAAATCTATTCCATAAGGTTAGGGCTCTGAAAAATGTGGTTAATTTAGCCAACAAAATAGCTATTCTTTATGATAAACAATAAATTTTAACATAGATAAATTTGTATAGGGAAGCAAGAGCACTACAAATTCAGGACCTTTGTAGAGTAAACATGGCAACATACTGTCCTTCTAAAGACACTGAATGCCAAGATTTCCCATGTTCAAAATTTCTTGATCACCTCCCCACCCTCTTATATCTTCAATGGCTGGCTTGTAGAAAGTAACTAGAAGAGCTGGAATTTGCCTCAGAAACACACTCATCATTACCGTGCAGAGAAAGAGTATTTCATTACTGCATCTTCTCAGCTCAAACACTGCCATCACTTCCCCTTGGAGAATGTTCCAAGTTTATCATCAATTAACAAACCATCCACTGAGGGAGAAGGGAGGACAATCTTTGTAACCCTGCCCCAGGGAAGTAGGCATCCTGCTTTATCAGGGCAAATGGGAGGCTGTGGGATCTTGGAAGAGGGTGGAATTCACCTGCTAATAAGCTTAGATCTAAATGCTGCTTTCCCCCTATTTATTGTATAAGCTTGGACCAGTCACTTCACTCACCTGTACACTGGGTTTTAATTGGGGATTAACAACCTTCTATGGCAGTGATTTTCAACCACCGTGCCCCAAGAATTTTTAAAACATACGATACCTGACTATTTAGTCAGGGGCACTGACCTCTTTTCCCTTAGATTGTCAAATAAAAGAATGACATCAGCCAGTACAACAAGAGCCATAGCTGTGATTCAATCAAAATTATAACTATTTTTTGTCAGATTGGTAAAAAATATAGTTTTTGGCGTGCCACAGAATTTTTGTAATTAGTTTATGTGTGCCATGAGATGCAAAAGGTTGAAAACTGCTGCTCTACAGGAAGCCCAGCGGCAGTCTCAGCTCAGAGCAGTGCTCCATGATTGCGGGCTCTTGTTTAGTAGGAGAGGCAGAACTTGAACCTAATCCTGTGAGACACTTCCCTCTGCCATCCTGATCGTTATGTGCCAGGAAGGAGCTAGGCAAAGGCAAAATGAAGATAACAAAATGGGCTCTTCCTCATTTGCAAATTGGAATTTGTTTATTTGTTCATTCAGCAAATACTGGTATTTATTCAGCACAAAGTATATATTCTGTGGGACTATATATTCTATGTCTTAGGGCTGTTTTGAGGACCAGGTGGTTAAAGCACAGAAAGAGACTGGAAAATTGGTCTTAAAACACAGTTTCTCAATAAATGTTAGAACTAATAAAAGCAAACAAACTAAAAGGAATTCACCAGTCTGTCTGGAAACAAGGCCAAAAGTAAAAATATGGCGGAATAGTTGCCCCGAAGAAGTGTACGCGGGATTTTAGTTGTTTAGGGGAGAGGACTCTGCCTGGGAAAGATAGGAAAGGAATCTCTCTCCTTTCCAATGAAGTTCCCCCAAGTATGCAAATGAAGATGATGTTTTATGGTAGTCTGATATACTGCTAGTAACAGTACAGACAAAACTTCTTGTCTGGCATGAGGGGATTGTTTAGATTAAATTAAAAAGTTCAAAGTGAAATTATTTTTCCATATTGTTTACCACCTTAAAGTCATTCTGGATCCATTCAGTAGTAACCAGTGTGATTAACCTGTCAACTAGATCCTTTGTTATCCTGACTAGTCACTGCGATTGTCACAATGCAAGGGTCTACAGGGGCCATCTTTCAGAGAAGGACCCTCTATGTTTAACAGCAAAATGAATAGACTGTTCTATAAAAGCCCGAAAAATCCAGGCACTTTGTGCATGAAATACTTTAATCATGACTCACTTTTTGCCTAGAATATATCGAAGCAAATCCAAAGTAAATGCTATGTCTAAAATGTTGGCAATTCTCTTGAAATCTCTAAATGTCCTCCTCAGCAGAACGTACAATGTGTTATGTTTCATTAATCAAGTGGCTTCTCTCTCCCACTTTGCTCGAGGGCCCAGTCTGGAAGCTCACTTTCTAAGGGGCCTAGTTCAAGGCCTGTCTCCTCCATGAGGCCTTCCCTTCCTACTTTCTCTTGTATTCTTTCTTCCTGCTTTAATGATTTGAGCACTCTCTGTCTTAATATTGTTTTGGGTAGTTGACATTTGTGAGTTTTTCACTTCAATAGGATTACAATCTCATCTAATGGCACAAGCCCAGTCCAGTGCTTGCCCAGGGAAGCACTCACTGACTGGCCGATGATTTCACTTATTGTGCAGTCAGTGGTGTGGGGACATTAGGTGAGTCAGTTTGTGAGGCATCTATGGTTCCCTGAACCATACTCCTTTTATAAACCACAGGGCTGATTACTTGCAGCCCTGTCCAATCTAGAGCTGCTGGGCATGGGGCAGAGCTGAGAGGTATTGGAGAGGTGGGCAAATCACAGATGTTCTAACAGGTTGCTACTGTTTTCTTGTGCCGATGGGAATTGGACTCATCCCAAAATATTGGCCAGTTTGAATATCAGAAAAACCTAGATGGCAGCGAGAGTGCCATTATTCCATTCCAGGGTTGTCTATTGATTATTGTGGGGTTTGAATGCAGGTACTGAAGAACCCCCAACATTTTTGTAAAATAGAGCCACCCATAATTCCATGCAGCATTCACCCTCATCTTCAGTGGCTTATCTGACTTAGACAGGTCCCTATCTCTCAGATCACATGCTTCATTCTTCTTGGGGCCCCCTTGCTTTAAGCACAGTGAGCTACCAAGTATCTTGCATTATATTCTGCAAACGTGACCTTACATTTGTCTCTTTCCACTTCATTCTGTTCTCTACATGGCAACAAAAGGGATCTCTTTCTTAAGCTCCAGCTATATTAGAGTTGAGCCTTGAACAACATGGGTTTGAACTACGTGACCCACTTATATGTGAAGTTTTTTCAATTATATTTAAACATTTTTTATTTCCTTACCACCATGAAGCAATTATATCAATTACACTAGGTTACCATAAAGCGATCATATTGCTGCTTTTTTATCAATGCATGAATCATTATACCTGTAAAGACATACGAATTTCTTTTTCACATTATCTTTTTATTTTTTTATGTCTGGGTGATAGTAATATGTATAATATATGCAGTGTTTTGTATCATGTAAGATGATACTGATGTAGGTACTGAAAGATGATTCATCTTGGAAACAGAGAGCATAAACTTACAATATGGATACAGTCCAGTACTGTAAATGTATACTTATTCTTCCTTATGATTTTTTTAATAATATTTTTTCTCTAGATGACTTTATTGTAAGAATACAGTATATAATATATTAACATACAAAATATATGGTGTTTGGTTATGTTATTAGTAAGGCTTCAGGTAATAAACTATTGGTAGTTAAGTTTTTGGGAAGTCAAAAGTTTAACTCATATTTTTGAGCACCAAACCCCTGAACTGTTCAAGGGTCAACTGTACTGTTGTGCTTTTTTTTTGAACTCCCGAAGCACAAAAGGTGATTTCATCTTCAGGTCTGTTGCATATATTGTTGCCTCCAGCTGGTATACTCTCTGCTTCTCCTCTTTACTTTTATCATAGCTATTTACTTCTTTTCCTGTAAGTCTCACTTTAATGTGAATGTAGCAGAGATTTTCCATAATCACTTATCTAAAATATGTTCTTATTGTTTTTTTCCCCACCTCAACCTTTTATTTCCTTTACAGTACTTAGTACCATGTCCAAGTATTTTTATTAATTTGCTTCCAATTTTTAAGTTGGTCTTCTTGTTAAGGAATAAGCCCTAGAGAAGGAGGCCTGAGCCCTGTCTGTTTTGTTGACCACTTTATCTCACCCCTCGTGTAACCCAAACAAATATCAGATTAAAAAAATGATTGTTTACAGCAAATAAAAATGTCTAGGAGGAAATACTTCAAGATGCCGAAGTTACTTTGCCCCAGCAGACTAGATCAAGGCAGACATTTCAATTAAGCTGAATCAAGTACATATTTTTCTAGTAATCAGGAATTGAAACAAGACCTTCTCAGCAGTCTCTGTGCACCTGAAATGAGAGACATGTAGGGCTGCCTGCGCTGGAGTCCTTCTCAGCCATGCACAGTGAGAGAGAGGGAGGAAGTCTACAGAGGTAGGAGCACGACACTGATGCACAGGGAAAAGCTGGGGTGAGACCATGTGGAAAGAGAGGATGGAAGGAAGGAGCGAAGGAGAGGCAGAGGGAGGGGGGAAGGGGTGGGGAAGAAAGAGAAAGGACAGAGACACCCGAAACTTTCCAATTCCTAGCTGCAGCACTCTGAGAGACTCTAATATATTTTCTGTGATTGAGACACTCAGCCACTTTCCACCCCACCCCACCCCACTTTTTTCTGTTTTGCCTGCAACACTTTAAGGGGCTTCTGTTACTTGCAACTTGCAACAAATAATTCCCAACTAAAACAAAGGTGTAATGAAGCCAATAATTACACTGAAACTAAAGTTTTCATAAGGTAGATGCATGTTTTCCTTGATTGATTAACACTGAAAAGCTGAGTAGAGGCTAAATGCACACATTTATTTTGGTTTCTCTTTCAACTTTCCACGTGTGGTCATTACCCAGCTCTTCCACAACCCTTCTGAAAGCAGAGCATTATGAATTAAGAATGAGGGCTGCTGTTCCATGACAGCAGCATCCTAACAGGGTTTCCATTGTCTTCACATATCTTTACATGGCATGCCCAGGGGAGGTCCAGAGATCCTATCTTCACCAATTCTCCCCTCAATTCCCAAAAGCATTCTGAAAATAAACCTGCCATCTGAATCAAGTTTAGACAGCCCAGGTCTGCACCGCGTTACCTGGTTTGGGTGCAATCACCTGGAGACAGAGGCAGGCTGAGCAGACCTTTTAAGAGGTCCTAGCAATTTTAGGCTCATCTTTAACTCCATTACAAAGGAATGTTAAGCAGCATTTAGAAGGTAGTTTGGCAAACTACCCGAGAGCACCAAACAGTTCCTTTGATGTTCTTGGCATTGATGTCATTATTCTTTTGAAACTTTTGAAGAAATATTTCTCTTATAGCAACTGTATCTAGGTTCAATATAGAGTGTTGATGTGTATTTTCTCTGGTCGAACGTTAGCCGGAGTAACTATGAACCATGTAGACAGATACGCTTTTAGAAGGTACCTCAGCTTTCACTCCAGTCTATGTTTATTTTCACATCAAAGACACATCTAAGGGGAAATTGCTTAACTAGCTCTATGAAACATGAAGAGGTTTACAGAGATATTTGGTTATAATTGAAAAAAACAAAACCAAAACCTACACTCCAGGCAATTTAAGCCTTTCATACTTGGAAATGAGAATTTATTATGGCAGATAGAAAAGTTCCTTTGCTTTCCATGAAGGTCTGAATAGAGACTTTTTAAGCTGGCATTAAAATCCCACTATTTGCCATACATTTATGGGAAATGATTCTTGATGATTTAAATGACATTAAATGGGGGACAATAAAGCCTTTATATTGTTTGCAGTTTAACTGCTCTTTGAAGCAATGTCCTATAGCAATACAATGCCCTCACTTTGATCTAACTGCTCAGCCCAGTAATTATATGACTGAGATGAATTCTCCACCTGACAGATTCCAATTCTTCATGTGTGGCCATATTCTTTGAAGAGGAAAAAAATCCACCTATATTAGAAAATAAAACTTTAAACAGCTCAAAATTGTGAATCAAGGGTAATTCTCTGTCAAAGTAGTAGGCTGGGTAGAAGGCCTTTTCCTCTACTCTGTGGTGAGAGCCACTAATTCCTGGTATGTGCTTACATTGTTTTTGAAACTTCTCTTTAAATAGGAATATGTTACAGTTACTTTCTGTGAATTCATTTCATGGTAAATCAACATTCATCATCTTAAAAAAATTGAGAGCAGAATGCACTACCCTGGGCCTTAGGTTAACTGCTAAGTGACTGCTCCCTGAGAAGAAAGAGCTGTCCAGCCTGCCATGAATGGCCATGGGATAATCAGACAAGTAAAAGGGCTCATCTTGCACCATTCTGCAAAGAAAACTGTTTACTGTGTTGCTTGAGTCTGCTTAAAATATTAAACGTACAGTCTTCACTCAGGAAGCTCCTAATCCTCAAAAATATTACTGCTGTTTATTTCATTTGCCTTTTAGACACAACCCAGGACAGATTTACACTGAGAAAGCTCACCAACTGCAACCTTGTAAATTGCTTTTAATCCAGGATGTCAGCAGGACTGATACCAGTGTAACTTTACTCCACCACCCCATCCCCACCCTCCAACCCCGAGACATACATTTCTTCGCTGAAACTGGCTTGCAATTAATATCTTATATTCGCCAGATTTCTAGAGGATAAAATACTTCTTTAACCATGACCTGTGATCTTCATGTATATGTCTCCATATATGTCATTCTGATATCAAAGAGGGTCTTTCTCTTCAACCAGTGTCTTTTCTTCACTATCTTCAAATCCTAGCTTGAAACTCACTCCTTCCCAGAGCCCACTTATGTTACTTTGTGCCCTAGTAAGCCATTCTATCCGTGACTTGCTTTCCTTGTGTATTTGATACTTTTGGCTTATAACTGGTATTACAACTTTTTCAGTCCCCCCAGCAAGACTGTTGATAAATATTGATTCGTGTCTTTTAATGACCAATACAATATATTGCCTCATGAGACAAGAGACTGAGGTTTGGCATCAGAGGCTTGGATTTAAGTTCTGGCTGTGTCCTCTATGAGAGAGGAGGCTTTGGGTAGTGAACTTCTCTGAGCCTCAGTTTCCTTTTTTGTATAACGGAGATAATAGTTCCAACTCAGTAGTTGTAGTGAATCTCAAATGAGACAACGTCTACAGAATCTGTACTCAAAGTGTATGACGTTTCTAGTAGCTCTTAGTTGTCTTAAACTTCATTAGAAACAATTTTGTTAGATTGTACTGTGACAGCTATCATTATCACTGTGCGTTTAAAAAAACATCAAAAATTGGTGAATTTTTTGTAGCCCTTTTAATATTGCAGATGGAAGAAAATACGCAATATTTTTTGTCATATTATGCTTTATTATTTTAAGAATGGTAAAAATGCAACTGAAAGGCAAAAAAATTGTGCAGCGTATGGGGAAGATGCTGTGACTGACTGAATGTGTCAAAAGTGTTTGTGAAGTTTCATGCTGGAGATTTCTCATTAAACAATGCTGCATGGTCATATAGACCAGTCGAAATTGATAGTGAATAAATCGAGACATTAATTGACAACAATGTTATATCATGCAGGAGATAGCTGATATACTCAAAATATCCAAATCAATAAAGTTATTGATAAAAATGAAAAATGTGTCTTACTTTTTGGGAAAAAAACCATACAGACTTTTTGGCCAACCCAATAATATTAGCTAAATAAATATCAGCTATTTTTAAATTTAGTCTTCTGGGTCCTCTCACAAGACCGAAATGAATATTTAGCATATGGCAGGAAAGAAGAGCAAACCGTATTTATTGAGCGACTACTCAATAGAAGGTACTTCCCCCATATTAGCTTATTGACTAGCAATGTGAGTGACGGCCAGTTATCTAACTTCTATACCTTGATCTTTCTCATCTGTAAAATACAGGGTCTGGCACAAATAACACCCCTTTTTATTACAAAATAATAAGCATGTAAATTCTGTAACATAACGATATCACACTCAAGCACACCATATGACATTTTGGGTGAAGTGTTCAGATTAAAGCTGTAAATTACTACACCCATATTATTATCCTACCAACCACACTAAAGTGGCCGTTACTTCAGCCGGATCCTGTGTATTTAATAATTATATTTTATCACAAAGTTGATGCAAGATGAAATGACTACATGTAGAATGCTTAAAATAGTCCCTGACACAAAGAAAGTGCCCAGTAACACTACTTATTATTACTACTATTAAGTCCTTACAACAACCTTGAGAGTGGATATAGGGAATCTCATTTTGTTGATGAGAAAAAAGTTTAAGCAACTTGACCAAGGTTGCCCAGCTAGTAACTGAGTCAGATTTTCCTGACTGTGAAAACCCATTCTTTTTATGAAATGTGTTCATTGGAGGAAACTTCCATTTTGTGCTAGGGGATTATTCCAGGGATGCGCTATCCTGAGTGCTAGATCCTTGGGAGAACTGGTCATCACAGGCAAGGCTGAAAGTGAAGCAGCCCTTGCAGCAGTGGGTAAGAGGTGAGGCTCTGCGCAATGCAGGATACAGCCTCTCTAGCTTAGACACCATCCGGAAGAATGTGGACTTGATTATGAATCGTGGGTAGGCATCAAAGGATTTTAAGCCGGTGAGTAACCATGATTTGTAATGTATTTTAGAAAAACAACAATCAAATATTTGCAGGTGGATTAGAGACAGGATGTCTTAAACCAGAAGAGCAGTGAGAATATCTCAGCACTCAAGAAACAGTGAGAACTGGCCTTGAGCTAAGGTGGCAGCAGTGGAAATGGAGATGGTGGGAAAGAACTTAGGAATCAGAACCCAAGCGAACTTTGTGATCAATTCCATGTGGAAAGTGTGTGTGTGTGTGTGTGTGTGTGTGTGTGTGTGTGTGTGTGCGCGCGCGCGCGCAGGCCAGAGAGAGAGAGAGAGAGAGAGAGAGAGAGAGAGAGAGAGAGATTAGGGCCAAATCCACATTTCTGGATTAGTGATGGAGTAGATGATGGAGTCATTTGCTGAGAAAAAGAATGTAGGGAGAAGAACATGTTTCATGATGAAAAAACAATGGGTTCAAGTTTGGGTATGTTGAATGTGAGATGTGTGGGGCATGTAAGTAAGAGGTATCCTCTTTCTATCTAGATATCCAAGCTCACAGATCAGGAGAGAACTTTCAGCTACCTATATAAGTTTGATAGAAATGCACATAAGCATTTGTTGAATGAACGAATGTGGTTGTGAGTGTCCAAATGAGAGTGAGAAGTGAACAGGGATGGGAATGGAACTCTGGGGAACATCAAAATTTAAGGAGGAATAAAGTGGAAGAGATGAATAGCAGGAGCTAATGAGTGAGCTTTAGGGAGGGAATAAGCAACATCATGAAGTGATGCAATCTCATTAAGAGGCCGCAGGGAATAAAAGCAGAGCTACCTCTACCATACTGGCATCTGATGGTGGTTGGGGAAAGATGCCAAACTGCAATGTGTTGAGGACGGAATGGGAGGTAACAAAAGGAAAACAAGGTGGGTAGATTATTTTACCTAAATGCTCAGGAGAGGATAGCAGCTAGTGGGAATTACAACAATGATTGTCAACCTTTTTCATCTCATCACACACATAAACTAATTACAAAAATTCTGTAGCACACCAAAAATTATGCTCTTGCCAATGTGACAAAAATAGGTATAATTTTGACTCATTCATACCAGATGATGATTGTATTGGCTGTTGTTTCTTTTATTTGATAATCTAAGGAAAAAGAGGTCAGAGTGCCTGACTAAACAGGTATTGCATGTTTTAAAAATTCTTGTGGCACAATGGTTGAAAATTGCTGAATTACAAGGTAGTAGTCTATCTTGTCATTTTTATATCCTTCATAGCAGCTAGCATAATCTATTGTATTTTGTAGGTTAAAATTTTTTTCATAAATTACTCTCTTCTTGCCTAATTCTTTCACTTTATCTTCTTTGGTTTCTTCCATATTTTCTCCTCTTCTCCATCCCATTAAGAATTGCAGTGAGGCTGCAATATCCTTGTTTAAATACTAGATGGAAAGCGTAGCGTTTTTCTGTTTCTTCTGGAATACTTAAATAGATTGTATATAATAGGAACTTCAGTATGTGTTTGAAGTCAGCCAAGATGAGGGAAGCCAGGCCACAAGAAATATAAGTATCATTGAGAAAGCAGAGGTGTTACATCCAGAGATTCTTTTAGTTGGGTTTTTCACGTTGAAATAAATAAAGGTAAATGGGAAAAATCCTGTTTGGGGAAGAAAAAACTACCCAAAAAAAGACTTAAAAAGGAGATGGATGGTATTGGGTGGCTTCGGTGAACGTTTCAGTAGCATAGATTTTCAGGATATCTAAGGATACTAAAAGCCTATTTAAAATGGTATCCTACTTGATCTTGATAACCAAAGATAGTTGAAAGCCTCAGGATTGGGTCTAATCGTTTGTTAAATTAAGGTCACATATGGGAATTGCCTTTGACCAGGCAGTTTTATGCTACTGAATGAGAGGGATCTAATGAAGTTTGATCTTTGGGTGCCTATCATCATGTATTATCAAGCCTATCATTTTCTCCATCAAAGAAAATATGGTTAGAAAATAGAGGGAAAGAGGAGGGAGAGAACAATCCAACAGCCCTTGATCCATCTATGCATCAATTGAGACCATTCTGCATTACCTGTGTTCCCCTAGCAGGCACACATCATTTCATTTCTTGCTTTTTCTTCTCATCGTATTTTTAAACTTTCAATATCATTTAGTACCATTCTTTTCCCCTCCATGATATCTAGTGTCACAGGTGCCTTTTTCTCTTTCTTTATTACTTTTGGCAATTGAAAGGTCTTTTTTTCTCTTCCACTGACCTTTACCTATTCCTAGCAAATTCATGGCTTGATGACAAGAGCTAACACAGTCATACGCAGATGCAACTTATCTGTGCACGCAGTTGGTCTGTGCACGTGTATCTGCGCAAGTGTGCTTCCCTTCTATTGTTTGACTCCTTTTAACTCCAGTCACATCTCTCTAATCACAGTTTGGAATTCACCTGAATTTCCCTGCTGTGAGGCCTGAAAAAGCGAACATCAAGTTGCTAAGACCATAGCTCTGAAAAGAAAATAGCACACCTTTATTGGTGGGACACATTAAAAGATATGAATGTGAGGTTTTTAAGTAAGATGCTGCATACGCATAACCTCTGGGTGCTTGATAGTGACACTGTCCCACATGTTGGCCATCTCCTTCATAATTAAAGGAATACTTTGAAAAAGAATAGAACTGTTTGATTTTTACACAGAAACATTATTCTGGGAATGTGGAGCCCACAGCTTGCTATGCCCAATGCAGAGCATAAAAAATTGTTCATACAAATCTTTTCACGTGTCTGAGAGTGCCTTTGGCATTCTAGCTTCATTCTTCTCTGAGGGTGAAAATTTAATTTCTTATGATTTGTTAGTGTCCATTCGCAAGGTTATTTTTTTCCTTAAAAAAAAAGTTGCCATAGCAACAACCCACATCACAGGGCATTTCCTTGAGTACTGATAATGCAGCTTATTAAACAAGCATATTCCTATGCCCCTTGGAAGGCCAGAGAGAAACATCAACATATCTGTTGGAAAAGATTAACTAAGTGGTGAAAATAAGCAATTTTTTGAAATGGAAATGGAAACATCAGTGGATGTTTCCATCAGACAGGGCACTCTATACATATTACATCTATTTCTCTATAACAAAGCCAAGCAAGCAATTACATGGTGAACAACTTGACGGGCTCTTGAGTGAGGTGATAAAGAGGAAATGGCATTCAGGACATTCCCAATGAGACTGAAGCTCCGGTTTCTGCTCAAATTTCAGTGGCCATGTTGTGCAGTGTGCAGCAGGACCCTACACAGCTGTCCATCACGCGAGTGGCCTTGGGTCTTCTGCTCTGTGGCCCTGGCATGACAGAGTTCCACCCCAAACCTGTGTACATACCACCCCCTCTCCCAGGAGCAGGTGGACTAAAAAGCCCAAGCCATTGGGCATACTCCTTGACCCACCTCAAATGCCACCAGTAGTGTTTGCGTTGACCTCAGTGCTGCCTGTGGAACACTAACGGGACACAGAAGCCACCCACAGAACCAAAAGGAGACTGTTCTCTCACTCTTTTCTCCCATCTGTGATTCTATTTCCTAAATAGGTGACGAGGTCTCTGATCCACTCTTGCCCCAACTTGCCCTCCACCATTATGTGTTTGATATTTATGCATTAGCCATTCCTTCCTCCCATAATTTTATAAGTTTGGCAATACATTCCCATGGCTTGATTTACTCATCGCTTTTTGTGGTGAGTAAACAAACATACCTGGCCTAACGGCCACTGTCCTCTGAAAGAACTGGTAAAGGGGAAGCAAAGAGAAAGTGTAAAAGCCACTGGGTCAGTCGCTGAGAAGAAAAGCTGTGACTTCCCTCTGTGGGTCTGTCAGCAAAGGAACTGCCCTCTGTACTGTGGGCTTACTCTGTGTTTGAGTCATGGAAAATCAGAGAGCAATAGGCAAGAATGCAGAAAAAAGTTTGGCCTCATCTTTTATGAACAATCTGAATTCAGTCGGCATTTTACAGTGCAAAACAAGCATAGTTTTTCTAGAAGATAAATGAGAAGGAGGAGGAAGAGGAAGAAAGTGGAACACAATAGAAAAGTCTTTCAAAGAATAAGAAATGCTTTGTAGTTTTTCTTTCCTTCTTAATGACAAGCAAGGAATATTTACATTTAATCATGCTGTTCAAAAGGAAATATATTGTGCCAAAATTTATATGAGGAGAATTTCACTGCTCTGCATTGTTTTATTTCAGACTGCTAGTTACTTTGAGTGTGTATTTTCAAATTCTTTCTTCAAATATCTATGCCCTTAGGCAGACATATTAACTCATTTTATGAGAGTCTCATTACATCAAGTAAAAATCCTAAGCCTGATAAAATGATTTACCCCCTCAATTTAACTTTTAGTCTCCCACCAGCTTCCCTGAAGTGGGTTTGCTGCCAAGCTATAATACTATTTTAGACTGAGTCATCCAGGCACACTGAGCAGCTTTTACTCTGCTCCTAATGTTTCCCGTCCCTGTTGTTTGAATAAAGAGAACGTGTTCTTCTATGGGTTTGCATTTGCAATGGTTACCAGTGATCAAAAAAATAAGAAAATGGAGGCTTAAATCCAGAGTGTTTTGCCCCAAGGGAACACAGGCTCCCTTTTTTCCCCACCTCTATGGCTCCCTAAAGGGAGATATAGTGCTACACACTCTTCAGCTCTGCCGACGCCTTTAAACCACTGAAAGCATTTGAAGGCAGTTGCAATGCTAAGTACACAATACTTCATTTATTCACGGGGTGAAAGTATTTGGAATCATTCAAAAAGGGTGTGGTTGGAGACACCACTTGGAAAAATTAATAAAAATAAAACATTAGGGAAAGTCCTGCTCTAGGAAATTGGTAAACCATCACCAGAGTTGTACAGTTTTGAAAAAAAAGATGAAGAAATCATACCTTCTGAGAGAAATCCTGACCAGTCCTTGATTGCACAGACTTTGTCACAGGGCAGAAGAGATTCCAGACTGAGAAACAGATCACGTTTCTTGGTGTGGAGTCAGTGCAGGGGTACCAGATTTTAACTTCTGTCACTTAGAGTCATTATTTTATCCTAATCTGCTCAACTTCTGTTCCCTCTTACTCCTTTCTCCTTCTCCACTAAGAACCTCAATGTCAAATGAATTCCTGTAAATCACCCTCAAGCAGCTCTGGTTTTGCAGTTCCTACTCTCAATGCTCTGGCTTCTGAAGCTCATGATCTCACAGCCACAGCCTCCCTGGACTCCTGTTGCTTTTTATTGTTGGCTGCGTGGATGGGTAACCCTGAAATATTTTGGAAATAAAGGAGCATCTAAAGTTTCACCAAATGGAGAGGCCACCACCATGAAAAGGGATTGTGAATACTGCCAAGCATGACTGTGGCCCTCCTTGTTGGACTCCTGGAGACATGGTTAAGTCACAGATTTGAGGGCTCCACTTAGGTGTCCTTGTCAGCGGAAGAGGCTCAGGCCCTGTCTGCTGAGAAGCCACGGCTAGGATTAAGCGTACCTGGAATGTAGAACACAGCCAGTAATGCCAATTCCAACAGGTAAAGAAGTAAGCAGAAGTAGGGAGCGCAGCAGTATGGAGAGGTGAGCTGGCTGGGATTGAACACCCAGTGACCAGGATCTCCAGTGAAGCAGAGAGCGCGAATGTGGACCATCATTAAAAACCCAGGTCATCAGAGTTGTGTTTCTGCTGAGGTTGTGAATCAAGAAAACCAGAGGCAGGAGGGGACATGTAGGTTCACATGTTGGTATAGGCCACAACTGGGAATTTCATGCAGAGAGGAGGTGGCAAGGCAGAGGGGGGGCGTAGTCAGAGTTTGGTGGTGTGAGCTGAATTCTTTTTTAACCTCACTCATCTTCCAAATAATCTTGGCTTACAAATTAAGTTAATTAAATTGGCCAATATATGCCCCATCTGCTACCTCCCACAGGGTCTGGTCAGTGCAGTCATTCAACAAACATTGAGTACTTATCTGTCAGACTCTGTCCTACACATGTGGAATTTGGTTGTTAATAAGTGGGGAACAGAAGTCTCTACCCTCAAGTACTCACTGGAGTTTAATGTGAGAGACTGACAATGGGTGAGTAAATACAAAAGGTCAGGAAGTGACACATTCTCTGAGGAAATATAAAGCAGAGTAGGGGAAGAGGGTGTGATATGTTAAACAGGATGGTCAGGAAAGGCTGCCCTGAGGCCCTGACACCAGGACAGAAGCCTGAAGGAGAGAAGAGCACTTCCTATTGTCCCAAGTCCCAAGTCCCAAGTCCCAAGTCCTACCTCTCAATGGCCCGACTTGAGAAGGGAACGAGTGTCAGATCCTGAGTCTTGGTGTATATCAGGGCAACATTCTCTCAGGCCCTGTAGAAACGGGCTTTGAGGAACAACAGAGCCACCTTAGTACAGCCAGGCAGGTCAGACCCTGGGTGGAGAGTATGGTCCCTTGATGGCTGGTAAACTGACAAGTCAGAGGCCAGGAAGCCAGGTACATAATGCCATTCTGGTGTTGCAAGACAGGTAGCAAAGAGGCACCAAGCTCTTGTAAATAACATATGCTTTCTTAGCTAGAAGCAGCACAGTGCTTTTTTGTCTCCCTTTACACTCCTGTAAGAGTGAATAAAGTACTTCTGCCTGACATCCTACATGTTCTTTATTCCTAATCAGACTCACTGTTCTCAAATTTGTACATGTCCCTTCCCACTGGATGGGTTCATAAAAGGGACTCAAGGGGATGACAGACAAAGAGATGACAAAGACACTATTCAGATATTCTAATCCAAACTGCAGAAGGGCCATACGGTGACACTAGGGATTCTGATTCAGTGGCCTCCCCTGTATTACAGTGGATCTCAAACAGAGTCAGCCTGTAGCACAATGTACTTTTCCTGTGTTCGTGTTCTACCCTGATCTCACAACATGACAAGTAGGAGGTCCTGGTTTGTGTATGTAATTGAGAGACAGGTTTTGTGCTCCGCTGTTAAGCTGCCTGGAGTTCAGCAACTAGAACATATGGATCCAAGCTCTCAGAATCTCTGTAGGATTGGAGGAAGAAGGTGGAAAAATGAAATAGGTTCCCAAATTGCTTTTGCCAAACAAATGATTTCTCTAGATTGAATGTGTTCCCCTAAGCGGAATATAGTGCTGACTCATATGTGTGGCAAAGAGAATGAGGAGTTCAGTTTTCAATTCATCAAGGTATACCACTCAACACTACATACATCGAGTACTTACTAAGTGCAAGATCCTAGGGCAGCCATAAGAAAGATACAGGGAAATAAAATATAGAGTCCATTAAAAAATAATAAAAAAACAAGAGCTAAGTTGCATTTTCTAAAAGAACAAAGGCAAAAATGTCAGTAAGCCATTAAATAAGTAGTAATAATAAATGGTGAGTTGGATTGATGGTCATTAGTTCAGGTTATCTGAATTAATTGGATTGGCCAAGAAGGTTAAAGCCCAACCACTTTTTATGGTACTAAACAAAGGCAATTTAAGATGGATGGAATTTAGAGAAGTGGGGATGAGAGGAAGACATTCAAGGGAAGTAAATCTGATGAGCAAAACTGGGAAGAAGGGAAAAAATATAAAAGTTGATAAGGCATGGGCACAAGAGTAGCGTTGTAAATTTCCATAATTGGATTGCCTTCTGAAAGTGACATGGTCTTGCCTCCTTGATGTTTTCAGTACCTGTCATATTCCAGAAGCATTCTCTGCCAGCTTTTGCACAGAGGAGGAGCAATCATAAACATCTACTACATCACTACCTTGACAGTACATCATCCTCTACTTAGTTTAGACTAGCAAAGTTTTAGAACAAAGATGCTCTGTAATCTGCCTAATGAGTAGATACTTAAAAAATCATATTTAACCAACAGTGAATAAACTCATGCAACCAAGGAACAATAGCAGGTATGACAATAAGTCTGGAAAGGACCTAAGAAATAATTTGGTCCAGGGCCCTACCTTTTAGCAGGTGACTGCAAACCATCGCAGAAAGACATCTATTTTCTTCTTAAACATATACAGACCAAAGACTTCCACAACCTCTCTCATTCTGGTAAGATATAATTTTGATGGTTGAGGATCTGTCCTCTATTTAACTCAACCAACATCTGTTAAACCTGTAAGTGTAAGTCACTAGGCTTGTGCCACAGCAGATGAAAAGTTAGGTTATATATGATTGCCGTGTTCAGGTAGAGGAGGCAAGCATGCACACAAACAACTCTAATTCTATAACTCTCCTTGATAAGGACTTCAAGGAGAGCATGTTAAGCTATAAGCTCCTTGAGGGCAAAGACTCTCATCTTAAAATTCTCAGAGCCTAGCACATTTCCTAGTATATGGTTATTTCTCAATAAATGTTTGTTAAACTGAGAAAGCCATGCAAAAAGGCTAAAAAAAAAATAGAGTGATGGATTCACAATGATAAAGTTGGAGCAATCTTCTGGGTCTGATTTAAGCCTTCAAGGGTGGGAAGGAACAGAATGAGAGAAGCAGTGATGTAGGAACATCTGTCTCTTGCCTGCTCTTTAGTGGAATGCATATTTCTGATTACCATCTTCATCATGTTTCTATATAATCAAAGACAACAAAAATGTTACCTCTGATTTACTTCTTCCAAGGTGAACACACTCTTCTCCTTTAATTTTCCCTTTCAGTACCTTTTCCCCATTGTTTCATTTAATGTTTTTGGTGTTTCTATGACTTCTTCCATAGTTGCTCCATATTAAAATGATTACAGCACTCCTTATAACTCTGTTGACTCTTACAACTTGTAAAAACACTTCTGTGCCCGTTAGCATATTGATTCTCACAGTAACCCTATGAAGTGAGTCAAGGAAATAAGAAGAAAGGCAGATGTGGCATTGTGGTAGATAGAACAATAACCCCCCAAAGACGTCCACATCCTAATCCCTAGGACCTCTGAATATGTTACCTTACATGGTAAAAGGGTCTTTGCAGTTTTGATTCATTAAGGATCTTGAGATGAGGAGATTATCCTGGATTATCCAGGTAGACTCAACGTAATCACAAAGGTCCTTAAAAGTAAAAGCGGGAGACAGGAGATTCAGAGTGAGATGTGAAGATACCACACCACTGGCTTTGAAGAACGAAGGGAACCACAAACCAAGAAATGCAGGCAACCTATAGAAGCTGTTAACAGATCCGGGAACAAATTCTCCCCTAGAGCCTCAGAGAATGCAGCCTTGCCTGCACATTGCATGCAGGTCAGCGAGACTCATTTTGGACTTCTGACCTTTAGAACTGCAACGGAATAAACTTGTGTTTTCAATTTTAAGCCAGTTTGTGGTCATTTGTTATGGCACCAACAGGAAACTGATACAAAGCTAGTTTTATGACTGAAATTTTCAGATGGCCCGTAGTTATCAGAGCTGGGCCTAGAACCCAGGTATCTTCTAAGCCAGGCTCCATCTTCCACCTGGCTGTCTTTCTTGGAGCTACTACATTCCTCTACTTACTCTTCTTCCCCACAAATCCTCTTCTCTGTCACCACACCTTGTTTATTTCCTTCAAACCACTTACTCTAATTTGTAATGATTTTATTTGAGTAGCAGCTGTTTTATTTCTCCTCCCACAAGGATGCAAGCTCCACGAGAGGACATGAGCCCTACATTTGCTCACCATGGAGCCCTACATGCCTACAAAACTGCTTGGAAAACAGGAAGTGCTCAATGAAAATTGGTTGGAAAAATCATACCCTTGAGATATGAAGATGCAACTCGCTGAGTGGAACTGAAGAGGCTGGAATGGCAGCCCAATGTCTATCACAACCCTAAAGAATCAGGTGTGATCTCTACATGCCTGCTTCGTTTGGGATGGGAGAAGGACCTGTGAGTCCAGTTGCTGTTCCTGAGGGTCCCTGCAGAGGCCCTCTCAGTGCTCTCAGGTGTGCACTGAACCCAGAAGCCTGGGTTCAGATAGATCGCACACTGGTGACGCTTTACTCCTTTATTCTCCTCTTCAGTAAGACTGTCTCCCAGCCCCTTAAGCACTTTGTTTCCACTCTCCTTCTAATTGTTTTTGGATAATTATATCATTAACTCTTTGAAATGAATAATAAAAAATAAATCATGTTTGTGTAGGGCTGCAGAGCAAGATGCCCAGGGTGAGCAATTTCCAGCTATTGTGCTTATGTCTTTTCCCTTCTCTTCCTTGTCTTTGTCCTCATTCCCCTCCTCTCTCTGACCTTCTGAATTAGAATCTCAGCCAAGTGGGGCCCAAGAGTCTGTATTTTTAAAAGGATCCCTGGATGATTATGATAATCAGTGAGGTTTGCAAACCATCGACCTAGAGGATCAGGATCCTCAGAGACTAAAGAAGAAAATAAAGAGAATGAAGTTAAACAAATTACAAAGATCCCCATGTTCACTTAGTTCTTTCTTCCAAATTGCTCAAGGGATAGTGTCATGCTTTCCTTAGTAATTCTAGGGCAGGTGCTATGATTCTTTATCTACAAAATGGGAAAATGGTAGGAACAGAAGTCCTCCAGGCAGGCAGCCAGGTCCATCACTAACGGATAAGTAGTCATCTGAAGAAGCCAGAGTCAGGCAGGAGTGAAGGGTAATTTGGATGCTAATCCAGGTCTCAGAACCATTTCTGGAAGAAGAGAGAGCAAGAAATGTTTCTGAAGCTACCTACTTCAAGCTGGACCCAAGAGAGCCCTTCTATACCAGCCTTCAGAGAATCTAAATGCTCTCTTTGGCCTGGACAGCCTGGCTTCCCAGGAGGCTCCTAGATCAGGAGAAAATTACTCCACTGAAAATGGAAGGGAGCTTCGGTGGTCTCAGATCTTAGAAATATGCAGACTTCCAGGGAAATCAGAATTAGTCATTACAGTGTGTTCCCATTGATATGTAGGAGATCGCTAATACTTGTTCAATTATGCATTGACCTGCCTGCTATGGAGGTGGCCATTAACATATATGGATGTGACTCCTTGTTGCCCAAAAGGAAAGACTTGTATTTGTCTCATGTGCATCATTAGCTGATGGCAAAAAGCATTTAATAGACATGTACTTTGGTGTAGTATGCATAAACATGTTCTAAATAAGCATCATATTTTCCACCTTACTTCAAATCTCAGTTTCAACTTCTCAAACTGTTCCTTGCTAATCATAATAAACTCATCCAATATTAACATATTATTGTTGTAATGAATGGGTTAGTGTCCTGGCGGCCTTCACATCAGCACAGCGAGGCATTGTTTCTGATACATAAATAAAGAGAAAAGACTGCAAAGGGAGAGATGGTAAACCAAAGCACCCTTAACTTGCACCCATTCCATGTTCCTTTCTGCAATGATTTTAATTGCTCTGAGGCTATAGCACAGATGAACCAGACATTTCTTCAGACTTAGAGATATAGCCATGCTTGACTTTCTGACTTGCAGATAATTTCTCTGAATTTCTAAGGCATAATTCTCTACCAAAGCGATATAAAACCTTTTTAATTTCCCCACTGTAGGGAGCTGTTCAAAACTCTTCTGCCTTACCCCATGTTGTAGAAAGCCCTTTAGTCTGCTTAAATGTCCTGCTGTACATAGTCTGTGGTAGTAGCCATGAAGGGAAGAAAAGAAAAGCAGACAGAGGATAGAGTTGTCTAAGAAATGGAGGTAGGATGAAGGCAAATCTTTTGGGTTGGGTGTGTGTGTGTGGGTGTGTGTGTGTGTGTGTGTGTGTGTGTGTGTGTGAGAGAGAGAGAGAGAGAGAGAGAGAGAGAGAAACACACATTTCTTTTTCCCCAGAAAAAATATAAGCTATTTCATCATAAGAAATTCTATCTCCATGGCTGCAGTAAACCTTCACACCTGTAGGCTTTATTTTGCACAGAGGACCCTGTAAAATCCAAGGCAGCAAATCGGAATCCTATGCGGTTTAGAGGGAATGCAGCCACAGATTCCAGGCAGGAGGGAAAAGATCAATTATCCCATTCTTTACATGCCCAATCTTGCACTCAGAAAGCCCCATGTAAGTGAAATGTGAGCCATAATCATGGCCCAGACAGAGGAAACATAAGCTGCAAACCTGCATTATGCATAGCGAAGGCCCTTTCTGGTGTCAGTGCGAGAACACCAGGTATAAGACCCACTTGCTTGCTGGACATGATAAGCAAGAATCTCTGAATGATGTCCTTCCATTTCATAGACGTAAGCTGATCCACGGGCTGGTGGAATCCATCTATTCAAAACCACTCAGTGCCAGGGTCTAGGCTTCTACTCTTATTCTTGGATTCATTTGTGTGAATTTGTGTGAAGGACAGCCAAGGAAGAAGGAGGTCTAAGGTGGTGAGATGCTCATCTCTGTCTCCCTCATGTTCCATCACTGCCCTCTCTGTTCTAAGCAGTCCCTCAGCCCCTCGAAGGCAAGAACCACCACATTTCCAAAAGGTGTCACTAAAATTTACCTGAGCAAGGTGTGCCTGAGTGACATTGAAAGTTTTGTTTCCCCCTGGTCATCACACATATGCCCATTTCTATACTTGGCTAAGTCCTGTTCAGGGAGGCTGTCTCTGTTGTTCACTGTGTCCCCAGTACTTTAGGCAGTGTCTGGCACCTAGCCGTTGCTCAATAATGCTCGCTGAATGAAGAGACTGGCAAATCACCATTTTCTCTGGACAGGTTTAGAAGTTGACATGCATCTGGTTTTGTGGTTGCATGCAGTGTCCCCAAATATGCTAAGGGACTTCTGTCCTGCAGAAGAAGACCGAACTCAGATATGTGACATTTTTAGAGCCAGCTCTAAGGTAAGGCTTATAACAGTCACTTGGGGTTCTCTGGAATCCAGGTGCTGGCAGGGGTAGTAAATAAAAGCAGCAGCAGCCACTGTAGTGGTTTTGAACAAGAGGACCATTTAAGCTGAAAACAGCGAGTGAAGATGGGGAATGGAGGAAAAATGACACAGGTTTCACAAGCAGGGATTAGGAGTAGCTGCAGGAGGCAACAGGACTCAAAAATGACCGTTCCAATTCTCTGGGCCACCAACTGATTCCCAGTCCATGTGAGGTTCTGCTTCTGCCAGGGCTCCGGAGAGCTGATTCTCTCTCTCTCCCTGCCATCCACACAGAGCATTCCTCTGGGTTAGGCACTATGCTAGGAACTGGAAGACAGGCATGAATAAGACCTGTCCCTGACTTGAGCACTCGCAGCTCAGTTGGCAAGAGCGGGCTGTACGCCAGTAATTGTGATGTATTCTGCTCTGTGGTTTGACTTCAGAGGGGTATGGAAGGAGAACCTCCTGAAAAGAATGGAGAGTCTTGGTCCTGGTTTTACCGTTATCTTTTAGCAAACCAATCCCAGTTTCCTCACCTGTAACGTGTCAATCATAACATCTACTTTACCTAACTTGATGGTTGTTTTAGAGATTTACTGAGATAATCCACAGGAAAGCACATTTACAAGGATAAACTTCTACACATGCCAGGTTTTAGCATCCTCACCATGATATGGTTTATTTAAAGGCAAACAAGTGTGTATGGGGCGAGGGAAGGGCGGAGAAGGGGGGGGGGAGAGAGAGAGGGAGAGAGAGAGAGAATGCACATGCCTATATTTAAGGAAACGACAAGAGGGAGAAGGGAGGAGGGTTACAGATAACAGAAGTACTTAGAGAAGTGAACGTGGAACTAGAAAACAAACGCTAAACCTTCTCACAGCTTGCTATAAGAAGTTTTTTGTGTATTAAGCTAAGCTGTAACTTTCTCAAGATGTTCTCAGTCTTGGACTTTGTTTCCTGTCACCCATTGGTAAAAATGGGTGATGGCCATATCCACTGGCACTTAGCTCCTAATTTGGACCCTTTATTATGTATCACATGAACCCCCTTTCATTATTGCCTCTTGATAAAACATTATCTACTGGTAGCCATTAGGCCACTCCTTAGGAAGAAATGAAATTGCTGGCTTTTCTTAAGGGGGTTAATGAGTTGCCCTTGAAGGACCTGAAAAGTTCATTATTTATACAGATTCTTGGGGGGTGGGCAGGAGGCAGGGAAGCAAACAGAAGAAAGAGGAACTGAACAGAGACACTTTATGGTCCTTCACGCAGTACCACTTTGCCTTGTACAGGATGTCCTTTAGGCTGTGAGGCCCCTGAGCCACAGTGCAGAGATGGTGAAGAAATGGTTCACCTCTAACATGATGACAGGTGGCTGCTGGTGGAGGCAGGTTCTGATTCCAACTAGACCAACACGCATGTTACAAAATAAGGCCCTCACATCTGTGTACCTAAATCTCTCCAGGGTGTGGGGTGCAGATGGGGCGGTGAAAGGCAGCTTCCACCCTGTGTGTGCTGGGTGGACACACATCATGAAATTCTAAACGAAACGGTGCTACCTGCCTGTTCTCTGTGTCATGGGCAGTTTGTGTTATTTATGACCCCTAGCGGCCCTTGACATGTTACTAACGGCAAAGTGAAAAGCAATGAGTAAAGTTCCTTTAGCAAAAGAAGCATAAAATTAGGCCCTTAATCATCTCTTCTTCCCTTGCCTTGTCATACTCCAGAATGGATTTTTTGTGTGCCATGTTAGGCCAGACAATAGTGTGGGTCTGAAGAAGACAATAAGGGATTAAAGTATTCTTTAAAATATGCTTACCTGCTGAGAATCAAAGGGCATAGATTCTAGCTGTGCCTGCACCAGTGGGTGGTGGCAGAGTGGGAAAGAGGCCCACTCTGGCCTACAGAGGCTTCTAATTCACATGCAGGGAAGGAGCTCAGAATTCAGGTAGAGTTTTTCAGGGGGCATCAGGAAAAAGCATTCCTTCTGATAGTAATATTTTTGCTAATATGCTGTCTCATGAGCAATACCTATCAACTGAGTGATCATCTGTGATATACAAGGTGTTATGCTGGGAGGTTTAAGGGGTGTAGGACATCACCTTTAGTCACCAGGAGCTTGCAGCCTAGTTGAAAAGAGAAGCTGTGTGGAACCAGAAAGGTAAACTTTTTGTGAGAGAGAATGCCGGCCACTAAAGGAATAGAAGAGAAAGCAAGTACTGTATCAGGGTTTGGCAGGTGAGGCGGATGTAATTTTAGACTCTGAAAATTAGAGAAGGGGTCCGACAGTACATTGTGCTTGAGTTGGACCCTGGAGACTGGGAAGCGCTTTCAAAGGGAAGAGGAAGATATCCATTTCAGATTGGCTGGGACACATTATAAACCTAATTTACATATTCATTCATTCAATAAATACTGATTGAGCACTTCTCAGGTGCTGGGCCCTGTGCTAGGCCCTGAGGGTGCAGCTGTGAACAACACCACACAGACATGGTCCCTATCCTTATGAGGCTTAGAATCTCACTGAAATAGGAGTCAGCTTAGAGTCAATGTTAGAAGAGGCAAAAAGTTCTGTGAGTCCTGGGGAAGCACCTGCTTCCGATTAGGGTGATTAAGAAGAACTTCTCAGGAGAGACCTCATTTGAGCTGAGCCGGAAGTGTTCCAATATGGGAGACTAAGTGATTAAGAGCAGTTCAGGGTGAAGGATGGGCATGAGCAATGTCAAAGAGGAATAAAAGTTCTGGGCATATTTGAGGGTCAATGAAACCTGATTATGGGGGGTGCAGCCCCTATACATGGGATGAGGGAGGCAGAGGGCAGACCATATCTTAACGCCATGTGGATACTGTGATATGGGCAGTGAGGAGACAATGAGTGTCTCTGATCAGGCAACTAAGCTTGATGGCAGATGTGAGTAAGGACATGGAAAAGCAACGGTGGGTAAGACAAAAAGGCTGGAGCAGCACGGTCAGTACAGTTATTTCAGGCATGGTTCCTGTAGTCTCCTAATCGCTTGCTGACTCAGTGTTTCCATCTGCAAATTAGGGAAATCACACCCACTGTTTCTTGGAAGCTTTTGTAAAGTTCAGTCTGACAGGAACAGAGTATGTATGAGCAAAATTACCTGAGCAGTTATATGCAGTTTTTCTTCATCTGTTTAAAGTGGATGGGTGATTTGTTGAACAACACTCAGGGAAATCATGCTAACGGGTTGGCCAATGTGTTAAGACCATAGCTTGCCCAGCTTGGTGCCATTTCAATTATTGCTCAGTTAAGAGAAAGCCTTTTCTCTGGATTGAATGGTCCACTATTATTGGATTACTTATTAAAGAGGACTGATAGGCTGAAGCTGTTTTCACTTAGGGTTTGTATGACATGTTCATAACTGAAATAGAGAGTTGCCATAGTTACCTGTTTGAGCTGTTAAACAGAGCACAATCTCTGCTAAAATCTCTCCATCAAGGTCAACTAGACATTTTCAATCACCACTAAATAATTTGCTGCCTAATGGGAGTTAATGAAATGATTAAAACAGCAGAAGAAATTTAAATAATGTTAATATGGGTATATTTTATATTTAAATATATTTCAGTGACCAGTCATGTCTGTGGGGTTCTTACCAGCTGGAAATTCTGCCATATAACTGGACATCTGGAGGGAAGTTTAGAGTAAAAACACATTTGGATTTTGGCACAGATTACTGCCTTCGAGTCCAGCCCATCATTAACAGCTTCTGTACAGTATTGTTCTTCCTCTAGGGGCTATAAAAATGAACCAAACCTTTGTTCAACCTAAACTTCCTTTCTTGGTCAGCTATTCCTGCTGACTTCCATCCTAGTGACCCTATTGTTTCCACTGGAAACGTCAGAATGAGAGGAGTACAGGCCACTTGCTTTAGAAGTAGCACGTTCCACTCCAGGAGACCAAAAAAGAAGAAAATTGACAGCATTAACATGAAACAATCTTTAACTCAGAGCTTCTTAAACCTCAGTATGCATAAGTCACCTGGAGGTCCTGTTAACCTGCAGACTGATCCCAGCAGGTGTGGGGTGGCAACTGAGGTTCCGTGTTTTCCTAAAGAACTCCCAGGACCAGTTCTGCTGGTTCATAGACCATATTTTGAGTAGCAAGCCCCTAGCGTGCTTCATCATCTGTTGCTGCAATCATACCTATCCATGCTAAAGTGCTGCCACACCATCTTCTTGACACACATGAGCTGGCCCACTCACACGGGTGTTAAAGAGTTTGCCGATGCTAAGCTGTTATATAGACCCCATTCATCAGGTCCCCGGGGCTTGATGCTCCTAGGACCTTCCAATACTTTTTGTAAAATTGTGCCTTCAGCTTACAGTTACCACACAGCATCTAGCCAGAAGACAAATAATAAACAAGTAAATACCTCAACTGTGGAATTAATGAAAAATTTTCATTCTAGGGCAAAATAACATTTGATTGATCTTTATAATCTGTAACAGTGAATGAAGAAGAAATAAAAAATAAATCAGCTCAAGACAAACTGGAATTCCACTGACACGGGATACTGATTAAAAACCTATGGAGTGGTATGAAAACCAAAATTGCTTTTTATTTAAACATGGAGCCTCCTTCCAGTATGGTACAGGCTAACATTTCACATTATAGCCTATTTTTTAGGATAAACCATCGTTGGGCCTTTTTTTTTTTTTTTGGTGGGCTGATGTGTTATACATTATCCAGATTAACCATATACATAGTACAAATATATTAGATAGTATTTAATTCAAGAGTTATCAATCATCACACTTAGGAAAAGGGTGTATAGGGCAACGTCTATGTTAAAATTAGAGATGTATATTACTCTATGGTAGCCTGAAAAATGAACTCCCCACCGCCCACGCACAGAGTGAATTGATTATTCCCCCCTTACCTTTTTCAAAGAATACTCAAAAAATGGGTAAGGAGAGGTCTCTTCTCTCTAGACCTGTGGCTCTCAAACCTTAAGAGTAAAACACTAATCACTTTCAGGGCTTTTTAAAACACAGAGTGCTGGGCCGCACCTCCCGGAGTTTCTGATTTAGTATGTCTGGGGTGGGGCTTGGTAATTTGCTTTTCTAACAAGTTTCAGGTGGTGCTGATACTACTGGTCCATACTTTGAGAACCACTGTTCTACATTATTACTCCTCCTTGGTTGACAAGCCTAACACTTGTGTTACAATCCAGGCAAACAAAATCAAGATCTCTGGGGTCTGGAACCCAGTTATCAGCAATTTTTTACAGCTTTCCAGATGGTTCTAATATTTAGCCAAGGTTAAGAACTACTAGATATAATGGAAAAGTTACCTTCTAGCAATTGAGGAGTACAAAATGCTTATCTCAAGTTCGTATCATCCCATACAGCTTATACTGATCCCAAGAGCAAAATTAAGAAAAATAATGGGCCGATAAAATATCCTATGGCTATAGAAGACACAAGCCTGTGAAAATTTTCAGCTTTATCACGTGATTTGAAGATTATTTTTCCAGGATTTATTTTGTGTGTGTTCTTGGCATTTGGACTCCAAACAGGAGGTTGGCTGCCACTCCTCCCATGGAGGGCTTCTTGTGCAGAAGGCTAAACCAGAGGCTCCACCTATACATCACTGAGCTGCAGAACATTCTTTCAAGTAGACTTCCAACAAAAGGTCATTTTTATAGTGAAATTATAACATAGTTCAGAAACCCAAGAAGAGTATGTGACACTTTTTTCTCTTTCTTCACTCAACAGCTTACTCTAACTTATGCCTCATTACAATTTTCCACTTGGGAAGAAGTTAGAAAAGGAAAAGTCAGAAGATTCCAAAATGTTTTATGCTTGCCAAGCCATGATGTGTGCCATCGTTTGCTGTTTTAGTCTTGGAGAAAGGATCCAACCCAGGGATATGAAAGATGAAGATCTAGAACTTGGATTTTCATTGCGTTTAAGAATAATTTGGTGTAGTTAGAATATCTGGCATCTCTACATTCAAGGACTGAGATTTTTCTACAAGGGAGAAAAATCTTAAGATTCTTTAACTCTATATGAAAATATTTTCTATTCCCTACAAATAATTATTCAGCCTTTACCTTAACTACAAGAAGGGGAATATTCTACCTGTTCAGTTTCTTCTGATTTGAGTCTTTTTAAATTATTAATTTTTTATTAAAAAAAGGGACCTAAAATACACTTTCTCATAATTTCTACCCATTATTTTACAACAATCATGTAGGATCACCCAAAGCAAGGCTATCTTTTTTATGTTAGAAATATTTGTTGAATTCCTACCATGCTAGGCATTTTGGGGATACAAGGATGAAACGATCTCTTTAATTAGAAGAAAAAAGACAAAAACACAAATTCCGTAAAAGAAATGTAGATATATAAAAGCAGGAGTAAGCAGAACTATAAGAAAGACTGAGGACTACTTCAGGAAAGAGAGCATTAAAGACGTGTGTTGGAGAATGGATAAAATTTCAGCAGAATAGAGACAGAAAGACATTCCCGACATTTCTTGGAAAGGAGGAAGTGTAAATAAAAGTGAAGAATGATAAAAAGCTAAATCTCCCTAGAAAACATAAAAGTTATAAACATATGTGCACCTAAAAACAGCTTCAAAATACACAAAAGACATGATAGAAGGGAGAAATAAACAACTAAACAATAATAATCTGAGACTTCCGTACCCCACATTCAATAATTGATTCAATATGTAGTTCAGTAAGAGAACAGAAGATTTGAACAACACAATAAACCAGCTAAACCTAACTGATTATATATACAGGGTCCGGCACAAATAACACCTCTTTTTTATTACAAAATCATAAGCAAGTAATTCTCTTACATAACAATATCACACTCAAGCACACCATATGATATTTTAGGTGAAATACTCAAATTAAAACTATAAATTATTACACCTATATTATTATCCTACCAACCACACTCAAGCAGGTGTTACTTCTGCAGGACCCTGTATATAATAAGTTATACATACATATATAGAACACTCATACAACAACAGCAGAACATCTTCTCAAGTGCACATAGAACATTCTCCAAGGTAGACTACATATTTATGATTCCATTTATAGGGAATGTCCAGAATACACAAATTAATAGACACAAAAAATAGATTAGTGGTTGCAAGAATTCAGAAAAAGGAAGCAATGGGGATTGCCTGCTAATGGGCATGTGATTTCTTGATAAGGTAGTAAAAATGTTCTGGAATTAGATAGTGTACAATTTACAAAATATAACCAGAGACATTGAAATTACCAACAAACTGACAGTAACCAGAGGGGAGAAGGGGAAGAGGGAAAATGGGGGAAAATAGGGGAAGGGTCATCAAGGAACATGTATAAAGAACACATGCACAAAACCAAAGGGAGTAGGTTGGATGGTGGGAAGTGGGGTAGGGTGGGGCAGGGGATACTGGTGGGGGGAAAATGGAAACAACCGTACTTGAACAACAATAAAAATAAATAAATAAATGAAAAATATACTAAAAACCCATGGATTGTAAACTTGTAGATTAAAGTTTCTTGATAGGCAAGAATCACATGCCTGGCAAAAAATTAAGAATACATAATTAATGATGTGCATATATACATATTTTGTTCTTGCCCGTATCACTTACAGTAGAGGTTCCCCCTCAAAATTTAGCTTCTGAGCAGGAAATTAGGAAAAAATTAATAAACAGAATGAGGTCAAGCATTTGTAACATAGCTTATTCATTTATTCTACAAATATTTATGAGGACTTACTGTGTGACAGGACTTCTTCAAGGAGCTAAGTTCTCAGATGTAAATAAAACAACAGTTAGCCCAAGTCTATGCCCTAGTGAGTCTACTTCAGGATCAGCCCCATTTCAATCTCAGAGATCACACAAGCAGGAGCATGTATTTTTGTGCTCATGAAGCTACAGCATAATCATTTGATTAGACCCACTTGGAAGAAACCATATGTGAATGATCATGAGTGGTCAGTATGACACCACCAACAACAAAAAAAGGAATCTCAAAGAATAGGAATATGTTACTGTGTTTCAGCATTATCCATAGATAGTGATACCAGCTATTCTGCAAACATAAATCTATAGAGCAGATGGATATGGCTTGCTCTTAGCTTTCTGACAACAGCCATAGCAATGTTCCTACTAAGTACCATGGCTCTGAGTCTGTATCCAACAAGCAACTTACAGTATAATTCGTGTTCCTTGCAGATAGGACGAGATGAATTCATCAGTTCATTTGGGTGTTCTGCTCTGCCATATATTACAGTTCTCATTGTAAAGGTCCAAACTGGTATTTGAGTTTATATGTTAGTCTCTTCTATGTTTGGTAGTGTGAGCTATTTCTGAAAGCCTGATACAGTGTACATTAAATCCTAAACATGATGATCACACTTAAGATACTGCTACTCTGTGACTCTTAGGAAGAAATACTGGAGTAAAAATTGAAATATGACCACTTAAGTGCTAAATGTCATTCAATAATATATAGTAAGTGCCTTCTACATGCATGATATTTAGCTAGGAGGTATGTGAGATATAAAATATATAAGACAAAACAACCTGAAGTGGTTCCCCCAGGATAAAGATATTTCTTGATATCTTTCATCCATGGTACTTAAAGCATTTGATAGACATTAATTAAGTTCTGAGATTATACTTAGAATTTTAAATGAAAAAGAGTCAGGATATGAATTTATTTTATGTTAATGGGACTTTTTCTATCAAATGAAAATACTTTTAATTTCAACACTGCGCATATGAGAAAATTACAAGAAAACCATTACAAAGAATGGTTCTACTAATACAAAATAAATGTCTCAGGTTTCTATATTCTGATTTCAATGTTTGTTGAATGCCAAAAAGTAGCTAACTATACTTGAAAAGTAAAACA
This sequence comes from Pteronotus mesoamericanus, assembly GCF_021234165.1. Taxonomy (NCBI): domain Eukaryota; kingdom Metazoa; phylum Chordata; class Mammalia; order Chiroptera; family Mormoopidae; genus Pteronotus; species Pteronotus mesoamericanus. Next base: position 1,916,155 of record NW_026555313.1, read on the forward strand.
TTTTCTCATTTTTATTTGTTATTATTTTCTTATTGATTTTAAAGTTTCATAAGCACATAGGTCTGTTACTTCTGAACCACTTGCATGTTGCCATGCGTAAGAGAAGTAGCCCATATAATCATTGCACATCTCGATTCTTTTCCCTATGAGAGACCTATGTGAACATCCAGGCTTCACTAGGTCAGTCCACTTGGCAGAAAACCAGTTTAAAATAGTGTAAGTATTAAAATATAGAATATAAAATGAAATGAGTTTTATGTTTTTAAGAAATATATTGTACGCTTGAAATGAAGAATATGAATGTTTAATAGAAGTCTTTAAAGGTTGCTTATATTATCAAGTAAGAATGCTTGCTGGCAATTATTCTTTGTATTTGTTTAGTATTTTATAGTTCATAAAGCTTTTGTAATGGATCTCAAAGATGACTTGAAATTCTATTATTTGATGGATCTTACTCAAGATCATACAGCTTATAAGTGGCAGAACACAGAGCCCAACTTATTTCCTTCATACTTCTTATTACAAACTATAAATATTTATTATTTTTCTTCCCTACCAGGTTAAATGTTCCTAGTACTTTAAGGTTCTAGAATTATTTATTTGCATAGAGTATCACATTTATATATTTAAAATCAGCCAAACTCTTGTCCAAATATTATTTTGAAATAAAAAAGATTCAAAAAAGTTTTGCTATATATCTAACTTGGTCTATCCTTCTTTCCTGCAAATTCCATTTGGCATTTCCAAATGCTTGATACATAGATATTTTTATGATATTCCCAATTCTTACCACATTGTGGTAAAAAGTGAATGGCATGTTCTGTTTCAGCTGTTACTGCCTTTATTTCTTTCCTCCAGCAAAGAGGGGTAAATAGAAATGGTTACCATGGAAAGTCACAAATACCACTGATTGCTATTTCCTCATTTGCCACTATATCATGTATTAGAATAAAGAGCAAAGGTTCCTTCTGGAAGTTGAGTTTCAGGCATGCAGATGGCATTTGATGCATGACTTCTGCAGCCCTTCAGGTTGCCCAGTGATAGCAGAAGCAGGGACGATAATAACAGCTGGTATTTAGTGAAACTTAATTAACCCAATACCAGGTATTGCACCCAAAATTTGTATACATTATCTCATATCATCCTCACATCCAGCCTATCAGATAGATCTTATTACAACTATACCTCTACACAGGAGGAAACTGATACATTCAGATGTTAAATGATTTTCTCAGGTTCACTCAGCTAGCAGGTGGCAGAAGTGACGTTGTAACCCAGGGTTTGTTGTTGTTGTTGTTGTTATTTTTTTGAGGTGTAGCAATGATTTTATGGTATTTTTGTGCTGGAGTTAGAAAAGTCAGTGAATACTTACTTAAAGGTCAACTTTTCTTATAGTTTATGATTTTATTCCCTAAATAAGAATTGGTGTGTTCTTTTCTACATCTGGAGGAGTGAGTCTTCTAGTTCACTGCTTAGGGTGGTGCTCTCTTTAAATTTTTTTATTGTTCAAATATGTTTGTCTCCATTTTCCCGCCCCCACTTTCCCCTGTCCCACCCACCCTCACCTCCCACCCTCAATCCTTCCCCATTTTGGTTTTGTCCATGGGTCCTTTATACATGTTCCTTGATTTGACCCTTCCCCTTCTTTTCCCCATTACCCCTCTCCCGCCTTGCCTTCCCTCTGGTTACTGTCATTTTGTTTTTTCTTTCAATGTTGTTGATTATAGTTTCCTTGCTTACTTGTTTTGTTGATTAGGTCCCACTTACAGGTGAGATCATATGGTATTTGTCTTTCACTCCCTGGCTTATTTCGCTCAGCATAATGCTCTCCAGTTCCTAGGGTGGTGCTCTTAATTCCTGATAGTGACAGGCCTCTCTGAATCACAGCACCCATCCCTTCAACAATATAACTCTCTGTGGTGTCCAGGGCCGGGGTTTGGGAAAAAAGAAATGAAGGACGCGTGCCTTGTAACCCAAATGTTCCTAATCCTAATTCTTGAATGTTCAACCATGGGGGCAGCATTTTCCTGGCCTTCCTTTGCCACAGGACCTTACACAATCACCTGCCTCTGGTACCTTGGCCAAATTAATCCCTACCATGCTCACCTGATCTTAGGAGACCCTGGTGTAAGGCATGGACTATGTAAGACAGAGATCTTGTATTGCATTTTACCTTGTTGTTAATACTTTAGGCATCAGACCAGGAGATTCTTTCAACAACAACAACAACAACAACAATAACAACAACAACAACAGCGCAGCAGCAGCTTATAGATTATATTGAAATGAACCTTGGACCTCCAGCACCAAGCTAAAGGCCCAGGACACAATAGGCACTTGGTAGATACTTGCTGAACTACATTACTATCGAACTAAATTTTGATAACAAGCCCATTAGGTGAAGATCCAGCATGGAACCAAGTAGTCCTGCGCTAAGGTGCCAGTGAATCCACTATATATGACCATCTGAGTACATCTAGAAATCATTTTTCTATTTGACAAATAGACGTAGAGTAAGATGGAGTCTAAGACATAAGTAGACATATCATTTGAGGAAGTCCAACTGTACCTAAATATAAATCTAAATGGTAAGGTACAATTCTCTATATTTTCCTTTTCTTCACCATCAATTTCTCCTCTTCCTCTTTTTCCCCTGAGGAATGGGCCCCATAATTGCTTCAATTTGTCATTTCACTCTGTCAGATCTTGTTATATGTATATATGTAATAATGCACACTTACATAAACATGAACTGAAGTCAATTTCAATAACTGACAAAAAATTATATATTTAAAGATGTTGTTGATTATGTAATTATCACAAATGTCTAGTTAGCATCCCGTATTGGGGAAAAAAAGCCCCAACCATGATTATCTCCTCATGGCAGTCTTACATATCTGTCCCTAGACTACAACTCCTACATATGTATTTACTTAGAACCTTAATTCACACTTGTTTATTTCCTATTTTCACATCCAAAGCTGGGGAAAAGACTTGGGTGATTTCGAATTTCAGAGTTAATAGCATACTTCACATACGGTAGGTATTTATTTAACTTTCATATAAGAAGGTAGGCATCTGTTTTTCTTTTGACTGATGACACAGTTCATTTTCTCCTAAATAACAGAGACATTTCAAAATGAATGAAAGCCCACTTTCTGCTTCATTTCCTGTAAATAACTTTACACTTACTTCAAAGCTGACCTTTTACTTAGATCGAAATTCATGTTACTAAAAAACTTGCAGAGAAGGGAACTGAATCAATAAGGTGAACATTAAAATAATTGTATCTTGCATTATTTACTGTACTCTGAATACCGTTGAGCATTTAAAATTTCTGGGGATACCCTGAGCCGCTTGAGTGAAGAGTCTGCCAAAAATCACATCTGACTAGTGCCCTGTTGTCTTTTCCACTGTTGTTTTTCAAAAGTGCCATCAGGGAAGCTTACCTACAACAATTCTCTTTTAGTGTTGTCAGTTTTCCATGAGTTCAGGCAGGCCACAGTACAGATCTCAGATACACAGAATATTGTAATTGGAAGCCAGCTTAAAAGATAAGGAAATGCTGTATGTACTTAAAATCATAGAAATCAGGTAAAAAGGACAGACTACTGAATTGTACAGTGAAATCAAGTTAACTACATTCACTGGAAAAAGAATTCAAATGACCTCGCACTTGGTTACTGGAGAGGAATGAGGAGGTTTTAAAAATAGACACCACTGTTTTTGGCTTTTGTTTAAAATAGTAATTCCCAAGACTAAATTTCTCTTACTGTCTTTAATACGCCTGAATCAAAAGAAACAAATCTGAGTGGTTTAAGAAAATCTTTAGGGAAAACTTAATTCCTTTGTTTTCTCAGCAAAGACTTTGGATAAGAGTCTAAGTTTACTTTAAACTGTGCATTTTGAGAACTGGACGACACATTTACTGGGAGCCAGAAAGAGTTCCCTCACATGATCTAAGCTGTGGAATTCCTTTGTTTCTTGCCTCTCAGAAGAAGAATAACAAGTATTGTACAGTCCACAAACACACTGGCCATTCAGTCTCTATTTTAATATACTACATGCACAATGTGTGTGTGTGTCTGAGTTCTGAGAGAGAGGGAGAGGGAGAGGAAGAGGGACAGAGAGAGGGAGGGAGGGAGGAAGAGAGACAGAGAGAGACAGAGAGACAGAGAGAGAGAGAGAGGAGAGACTGTATGGGTGTTCATGGTAAATATTAATCAGCTTGCTAATACATGTTATTAGGAGAAAATTAGGATTGGGTTAAACCTGAAAATTCCTAAATATATTGGCCTTTAATACTTGGTTCCTTTATTTTTTTTTTACAGTCTTTTTTATGTGTAATCATATCAAAAGGCCACCTCTTTACATGCAAAAGCTCCCCTTGCTCCATTTTCTCCACAGCGTTCCCGCATTCAGCAGGGCAGCGTCTACAGAACTGCTCTTTAGCCTCTGTCCTTTCTATTTTGAAAGGAATGATTAGGAAATGGCCACGGTAAGTGTTACCAACTTGGAAAGACTGGGTTCAAAAGAAGTTCTGAATATATCTAGTTTAATAAAAACACAGGATTATTCTTTTTACATGACTTAAGACCCTTCAATTGTCACCAAAGGCGGAACACCAAAAAATGGTGAAGCGAAGCAAAATGGAAGACAGAAACATGAAGACAAATACACATTACTGTGTCCCATGCTGACATCATATTTGTTCACTTTATCCCTGAAACCTACTCCTTAGTCATCCTCTTCAAGTGCTAATTTCCAGGCAGCCACCTGGGCTCATGTTACTGTCCCTGGACTGGAGAGATCTTTGTTCCGTTTCTAGCTCTAAAGCTGTGTGGCCAAAGGAAGTTATTTATGCCATCTGTAAAAGACGGAGCAAAATAACTGCTCTTTATCTTCTGTTCCACAAGGCTACTCAGGAAATTTATGAAAAATCTATTTCAGTGGCTGCTGAGCTATGAATGTTGAGCCCCTAATGGCTGCTAATAGGAGATCTTATTTCAGCCTTCCTGTTTTCCTTACCCCCAAGAGGTCAGCCAGTGTTCAGGAGAGGGTGAGAAAGATGGGGGAGTTGGTGAATAATGTTGCTGGGTGAACCACCAGGGGTTAGGTTTGATCATGAATCTTCACTTGGAAGTGCCTGAGCTAGAAGAACCTCTGAACCATAGTACAGGAAAGCCCCTGGAAGCTTTCTAGTGAAGGGTCAGTGGGTTTCCCTGGCCCCCAAAACTTGTGAATCCTCTCCAAAACATTCTATTGTTCTAGGCTACTTGATTTGAGTGGCCGAGTTCCCTCCCTCCCTTTCTCAAACACTTGCGGCTTTTTTGAAGACTTGGGGAAGATTCCTGTACTCTACCATAAAATGGTGATGAGAAGATTTCAGAACCCATTCTAAAATTTAAATCTTTTTTTTTCAGTCTTCCAAGAAAGTGAAAAGTAGTTGGTTACATTTTTTCTCATATAGTAACTTCCAACACTCTTGAAAATAATTACTTAATTATTTTGCAACTTCTGTTGCCCAAGATAAGTCATTCAATGCTTACAGTTCCTTAAAAGGGAAATATGCCAGAACCAATGTCTAATAAAACTTTTTTTCTATATCTATTTGTAGTGTACTAAGGACCAAATTAGCTCTGGGTACACAAATTTGGACAGAAATCAGGTATAGTAAGCCTAGTACCCACCACCTGGGTTAAAAGACAGTGGTTCCAACAATAACTATCCCAAATATTGGATACATTGGATATCTCTTGATATGTAAGAAAAGGAAAAAATCTTCAACAACATTAAAGTCTTTTTTTTTTATTGTACTGATACTTATTCATCACTTATTACAGTAAGAATGTTCTGGATCAAATATATAATTCTCTGTATACCAAAAAGGAGTTCAAAAGTTTCAAAGATGAATGGGGAGAAGAGTGAGGCCTAGCAGAGTTATATGGTGGTTTGGCTCAGAATATCTATCCTATTTCCTGCTGGTATGAATTCCCCTTCCTGTGGAAAGCAGAAAGCTAAAGCAAAAATTTTCCAATTCATTTTCAGCTGGTGATCCGAGTTTCCTTTAGGTTCTACATCAGATGCAATCACATGAGACTTCAAATTTGAACTGAGATAAATAGGATATTGGACATATAATTTATTAATGTGGATTATAGCAAATTTGGTGAGGTTCTGGAGCCAAACTGCTGATTTAGGAGAAAAGGCTTCCTGGCAGTAGAAAAGGTGGCATGACAGAGAATCCTGAAACTCTAGTGGCAGCTTCCTGATTTTGCACATGAGGTTTTCTGACTGGAGCACGGTGGAGCTGTTCTGGAACCAGGAACAGCAGCTAACTTAGCAGCTCAAACTGAGGCAGTCCTGAATTTATATATGCAATAAGGGAGGCCTCCTGATTTGACAAGCGGCTTCCTCATCGTGGCGGGAGAAGCAGTACCTTTGGAGCCTCGTTCTGCAGTACACACTTGGGAATGGATTCTGGAATCTCCTTCCTTAGAGTTTTGTTAACAACCGTCTTCAATTCTTTATCAAAAATTCACAAAGAATCTTTTGATTCCTGGAGAAGGGTAATTTGAAAGCCCAGAATCAGACTTCTTGGGCTCCATCTCCCCTGTAGCCCAAGATCATTTTGGTCAGAACAACTGTTGTTTTTCGGAATACGAGTACAGAGAAGCTCAGTTCCTCAAACCAATGCCAGATAATGACAAAGACCAAAATAATACAAAATGCTCAAGCAAAGGCAAACATTAAGGACCTTTGAAATTTCCATCCCTGTTGCCTATTCCCACTCTTTCCACCCACATCTAATCTCTGTGATGCAATAAAGACCTGGGTATGTGGGCAGTAATGACTGCATAATTCTTTTTTTTTTAAAGTCTATTGAATTAACGAAGCTACAGAAAACTAGGAAAACATATTGAAAATCTTCAGAACAAAAAGTTCCCAAACCTGAGTAAGTTGCTACGGAGACTTATCACTGATGATGCTTCATTTTTTTTATGTGGTTAATTGCTTCCTGCTTCCTAGGATGATTTTGTGCCTCCTTATCTCCTCTTGTTTTGTTACAAGTGCCCAGACACTGGCATGGCTCATCTCGGATTCCATGAGACTGGGGGCAAGCACCAAAGCCAGGCCTGAGGGAAGAAAATTGGGAGTCTGCCCTATTCATTTCACATTCTGGCCTTGGCCTGATTTCACCATAGTGTCGACAATTTATATTTTTCTTGTTAGTTACTCAATCTTCGAAGGCTTCACGTGAGTTCAGGTAGATGAGGAATAAAAGATGAGATGAAAGCACCATTATTGCCTCTCAGGAAGTACTTTGTTTGGGGCTAAAGCACACACTTCTGCCCAAAATGAACAGGCTCAGAGGAATCCAAGCCAGTCCCAACGGCAGAATGGCTAGCAGGAAACTAGACATGTGATTCTTAGATTTTCTTTGAGCAATGTCTCAAATGATACTCTCTTAATTTTTCTGACTTTAAATCAGAACTTCTCAACTCCAGTCTGATGTAGCCAGAAATAGTGCTGCCAGAAGCAGCCTCTAGACTTTTCTCTCTTGTGGTTCAGTATTTCCCAAAAGATTGTTCACCACTTCAGATGCACATGGAAGACATATCCAGAGTCCAGAGCTTGCTGATTAGGTGACCTGCCCTTCCTCTAAAACCCAGAAGGCTGCCTGGATTGGGGTAAGCCTGTGGCCTCAGGACGTCACACAGACGGTTCCATATGTTTCATGAAGGGCCACCCTCAGAGCTGTCATTTTAGAGACATACTGGGAACACCACTCTCCTTGTCCTCCAAGTGGCTGTTTGATACTTTTGACTTAGGACTAGGGTAGTAAGAGGTAGCAAATAAAAGTATAGGACACCCAGTTAATTTTGAATTTGTCATTTTTTCAGTATGAGTATAATTCATTACAACATCTGGCCTAATTTCACCATGCAGTTGACAATTTATATTTTTATCGTTGGCCATTCAATACTCAAAGGTTTAAAATACACTCAGGTATAGAGATAGAGAACGACATGACAATATCATTATCACTTCTGGGGTAGTGATTGGTTTGAGGATGAAGTGCAGCACTTCTTTGAACATACTGAAAAAATATATTTGTTGTTGTTCAGATATTCAGATTTAACTGAATGCCTTAATTTTATCTGGCAACCCTACCAGGACCCTTGACATCTTTTCTGAAATGCAGGAAAGCAATTGCCTATGGACAGACTGTTCTTCACAGCAGGAGAGTCTCCAGCTAGAGGCTCTATTGTGCTTAACCTCAGAAATAAGCATATTTGGGTCTAGCGAATGGACATAGGGAAGGGAAAGCTCACTAAGGTCCATTTAAACAAGGAGCCAGAGTATCCTGAGGGAAAACTCCATCTCAAGGATGAGAACCAAGATACATGGGTTTGAGCCACTATCGCAGAGAAAGGGGTGATGGTGAGCAGATCTCTGGCCCTGAAACTGCCTTTCTTACTACCTCCTAAGTGCTATGCTTGGAATGTCCTATAAATGAGAGTGATGGTGCAAAGACACAGGAAATAAACTAAGCAAACAAATAAAAGGATGCAGCATCAGCATCAGGGCCTGGGTGTCAGCAGGAGGAGCACCACTGACAGGAAGCATGGGCGGCCCGGAAGTGGATGTCGGTGGGCGCCGCGGCCACACTGGTTCCTGCGGGCATCACCAATGGGGCTGCCTCTGGGGACGCTGGCAGGAGCCAGCCACCATCACAGTGATCTGTGACACAACTGGAGAGAACAGGCCAAGGCACTGGGAGAGCCAGACAAGCTAGTCTGAGGAGATACTAATTGAATCATTGATTAAACACCTATTACATGGCATGCAGTGTGCTACATGCTAAAATATAACAATAAAAAGATAGGGTTCTTAACATCATGCTGCTCTTACTCTAGTGTGGAAATCAACAAGTCCCTCGATGATCACAATATGGTGTGATTAGAGCCACAATACTTTGCAAGTGCATGGGAGGGGCACCTAAATTCCGTGGTAGGATGGGGTAGGTGTCTTGGAGAGATGACTTCTAAGTTGAGGTCCAATGAACAATAAGTCAGGAAGAAGAGTCCATATGAGATGCCCTAGAGAATTTCCATCCGTTAGGGAGAAATTACAGGGGGCTACAGTGCCCGTTTGAATCAGTGGGAAAATTAGGGAAGTCCTGATTTGTGAATGTTTTCTTAACCTCATGTTTCTGTTAGCCTGCTGTGGCTACTCCTCACTTGCTAATGGCTCAGTCTGGGGCTTATGCTGAGTAAACACTACGCTAAACGTCAATGGCATGGAGTTGTAAGACCTTATAACCTTTAGGTCCGAGGGCCATTTTATTGTAGGTTCTCGTGAGCACTTCCCCAGGATGCTGATGTTATATAGGCAAGCTGTGTATTTTGCCATATTTTGCACTTTGAAAGCCCTTTTCTAATAAAGAAAGTATTGCAAATGTCAAAGAATTAAATTATTGCTCTTTGCCATTGTCAGTTCTAGGGAGAGTCCACATACAAACCTAAATGGAACATTAATGAGGTTATGTTGCTCTTCTTGCAGCATCTCTCTGTCAGGTTTTGCAAAGTTGATTTCTTTTCCTCTGGTCAGAGTAGCCTCTAAATAATAGGTTTCAGAGTAAGAAAACAACTTTTTTTTCTGTTTAATCTTAATAATAGGGTATTTCAGGTTTGTCTAATGAAAACCAGAGTGGATGATCTAACACAATCAAATACTAACTTTTATACAAAAAGAAATAGTAAAATAACGTAGGACTTTGTCTAAATAAGACTTACAAATGATGCCAGCTAAGTGGGAAAAAATAGCAGTAACCTTTTAAAACATTAATTTAGACTTTTATTGGAATACAAAGGATCTCTAGTGTCTGAAAGCAGGCATTGTCTCTTTTTTTATTTCAATAGAACTGTGGCTTGAATGCAACACAGCAGGGTGTGTGTTTTCTAAAGTTGGGTCATTATCAGAGTGTTCACTGCCGTTTGCCAATAAGCCTTTATTTGGCAAAGCTCAAAACTGCTGACAAATGGGATTCTTCCTGTAGCAGTATAACATGGTACAGCTAAATATGCTAATTACAAAAGCCCTCCAAGGGCAGTGGGGAAATTCACAGTTTTGAGAAGATTCACATGGCCAGTCCTCAAACAGGAAATAGGAAAACCTCTGAGCCCTTGGTCATTTCACTCCTACTCCTATTATTGTGGACTTTAAGCTGTAGGGACCTGTAAGATTATTCCAAACAATGTCTAATTTTATCCGAAGGTGCGAGGGTTTCTCATTTAGGCTCTGGAGACATTTAAGAGACAGTTTTTACTTTTGTACATGTTGGTTTGTGGGATTCTGTGGGTGTCTGTAACTTCCCTTCTTTATTCTAATTTGTCCCTGCTCAGAGACAAAAAATTCTGGAAGACTATTATTCAAAACTCCAAACATTAATTCTTTGCACGTATTTTGTGCTTTTGGATTCTATGAATGATGATGGACAATCTCCTTGGAATTGGGAAGGAGGACCAATGTCAAATCATTTCATCACAATCTCCAACTCCAGGAACCCCTCAGAAAGAACAGAAGGCTCACTTGAACTGGCTTTCATGGGAAAATCTGTGCTGCAAACCTTGCTCTCTAATTATAGCCGGAGGAACATGAGGTTTCTTTGGAATCTGATGTAGCTCTCCACTACCATAATTACACATTTTATTTCAAACACCTAACTGCAGTGTTTGAAGATGTTAGCACAATTGTACTAAATATCACCCTGGAAGTTCTTGCTGAGGAGGGCTGGGAGAGGAGGAAAGAAACAGGACAGCACTGAAATGATGGCTCGTGAGGGTCTAACAACGTTATGGCAGGAAGTATGGAGGAAAGAAATGAGCAACAGGCTTTCCTTTCCGAGCTCGGGGTTCTCGTCTCCATTCTGTTGCTGAACTGACGTCGCCTAACTAGGTAAAGCAATTAGCAACTGACGGCACGCTGCTGCGGAGGATGCTGAGTTACATTAATGAGGGCCTCAGCAGACTTAAAACAAACATGTACATCCAGAGAAGAAATTTCGTGAGGTGGTCAGGAAGAATGCTTATTGAGAAGGATAGAATCAGTGTCTGCATTCCAGTGCTGTCTGACATGCCGAGTTCTGGGCAAGTCATCTAGTAAGTCCAGATGAGGGCTGGGACCAGTAAAATGGTAGCAGTGGTTTCTGTTCAACAATATGTGAAGGAATTAATCAGCTCATTCCACAGATTTAGGGCCCCCAATCATGAAATAGTTCCTCAAATATTTGTGCTGCAACCCCTCTGTAGCTGACCTTAGACGACAGGGAGCACTGACTTGTTAACTGATGAATAGCTCTATTTTTACTGTAGAATTATAGGAAGTTGAGTAAACTGAGAATCACAGAAATAGTAACAAATAATAAGAACGTTTGCTCTTCCACTCAGGATCATCTGACAGGCTATCTGATGAGGTAGATTTCATCACTGGAAATCTGGGAAAAGGAGCCAGATATCTATCTATCTATCTATCTATCTATCTATCTATCTATCTATCTATCTATCTATCTAGATACACTCACACACACATATACATATATACATATATACATATACACGCACACACATCAGGTACTACTCTAGGTGCTTCACAGAAAATTCATTTTATTCTGACACAAGCCCTGTGGAATAAATATTAAGTTTCCTCATTTTTTATTCCAAGAAAAATCACTGGGGAAAAGTCAATGTAATTTAGACTGAAGGCTGCCCTAACAAATTTTCAACGTATTGCATTCTTTTAATTCCATTGTTTTCTCAGTGCTATGGAATCTCTGTGATTTATTAATAATGTTAATAATAATCCCTTACATTTGTATGGCATGTCATATGAACAGTTTCCAAGGATATTTCAATATATTAACTCACTAGATTCCCAAAGAAACCATTATGAGTGATGGGCAAAACAGGAATTATTACCCTCATTTTAAAGATGGTAAAACTGAGGCTTAGCCAGGACCAGAATGCTGCTTCTGTCAGTAGTACTAAGCCCTGCTTCCTGTTTTCGCCCTGGCAACTTTGAGAGACTGACAGCAGCCAAATAGTTACACCTCAGTGCTAAACCCTGCACCAACTTGTGGACAATAGTCTCATTAAATGCTGAAGATCTTTGGATGGAGACCAAAAGCTCTCCTGTCACTGCAAAAAATCTCTACAGAAATATTTCCCTCTCTTTCTTCCTCCTCCTTATTTAAATGCTAAAATATTTACAGTGATAGGCCAGATAACATCGTGCTGCCTTGTGATTTTTCAAGGAAAAGATGAGAAGCATATGACAAGTCCGAGAATTTTCAATTGCCTGGCATAGTGGAAGGAATTCTTGTCTAAGAGTTAAGAGATGTGGGTTGTGGTCCTGTTTCCTTCACTTATGAGCAGTATAACCTGTCACTTGTCACTTTAACCCTGCTGAGGCCCCTTCACTTAGCCTATAAAAGAGACTATCCTAATAAAATCATGATGCAGAAGTGTTTATAAAAATTGTAAACATATATAAATATGAAAGATTGCTATCAGAGCAGTTTGTCACAAACATGGAGACATTCAGTATGGTCACAAAAATATATGGATGATTTTCAGTCTCCTTCAGAATAAAAGGCCGTGTGGTCCCTCTTGGGAGTCATGATACCTAAGTTTAACCACTGAGTTACTTAAGGGTAGGGATCATGTCCTACCCATTCTTTACTTATTAAAAAACCATTTATAGCATATACAACTATGAGTTAGTGTCAAAATTATAGGTGCAAAATTGAAAAAGAAAATTTTAAAAAAATTTCTTTTAAGAAATTACAGATCATAGTAACAACTGCATGCATGAAGAAAAGATAATATATATGCTATATAGCTAAACATTTTTGTCTATACTTCCTTTCCAATAAAATGAGTGACATGACTATAATCTCCCGGGTACCCTCAAATACAAGATTTTTAATTTGTGTATTTACATGGCTTAGGAAACAAGGAAAGTCATCATGTGAAGCTAACAAGGAAATATAAAAGTTTATGGCATACCCTTATTTTTGCATTTCCTGCACTTACTTTTTTTTAAAAAAAATTTGTCCTTGAATTCATAATAACATTAGGAAATGGCTCATGAATGCATTAAATCCTCCATGAGATATGTGAAAAATTATATTTTTAGTTTCTCTTTTTAAAAACCACAGATCCAATTTATTGCCTCTGTAGCTGAAGTCAGAATCTGTTAAAGTCCACTCTTCTATGAACAAAGGCTGTGTATTTGAGGTAGAAAAAGTTAGTTTATCCTCTGCAAGTAAGTGAAGAAACAAACCCAATTTAGCTAAAACTTTCCCTTTTTCTTTCTCCCATTTTATTTCTGGCTGGGACTATCCTTGAGCAAGTTTCACACCAAAGAAAACTGTGACTGAGTTATGGAGGAAAGAAAATTAACTTAGAAATGATGTAGGTGTTTTGCAGTCTGATTTCCAAATCTACCAGATACACATTTGGAGTTGTATTGTTAGGAGGAAAACATGCATTTAGGGTATTTGTATTTTGTGTCTTGAAAGGGGGATTGTTTTTGCTACAGGACATAGAAAAGAAAGGTCTGATGCATGCTAGTCACATCACCTGCCACTCTGAAAGAATAGTGAGGGACTTTAAGCATAATGAAAAAGAGGAGTAAAACACCGAGTGTTTATCTCTAGTGTTCCAGATAGAAATATATCCCCGCCCAATGTGAAGCATCTCCTTTAACAAGACTGCCCTGCATTCATCGCTCCTGCACACACATGACGAGCACACCTCATCCGTCACGTCGAGACATGTTAAAAGGAACCTTCTTCCCCTGTTCCTTTCTCCTCTGAATAAGTAATTATGAAAAACAAATCATCTCCATGTCTCTTTCTTTCTTCAGTTTTATTGGGTTTTGTCTGCCTGTCTCCCATGGACATAAAGAATTGTTCTGTTCATTGAGATCCAATGATTTTCTTTGGGGGGTTGTTTCAGATAAAACAGAAGGTCTGATTTTGTCAGGAATGTAGCTCTGAAAGTCACTAAGAGCAACTATGCATATGAATTTGAGGGCAAAATGTCACCCTCTAAGTGAACTGAATGGAGAAAACACAATAGAAGTCTGTTAAAAATGCTGCTTTGGGCTACAAGGGAAAAAAAGCCTGACGTGACCATTCTTTCTCAAGGCCTTGTAGGTGCCAACTCATGCTATGATGTGGGGGACACCCAGCATTTGGTTCTTTCTTTCTTTTTTTAAAAAAGATTTTATTTATTTATCTTTAGAGAGAGGGGAAGGGAAGGACAAAGAAGGGGAGAGAAACATCAATCAATTGCCTCTTGCACACACCCCAACTGGGGATTGAACACTCAACCCGAGCATGTGTCCAACTAGGCATTGAACCAGTAACCTTTAGCTTTGTGGGAGGACATCCAACCAACTGAAGCCATACCAGTCAAGGCTGGATGAAATGTTGGGGGTCCTATTTGAAAGGGAAAATGGCCTTCTAGCTTGAAAAGTATTATAATTCTAAAATACACATAGGCTACCTTTTTTTTTTAAAAAAAAGAACAGAATATATTCATGTGCATGTGTTTGTGTTAATTAGTTTATCTCACCAAGTGATTTGGGAAGCAAAGGGCAGAGAAGTTGAGACCAAGCTTTATGTTCACTTAAAAATGATGAATGGGACTCTGTACAGGCGGTAAGCTAGAAAGACATAAAACAGGCCTGTATAGCATGAATGGAAAGCCAGTTTTTGGATCTTTACCTCACACATAGGCCTAATTCTTAGGCCTGGGCAACTCAGGCTTCTTAAGGATTTCCCTCTTGCTGGCTTCCAAAGTCCTCTATGACTAACATCTCCCTTACACTGTGACATGTGATCCACCAATGTGCATCATGCTGGGTGTCACAGAACAAAGGTCTTCAAAAGCGAGGGAAGAAGTTGTTGTCTTCAGTTTACATCTGTCCCTGTCTGCTTTCTGTCTCATTCTTTGTGTCTCTATTTCTCTGTTGACTGTCTCTTTCCCTTTGTGTTTCCCTGTGTCTGCCTGTTTATCCCTTTCTCTGCCGTTATTTGATCCTCTACCATGTTCCTGGCACTTCCATACATATGGCTTCCAAGTCATTGTAGCCAGTCCTCAGTTGTCTTCTAAGTTGTATTCTGAAATTAACTATCTGTAGAACATCTTCACCTGGATTTTCTGCACCTCAACATTACCATGTACCAAACTAAATTAAATTCGATGTCTAAACAACTTCCTTTCAATTTTGCTATCTTTACCAATAGTGACAAAAACCAAAGCTATACAAAAAAAAAAAAAAAAAAGCTTTGCTCTTCCTCATAACCCATCCATTCATTCATCAAACGTTGACTGAATCTCTCCTATGTTGGAACACTGGGGTCACAAAGCTGAAGAAGATAATCCCTTTTCTCAAGAAGCAGAGTCAATGACCGATATGTAATCTGATTACACAGTGCTTTGATATGAGACCTCACAAGCTGTCCTGGGAGCACATAGGAAGGATATCTAATTCAGCCTGGGGATAGAGGGTGGTTGAGGGCACCAGGAATACTTCCAGGGAGAAGTAACCCCTGATTCAGTTCTGTGGGTTCTGTAGGAGTTAGCCTGGTGATGGGATTGAGGGATACCAGCATTTCTTTCAGGACCAGCAACACAGCACAAGCCCAGACAGATGGCCTGGCGACTCTAAAGACCTGTAAGTAGTTTAGGATGACTAGAGCACAGTGGGTTGGGGAAGGGGCATACTCACAGCAGCCACACCTGCATTCTGGGAGTCTGAGGGTCATACATGATGGCTCCCCCTCCCCCTCCCTGTACATAACGTAGCTATCAAGCCCTACCAATTTCACTTCTACCAGATGGTCCTCTCCTCTAGTTCAGAACTTTCTTACCTTTTGTTGGGCCACTGATAAGCCTTATCTCACTGTCTCCAGCCTTCCCCCACTCCAATTTTATCTCCATTACAAGATATTTCTAGAACCTGCCTACTAAAAGCATGTTTTATAGTCCAGCAGCATGGGTATCACCTGGGAGTTTCTTAGAAATGCAGACTTTCAAGCCCCTCCCTAGATCTACTGAGTCTGAATCTGCACTTTAACAAAATCCCTTGGTGATTTGAATGCCTACTAAAGCCTGAAAAGCACGGTTCAAAAGCACACCTCTACTTATATCACATCACTGCTGAAAAAGAAAATCTTAGTGATTCCTTGGTGCCAACTAAATATAATTCAAAATACCTTATCAAATATCTACTTCTTTCCATCCTAACAGGACACTTTTCATTTTCTAGAACACATTCCATCCATCCTTCCTCAACCCCTTGCCTTTCTTGGTTCCTGCTATTCTTACTTAAAGTGCTTTTGACTTGTGATAATCTTTTTGACTACACTGGGCTGAGCTGAAATGCAGCCTCCTCCTAGCTTCTACCCAGGTGTGCCTTTTTCATCTCAGAGTGTCCAAAGTATTTAGACTATTTCTTCTTAGTCTGTCCTACCTTGTGATATAGTTATCAGTTACATTCCTGACTGTTAGCAGTGTGTAGAGATTATAGCTTACCCATATAATTGTGCCCCATGATTTTAGGTAACAGGACCTCTATACATATTGTTAGGATAAATAAATTATTGAAAGAAACCGTTTGTCTTCAAAAGGTGAAAAAAACTAAGCACATGTTTCTGTCAACCACAAACAAAATGCAAACTCATTCACTACTCATTTTGTAACTTCTAAGAAATGATTTCCTCTGGGTTGAAATTACATGTCTGAGAAATAACTTATCCCAAAATATTATAGCTACCAAAAATACAGTGGACAGAAAAACTGACCAGCTAGTTGAAGTCTGTCCAAGTATCAAAGTGTTAGACTTGATCACTCCTACTTACCTTGTATACCATAAGCACAATGGCTGGCAAGAATTCTAGTGTAAAACACATCCTCTCCTTTCTCCCAACTAAAGACAGGGAAAGTGGGACCTAGCTGTAAGCCCTTTGATCCTTTTCTTCAACGTATCATGTAAAATGTGTAACTATGTTTCAGTCTCTTGACACATGAACCCATTTACTAGAAATGTTCCTTAGAGTCAATTTATATAAAGCGAGAAAGAACCATGGTGGGTGCAGCAGAAAAGTGGAATGTTTTCAGGCTAGAAATAAATATCTTGTTCACAGAATGCTGATTTGGTAAAAGGAGAGGAGTTTTGCTGGGAGAATACCAATGTAATTTGACAATGGAGCTCAAACATGTTGGGGCATTCTAGGTGACCAGCTCTCAATGACAAGCCCTCAAGACAAGCAGCCTGCCTGCCTGCCAGAATCTCACAGATTGGAAGTAAGCAAGGGAAATGCTTGATCCATCTCTCCGAAGGTGGGGCCAAGAAGGGCACTGCAGTTATATTGAGTCTAATTATCATATTCCTACAGCTGGAATGCAGGGTAGTTCTATCCACTGATTCTCCCAGCAGGAGCCAGCCAGAACAAAAATTGGAAGGAAGCTTTGTAAATTTTCTTTTTTCATACTTAAGTTCACAGACAATGAAGCTGTGGAATTTAGGCCTTATCTAAATAGTTTGCTTCTGTTTTTAGATGTTGCTGTTGTTCTCACTTTGCATGAAGTCCCAAAGCATTTGGAACAACTAGGGACCCCTTTGGCTCAACTAATGTTTGCTCCTAGGTCTGGATCTTCCCTTGCCCCATCAAAATGGGATGATATTAGTTGATAGGTGGTCCATAGGATAAGTGGTTGAGCATGTGGCCTCTGGAGTTAACCTGGGTTCAGCTCTTTACTTTGATTCTTACTAACTGCATGAACCTGGCAAGTTATTGAAGCCATTCTGCCTGTTGGATCTTTATTTGATATTCTTGTCGCCATTAATTTATTAGCATTAGTTTTTATTTTAAAATATTAGTATTAAAATATTATTAATTCTAATTACTAAGTCTTTTTGGGCACCCTCTTAAATTTCTCTTCCAAGGAGAGTACCTCACTTTCCTTACCCTATCCATGGCCTTGTGGTGTCTCAGTTTTCTCATCTATAAAGTGAGATTTAAAATAGGAACCACTTCACTGGATTGTTGTAAGGAATAAAGGAGATAACATACTTACAGTGTTTAAAACAACAAATTGCCAAATACGTGAACTCGTCCTTCTATTTTCTTTGACTCTGCAAAACTGTTCTTTCTACACTAGAGAACAAGGCTCATTGCAACAATAGTTTTGAATGTTAACGTGCCTAAGTCATCTGGAGGGTTTGTCTCTGTTTCCTGAATGCACCCCCAGAAATCCTGATTCATTTTTTTTTCTAGTTCCTTAAAAAATTACATTGGGATTTTGATAGTGATTGCATTAAATCTGTATGTTGCTTTGGGTAAGATGGCCATTTTATTTTCTTTTTAAAGATTTTATTTGTTTATTTTTAGAGAGAGGGCAAGGGAAGGAGAAAGAGAGGGAAAGAAAAATCAGGACTTCCAGTTGAGATGGCAACGTAGGCAGACATGGCTCACCGCTTTGCACAACCATATCAAAATTACAGCTAAAATATAGAACCACCATCACTCAGAACCATCAGTAATGAAGTTGAATGGGAATCTGACAACTATGGGATTAAAGAAACCACATCTGTCCAGACTTGTAGCAGGGGTGCAGACACGGGAATGGGCTGGTCCCATACCCACATGTGTTGGATAAAAATTCTGGAGAGATATCTTGGGAGTAAGGAGTTCCATCCCCACACCAGGGCCCCCAGCCCAGGGGTCCAGTAGGAAGATAAATCTCCACAGCGTCTGGCTGCAAAAACCAGCAGTTTTGAGTTGGTAGAAGAAACTGCTGGAGCCCCATGCAGCTCTTCTTAAAGAACCCACACATGTGCTTACTCAGACTCATTCCTCCTGAGCTCCAGCACCAGGACAGCGGCTTGAAAGGCACCAGTGGTATACAGGGAGAAACTGAAGTGTCTGGCATCGAGGTAAGCAGAGGCCATTGTCCCTTATCTAAACCCTGAACCACAGAGCTTGCAAGCTGGTGCCATATTTGAGACTCCATCAACTTGGATAACACTGTTTGACCCACCTTGGAGATCCCTAGACACTCTGCCCTACCCAAGCTTCTTTTCCATATGAATGGCTGGTCTTGGCTCCTGCTTCACAACTTCTTATATCCTATCAAACAAGCAAGAGCTGGCCTCACTGAGCCCCAGGACTGGCACAAGCAGCAGCAAACCTAGATTCACAGCTTGGCTTTGCCTGGGAATCTCCAAGCCCAGCACAAGCAGCAGCCATTTCAGACTGCTTTATAGCTCAGGCAGGGTGGCCCTGGGCAAAACACAGATAGGGGCTGACTTTGGCCCGCACCACCTGGAAAACCCCAGGGCCAGTGGACAGCTACAGACCATGTCAGAGCACCGCTATCCTACTCCTGCACAGCTGATCCTCCATAGAGGGCGGAGGTTGGTGGTCAGTGGTCACAGCCAATCGTTGCAGCTGACTGGCCTGTGTAAACTTCTCCCATTGACCTGCCAACAGCAACTAAGTCTCAACTACAAGAGGAGGGTGTACTCAGCGCACATGAAAGGCGCACCTTGAGTATCCAGCTTGGGTGATAGGGGAGGCTGTGCCACTGGACCCTACAAGACACCTACTACAGTAGGCCACACGACCAAGATATGGAGTCAAAGCAGCTCTACTTAATACCTAGAAACAAACACAGGGAGGCTGCCAAAATGAGGAGACAAAGAAACATGGCCCAAATGAAAGAACAGATCAAAACTCTAGAAAAAGAGCCAAATGAAGTGGAGGTAAGCAATCTATCAGATGCAGAGTCCAAAACACTGGTTATAAGGATGCTCAAGGAACTTAGTGAGGACCTCAGCAGCATACATAAGATCCAGTCAGAAACGAACAATTCACTAATTGAAATAAAGAACAATTTGCAGGGAAATAACAGTAGAGTGGATGAAGCCAAGTAGAGTGGATCACCCAAGAATCAAACTAATGATTTGGAATATAAGGAAGCAAAAAACAACCAATCAGAACAACAAGAAATAAAAAAGAATGCAAAAAAAATGAGGGTAGTATAAGCAGCCTCTGGGACAACTTCAAGAGGTCCAATATTCACATTAGAGGGGTGCCGGAAGGAGAGAGAAAGGGCAAGAAACTGGAAATCTATTTGAAAAGATAATGAAAGAAAACTTCCCTAATTTTCCAAAGGAAATAGACATGCAAGTTCAGGAAGCAAAGAGAGTCCAAAAAAAGATGGATGCAAAGAGGCCCTCTCCAAGACACATCATAATTAAAAGACCAAAGTTTAAAGATAACGAGAGAATCTTAAAAGCAGCACGAGAAAAGAAGTTAGTAACCTACGGAGGAGTTCTCATCAGATTATCAGCTGATTTCTCAAAAAAAAAACTTTGCAGGCTAGAAGGGATTGGCAAGAAGTGTTCAAAGTCATGAAAAGCAGGGATCTACAGCCAAGCTTACTCTACCCAGCAAAACTATGATTTAGAATTGAAAGGCGGACTTAGAATCTTTATCTAAAGAGATTCCCAGACAAGAAAAAGCTAAAGGAGTTCACCATCACCAAGCCATTATTATGTGAAATGTTAAAGGGACTAATTTAAGAAAAAGAAGGACAAAACTATGAACTAAAAAATGGCAAAAAAAATACAAATCTATCAACAATTGAATCTAAAAAAAACCCCAAACAAACTAAGCAACAATAAGATAGAGACAGAATCATGGATATAGAGAGTGTTTTGATGGTTCCCAGATGGGAGGGGGCTATGGGAGAATGAGTAAAGAGGTGAGGGGATTAAGAAGTGCAAATAGGTAGTTACAGAATAGCTATGGGGATCTAAAGTACAGAACAGGAGATGGAGTAGCCGCAGAACTTATACGCATGATGCATAGACATGAACAGTGGTGGGGGTATAGCCCGAGGAAGTGAGGGTGCTAGGTGGAGGGAGGCGCTAGGTGGAGGGGGGCAAAGCGGTAAAAATTGGGACAACTGTAATAGCATAATCAATAAAATGTAATACAAATAAATTAAAAAATAAAGTTCCACACCACATAAAAAAACATTGATGTGAGAGAGAAACATTGATTGGCTGCGTCTTTCATGCCCCCAACAGGGTATTTGGCTCACACACCCAGGAATATGCCCTGACCAGGAATTGAACTGGTGACCTTTTGGTCTATGCGATGATGCCCAACCCACTGAGCCACACCAGTCAGGACTAATATGGCCACTTTAACTATGTTGATTCTTCCAATTCATGAACACAAAATATCTTTCCATTCCATTGTGTCTTTTTCAATCTCTTTTAATAATGCTTACTAGTTTTCAGTGAATAGGTCCTTCACATTTTTTGTTAAGGTTATTCCTAGGTATCTGATTCTTTTGGTTACAATTGGAAAAAGAACTTTTAAAAAAATTTTATTTTTCTGAAGTTTTATTGTTAGTGTATAGGAAAGCAGTGGATTTTTGTACATTGATTTTGTGTCCTGTAACTTTACTGTACTTGTTTATTGTTTCTATTAGTTTTTTTGTGAAGTCTTTAGGGTTTTCTATATACAGAATCATGCCATCTTAACTTTGTGTGGTGGGCACACAATGCAATGTGCAGATCATGTATCACAGAAATGTACACTTGAAATCTATATGATCTTATTAATCAATATCACCTCAATAAATTTAATTAGAAAAATTCTGATTTAGTAGGTGTGGGGTGGGGTCTGAGATTTGCATTTTTAGCAAGCTTTCAGGGTCTGCTGCTGCTCTAACACTCAAACTTTGGGTAGTAAATGTAATTAAAGGGCTCCCTATTAAATCTTGGATCGATCCATCACTGGCAACACGTTTGTAATCAATAACCAGCACATACACTTTCTTTGAACATGGCCACTCACACAAATATCCCTCGTACGCCATTTCACAGGTTCATTTTGCTAAGTAGAATCAGCTGCCAATTACCTCTGCAGCTTTTATCTCATATTAGTGTGTTTTTTTCCTTCAAAAGTTCTAGCATTATATCTTATCAGTGCTTATCCTGACTTTGTAAATGAACACTTACAAAAACATGTCAAAAGTTTCTGAGACCACCCAACAACAAAGTCTTTTCAGTACTGGTTGGTAAAGAGGTTTAATTCCTCAGTTCAGTTCAATGAACTCTCATAACTAGCTGCGAGGTGCCAGGCACTGTGGATAAAGTGATGAAACAACCCAAGACGTGCACTTAGAGCACACAGTCGGGGGAGAGAGACACCAGAACATGACGTTATGCTTCAGGATTACATACATGTGACAAGATGATAACATGCAGACAGTTCTGCGAAGGAACAAAAAGGGCACCCTGACCTATTCTTTAGGTTTCAAGTAAGATATCCTGGAGGAAGCATTAGGTGAAGCGATTCTTGTTTGCTCCTGAGGGTACTGCCAGGTGTCTGTGAAGCTGGGAGAGCTGTCACACTCTGGCCTCCCGGTGCCTGACCCACTCTGCCAGAGGGCTGCTGCACCCTGCTCTTCCCCTTTCTCCGGGCCTGGCCTGGCGCAGAGAGCAGTCCGTCTCTGCTCCTCCAGGAGGTCAGGGTCATGGAGCAGGCTCCCCTTTGTGCCCACGACTGGGTAGAGAGGTCTGCCTACTTGGGAGCCCAGTGGGTAGGAGGCTGCCTCTCCCATCATAGTCCTTTCCGATTAATAACGAGGATATTTCTCAATTTGTCTGGAACTCAGGTAGAAAGTTGTCTATTGGGCTACCTTGGAAACTCCAACAAAGATAAGTATCCAGCTGAGTCAGAAGGGCTGGACAGAGAGTAGGCAGATTAGATTCCTACAAAGGAAACGGTCCTGGGATTGCTGACGCAGCCCAGCGCAATCTCCAGTTCCATCATGCCTTCTTGATGGTTATACTCCATTAAATGGTCCCTTAGAGCAGGGTCATACTTTTTATTATGAGACCACGTGCATCTTTCTGAGCCTCATTTTCCTCTAATGAATAGCACTTGGCTCAAGGGTTGTAAAAATTGTGTAAGAAAATAGATGAAGAAAATCTCTGGCTAAACAGAGCCTCCTGATTCAATGTTTAGTTGTCACCTCCATGTCATTTAGAATAGGGCTTTGTGCATATGAAGCTCTTCAGTGAAGAATGCTGACCAGAGGTGCAGTCATTTCTTTAGAGCAAGGGGAAGAGAAGGAACTCTAGGTCCCTGCCCAGCCCCTACCCACTCTCCTTGAACATGTGCATTGAGAGGCAGAGGCGTAGTGGACTACCTCATGATCTAAACGTACCCAGCCAAATGGCTGGGAAAAAAGACTGCAGCCGGAACGGTGGCTCTTGGCTGATGGAGGTCTAAGACATAACTGCAATGTGGCCTCTGTGGATTAAGTACCATCAAGTATTACAAGAGGAAACATAAAAGAAAACATAGTACATAAACAAGCTCTCGGGATCACTGACATAACAAGCTTCTTCACTTCACTATGGAAAACCCACAGAGAGAAAGGGTTATGCAGACTCCCCCCAACGAGTTCCTATTTCCAGCTCATCGAAGAATTGGCCCTCTGCCCATGTGCAGACAGGAAATGCTCCTGGTTTGCTGACATGCTTCGCCTCCGTAACCCAGGGCTTCCATCTGTCCACATGGTCAGACTCTTCCTCAGCCACACAGAGGAGCCTGTTTTCTTCTGACCCCTCTGCTCTCATCTCAGCCTCAACCCCCTGCACGGGTTGGAGATGGCTCTCGCTGGCCTCTGGCCCCGGGCAGCCTCCTCCCCCTCCACCCCTCACACACCAAAGGTTCATTAAATTAGTCACTTGGACTTTCCATAGTCGAGCTGAAGGTCACTTGCCTTAACTGTCAGCCAGGAAAAAGGCATCTCTGGGGGTAGTTTCTGAGCCATGTAGTCCTTGGGTGAGCGGCTTGCTCTCACGGCCTGCGTGGCTGTCCCTGGTCTGAGCACGCTACTGCCCTTCACCTAGAAGGCAAGAGCGCCCTCCTGGACACCAGGAGGAAATCAGCTCCCCAGTGACAACCCGTGTTTCAATCTCTGACAGCTAAGGCTGTTGCCTAAGCTTTCTATGCTTCATTTTTTTCCATCTAGAAAAACAAGGATACTCAACTTCCTCACAGGGGTAATCTGAGGACATATTAACCAATTTCTGAAAACCACCTTAAGAGTTTGACCAGAGGAGGAAAGAACGGTAACTGTTCATCCAGAAGTACTCAGATTGAACAACAACAACAACAACAACAACAACAACAACTCTACCTACCTTGTTGGGGCTGAAAAATAAATTACCAGTGAAAGCAAACCTAGGTCTCTTATATAATTTTCATCTCCAAGCTGGAACTTTAATATTATGAGGCAATAAAAAACAAAACACAACAGAATCCTAGACTTGATGTTCTCTTCGCTCTCCGTCTTGCCTGCAGTGGTGGGTGGACTCCACAATTATAGTGGCTGTAAAGTCCCCAGCCACATCTCAGTTGGGCAGTCAGGACAGGCTCGGCGCTGCGTTAGCAACGGCACTCACTGGGGAGAAGGCTCCAATTATTTTCCCTGGTGGCCCTGGCATGATTCAGCAGAGGAAGAGAGTGGTAGAAAGCCAGACACAACAAGAAGAAGTTGATAAGCATTCTGTGTTTTGTCCGTCTCTCGAGGCTGGCATTTGGAGACTATGGTGAAGTTTCAAAAATCCAGGAGCAAAGACACATGTTGGAGTAAGTCAGACCTCCGATGTACAAGCCTCATTTCTGACCAGGAGTGGCACCTGGTGGAGAGACGGGCTGACTGTCCTATGGATATTTCAATGTCCAAAGTTAAGGAATTCTCCACAACATCTTCCTCCATTATCACTAAGCTTTTTTTCATGAAACATCTAATGTTTATCATCCCGTGTCTAATCACTGGTGATCTGTGGAGGAATGACAAGTGCCATAGTAGGAGAATAATTTTTATTGTGAGGCTTTTTGGGGTTTTGACAAAATATCGTCAGCCTTCTACTGAGCTAAACGTTAGCGCTCCTCACCACCACCGGTCAGTTGACTGACAAGAATGACATGCTCATGCATTATGCATGAAAATCATTAGAAATAACTACCTTTTAAGTTATCTCTTGCTATACAAAATTTGACTTTTGCAAGTAACTGGCTGTTTTACTCATCTATACATATGATATATCAATCTATCTTTCAACCTCTACATTAAGGTTTCTAATATTTATATGGATAGAGATTGAGAGATAGATAGATATAAAGCTAGTATATGTGTTTCACAAAAGATTTAGAAAAACCCAAACAAAGAAAAAGCTTAGGAACTATGTATTTGCTGTTTATCTCACCGCTGTGGGTAATAACTTCTGTAAATTCACTGCCTGATAATTTAAGATTGCGTTTTATTTCTTCTTTCTTTTTATTTTTTGCCCTAAAACTACCTATTTCAAATTTTAAGAAGTGGTCCCTAATTCTTGTATACCATTCTGATTTAATTCAGTTCAAGGAGAACTATCTATTGTGTGTCCTAGGGCTGTGTTTTTAGTATTCAAAAGAAATATAAATCACATTTCCTGTTCTCAAGGTGTTCCAAGTCCTGTGGAGAAGGCAAGGCTAAACAGAAAACATGTTTGTCTGAGAGGATATGATTACTGCTGAAATGAATTACATGGCTAAGAGGTGCTGCAGAGTCCCATGTATGCCAAGAATGGGTGAAAAATCATAGTTTATTTACAAAGGAAAGAGTCCTGATTCTTAGAGTCTGCTGACATGTGTTGGTTTCCCTGACATAGTGGACCACCCAGGTGTCTTTCTCTAGCTTTGATTGGTTGGTCCTGGGGTGACCAGGCCCACACACAGAGATAGGTTCTGAAGGCAAGATGCTGCTCAGGTTGACCATCTGTCTAGGTGTTCCTGTGCGGCACAGGGGAAGTCCAGAGTGATCGTGGACGCTCTCAAAGGTCAGCTTGTGAGCAGGAGCTGTTAGGAGAGTGCTCAGAGCTGTCACGAATCTCCACTCCTAACGCCTCTGAAAACTCTGGCAATGGGTAGATGAGGCTATTCATGAAATCAGAGCTGATTTCTTTTGGCTGAGTGGAGGCTGGAACTGGAAGATGCTAATTTATTGGTCTATTTTTTAAGTTTAAACCAGGTTCTAGGTAGAATGGTCAGGACTGAGGTGACCATGTGGACAATTAGCCTGGGGCATTGTTCCTTATTAAAATTCTTATTTAGAACAAGTATTATCCAAATGCCCAGGTAAAGAGAGAGTTTGGTAAAGGGATGTAGGTAAGACATCATCTGCTCAGCCTTGTCTTTTAGAAAAGGATATAAGATTTGCTGCGCTAGGAGAATAAAGTCTTCTTTGGGAGAAATAACAAATGGTAAAGGAAAAATGTAGGATCTCTGAAAGGTGTGCTGTTGAGCCATTCTAATAAACACAGGAGCAACCTCTCCTTCTGTCTCCTGTTGACTAGTGGGCAAAGGGATGCTGCTGTTTCTTATGATCCACAAATGTGAAGGATATTGATTTATAAGGAATCCCCAAGGCTCTAGGAAAATTAATATGGTTTTCACAAATACAAATTGTACAAAGAACTGTTGTCATAGAAACTTGAGTGCAAAGAACAGGAGAGGCGTGAATAAGAGAAATCTGTGGTCACTTTTGGTTCAGATTGTATGGCTTCCTGAACCTTACTGTCTGGTCGTGATCTTTCCCATAAGTTTACCTCATCAAATGGCCTGCTGAGAAGTTCAACACCTAATTACCTACCCAGGCTAATTGGCTGTCAGTCTCATCCCATCTCCTATCAAACCAAAAGCAATTACCCAGCCAAGCCCCTAAACTAACGTTTCTCAAACTTCAGTGAACTCAACACAGATTGCTGGGCCCCACCCCTAAGGTGGCACCTGGTAACGTGTATTGCTAAGAAATTTCCAGGTAGCGGTGATGCTGACTCTACTGGTCTGGAGAGCACACTTTAAAAACAACCACCCCATTGTCTGTACTCTAGATACCAATCCACTTTATGTAAAATGATATCATATCTCAATTTATTATAATTAGTTGCATGTCCTGTACTGTAGTGTTTATTGTCTTAAATTAGGAAGGAGTATATATTTTCATAAACTTTGTATCTCTCTTGCTACCACAGGGCTTTTTCAATGTAGAAAGAGATCAACAAGCCCTTGTTAAATCAGGAGGAAACCAGGCAGGAGAGATGACTGTCTTCTGAGCCTCCAGAAAGACCTGGAAAGTTCTGTTTACAGGAACCCACAGAGCTACTTACATCAGGAGGAGTCCCTGGCTCTTTCTTCTTCAACACACCTATCCTTTTGCCTTCAATCTCTTCTTTCCCTCTGACAATAAGGACTTCTGAGTCGGAAAGCCCTGGATTTGAACCCCACTATGATACTTAGAAACTTCACAGCCTGCAGTAACTCGGTTAACCCAAGTCTCGGTTTTCTGAGATATGGGACTAATCATTTCTAATTTACAGATTTCTTTTGAGGATTAAATAAAATAATGCGTATTATCTGTGTAGCTCTGTAGGTACTTACTCATACAGTATCTATTATTTATTATAAATGCAAATTTGGGTGAGAGCACACGGTGTAGGTTGTTCTGCACTGTGCGGGAGTGACCCTCTGTGAACACTTGCCTATGAATTATTCTACCAGGTTTGACAAACAGCTGCAGGATAACCTGAGAGACACTGCACCTTTTCATGAATATCAGTGACCCCAGCTTCTGCCAGGGGAATAAATCTTCTTCCATTTCAATATAATTTCCCAAGAGTTAATGAAAAGTAGGCATGTCACTGCAAGAAGCTGCTGGAAACTGCAGAGCTGGGTGTGGGCAGCCTCCCGGCAGACCAGTCTCTGAGAAGATGCCCGTGTACTGTGACTGGGAATGTTTAGAGCCTGAAACAGTAGGAATGTGGTGGGGAAGGCAGGGCAGTTAAACCTTCTCAGCCTCCCCCACACAAATCAATCACAGAGGAAGCAGGCATTTAAGAGACAAGTTCCTTTAGAATGTATTTCTATTTGTATTTCTATTACCTCATCTCGTAAATCTCATTCCCTCCTAGTATGATTCCTTGAGCAGAACAGCCCGGATCTTTTTCAGTCTCTTAATGGATTCATTTTTGACTCTGTGAGACAGACAAAGGAGCCTTGGAATCCACCAGATGGGGCCAGCCGGGAGCAGGTTAGAGGACTGACAACAGGGTCACTTCAGACTGAGAACGAATGACGCGAAGCTGACCCTCCGAATATCTGCAAGTGACTGGAATTTTCTACTTCCATGCTGAAAGCAGACATGGGGGCAGTAAAAATGTGATTACAGGGTCTACATTGTATCTTATTTAAGATTCCCTTGTCTCATGTTCAGCATTCACATGTCCAGCTTTTTATTCAACAAGCACGGTGGTCATATTCGACTCCACGGTGCACAGAGCATCACCATGGCCAGAAACTTCCCACATTTTAGCTTCCAAATTCTATCTCCCAGTTTGCCTCCCGTCCCCCAAGTCATAAGAAACTGCATGGCTTTTGGTTTGGGAAATACAGTCATTGCAACATATGCTCTTCATTTTGTAAATGAGGAAATTTGGATCTTACTACAGGTTGGTGCCAATACCAGGGAACTGACATCTTGTTTTTATGGCCCTTAATAGCATTACTCCCTTCTACTATACTATACAGCTATCATATTCATTGTAAGCTTTTAATAGCATTTTCTTTTTAAATTAAAGAAGCATTTCGATCCTGACCTTTGAGGTCCCAGACCTCAGCTTTCTGCCAGATTGGAGAGAAGAAAAGAAAGTTAAATGATATGTTCATAATCTCATGGAGGCATTCTCTTATCTCTATTTTATTAATCTGACTTTTTTTTTTTTTTTTCCAATCAGTGGATCCAGTTCTTTACATGCAATATATCAGGTCTGACTTGTTTCTGCATTCGCAAGAGGTTTATTGAATCAAGTCTTGGCCCTCCACTTGGTATAAAACAAAGTATTTTATGGGGCTAATAAGATACTCAGAAGTCTTCTAGTCTAGGTATAGCACCTGCTAAGTTCCAGGAACTATACTAGGTATTAGAAGTTAATAAAAAATATAAAGACCCCGCGTCATGGAACTTACAGTCGAGCTGAAATGCCCTGGGCAAGAGGGCCTAGGAAAGGATCTTGGGCTGTCCTGGACATAAAAAGCCCCAGTTTAATTAAATGACCATCCTTCCCAATTAGCTATGAAAAACACTGCTTGTATAACTATGTCATTATCACTTCCTGCCTGGATTAGTGTAATCCATGATATGCAGGCCTTCTGTGCTCCAGCATTTCCTCTGGGGATTTGCAACTTTTGCAAAACCTCAGCTTTAGAATGCTGGCTGGAGCCAAGACTTCATTACTCACGTTACGCCTATGCCAAGCAAACTTCACGAGCTTCCTTTACAGTGGAGTGTACACTGTAAACGTTCTGAAGTGAAAAGAACAAGCAGAAATCTCTTCCCCAGACCTGGGCTGTCTCGGCAGTTTAAGTATACACTTCCCTCACCCCAAGCAAAAGTTGGCAAGTGCCAGCTCCAGACGACGTATTTGTTCATCTCCTGCTTCCTATCAAGAAAAGCTAGATAGTGTAGAAATGATTCAGGCCCTCAATGGGATTGACTAGGCTTCTTCCAAAGCTATAATTCTATTTTTCTAGAATAGCCACTTCCTGGGGGACTGCTTCTTATATGACAGCACAACTGTCTGTAGGCCCAAAGCATCATTCTTTCATTCATAAACTCACTTTCTTTTCAGAAATAAAATAATACAGGAGATCAAGTAGATACACTTCAAATGAGCAAACTGAAGCTGAGAAAGATAAGATGCTTAGACAAGGTCTAAGATTGGAACCCAAGTATCTTAACTGATCTAAAGAACCACTCTGTCCTCTCTAATAAACATTTCATATTACAGTGACGTGTGTCATATGGCCATATTCTCCCTTTACATTTTTAGAAAGAGCTTTTTTTTTAAAAAAAAAAAATCTGTAGGCTGTCCAGCTCTTTGATGCTGTTATAGAAAAGATCCTGAATGCCAAATACCATTTCTCATTGAGAATATTGCTCAGGTACTATCTCAAAATAGATGTTTAGTGCCAGAGCAGGAGAGAAGCCCATTAAAGGACGCTTCCGCTGCTGAAATACCACGGAGCTTTCACAAAGCGAAGCTGCATGAACCAGA
This sequence comes from Pteronotus mesoamericanus, assembly GCF_021234165.1. Lineage (NCBI taxonomy): Eukaryota > Metazoa > Chordata > Mammalia > Chiroptera > Mormoopidae > Pteronotus > Pteronotus mesoamericanus. The sequence continues at coordinate 1,946,422 of NW_026555313.1, forward strand.
TCAAAGAGCATTATACTGCCTTCTGGTTATGGGTCACTCTATCTCCATGAATCTAGTCATAAATGCACAGAAATTCAGGGCTGGAAGGGACTTCAGAGATCATCTTGTCAACTCCTTCAGTTTAAAGGTGAAGAAAGCAAGATGCAGAGAATATTAGAGACTTGCCCCCAGGCTATAGAACTAGTTACAGGGAAACTGGCCTCTCCTTTTTCCCCTGTCACATTGTTCTGTAACAAAAGGCCTATGCCACCTGATACATCCAGTGGTTTTTCCATCCCAGTACTGTACCAACAATATTCTCACTATTTAGTTCTTTATATGAAATTCCCAAGAACACAGAAGATGCTCTAGATTTTTTTTAGTGATACAGATTGTGACAAAGCCCCAAACTGACCTCTTTCACAGCGGGGAGCAGTCATAAACCAATGTACCAATGAACGTACAACATATCCCTGGACACCGCACAGAAAAAGAAAGAAGAAAACGGCCCCGTCATGATCTCAGAAGAAATCAAGTCTGTGATCTGATGCTCACCATTCATCAGATACCCTTGACGTATAATTCTTAAGACAGATAGAGTGTCACTTTTATAACTAAAGCAAATCCAAAAAAAGTCAAATTTTGTTTTAAGGACAATAAACCTCTCTCCACAGAACTGATTAGAGTAGAAACCTGCCCAATCTTTCTATTTTCCTCTTCGCTGAAATTGTGCAACATATTTCCCTAAGTGTGTGGTGCCCAGACTTTCAAGGGAGAGAACTTTGTAAAATAATATTTTTTAATTATAAAAGTCATGCATAATCATTATGGAAAAATTGAAAAATACAGAAAGTTATTAAGAAGAAAACAAAATCGATCTATACATCTATCATCTGTAGATAAATACTGTTAATTTTTAAATATGTATCTTACCAGGTATTTCATCTACACATGCATATATACATAGTGTATATCAGGCTACAGCCTGATTTTGCTTTTTTTTTCACATTACAATTTAACAGGAACATTCCCTCTCCCTCACCCCAGGTAGTTACCAAACTTCAGTGAGCACTGGAATCATCTGGAAGGCTTGTTAAGAAAATTGAGTTCTGATCCCAATTTTTGATATAGTACCTCCAGGGTAAAGATCTCTAATTTGCATCTCTAACAAGTTTCCAGGAAATATTTATGTTGCTGGTCTGGGGAACACGCTTTGAAAACCACGGTTGTACTACAGCATAACGTAAAAAAAAAAAGGCTGTATTCTATTAAGTGGGTATGGTATAATACAGGCATTTAGACCTTCCCCTATTTTTCACTGTTATAAATAATAATGTAATAAATATATTTTGCATTTGTCTGTTTCTTTTTTAAGAAAGGGCTTTTTTGAGGTATAATTCACATACCATAAAATTCATCTAAGTACACAACCTTTGGTTGTTTCTCTTTTTAAAAATTTTTATTTATTGATTTTAGGAAGAGAGAGAGAAAATGCGAAAGAGAGAAACATCTATTTGTTGTTCCACTTAGTTATGCATTCACTAGTTGATTCTTGTACATGTCCTAAACAGGGACAGAACTTGCAGCCTTGGGCTGTCAAGACAGCACTCTAACCAACTGAGCACCCAGCCAGGGCTGGACTGTTTCTTTAAGATAAATTCTAAAGGGAATCTAAAGGTCAAAGATTATAAGCATTTTTTTAAGGCTCTTGATACATATCGACAAATTGTCCTCTGAGGTTATACCTAATTACATTCTCACAGAAAAGTGTGAGAGTCTCATTTTCTGATTTCCTAGGGCAACCCAGAGTATTAGACTTTTTAAAACAGCTTTACCGATGTGAAAGGAGAAAAACAGTATTTTTGTTGTTGCTTTTATATATTTCTCTGACATCAATTGAGGTTGAACATTTGTCCCCATGTATTTATTTGGCATTAGTATTTATGATTTTGTGAACTTCTCTGCTTTAGGCAGGGGATTTGGGCACGTGTCCTGCATAGCACAAGACCAGGAGAATACCAGTCATTCCAGTGACTGACTGAAAGACTCAGGGGCTGTCCCTGCATAAAATGCCATTTTCCTGCAATTCTCATTGAACACCAGCGTCTCTCCCTCTCTCACCCTCTCCCCTTCCTTCTTTCCCTCTCTCCACACCCTCTTCTTCTCCCTTCCCCATTGGTCTCTCCGTCTCTTACACACACAGCAAATTGTGAAGAACCTTCAGGCTTTGGGCAGCCCCAGGGAAACTCCCACCTAGGCTGCAAAAACACAGGAGCTTTAAAAAGCCCCAACTGAATTGAGTGAGTCAGTTTTACTGCAATCAGCCAATTGAATTGAGTTAAAGGATAAGTGTTATAATGTTTGTGTAGTTAATTTTAAAAGAAAGTAGTTATTGTACTGAACAGGTTTTTCATGTTGTTTTCTACTCTGCTCTGGGGGTGCTCACTCAATCTGGTACATGCTCCTCACCTGGTGGCTGCTGGAAGGAAGAGGACCGAGGAGAGAGCCCTAAATGCTGATCTTTGCAAACTTTCCTAACTTGCCACCATAGAGGCCAAAAGGTTAAACGCCAATAGCTAAAGCTTTGGTGGAGAATTTTGCATTCTTGGTCTCTTTGGCAGTCACTGGGGATGGGGAGGATGTCATATATATTTCCACAGGTGAAACAGAGCTGGGGCCCAAAGCATCCAGTACAAGGCACTATATGTTCTAGGTTTCACCCTGAGATGCACTGAACTGTCTGGAGTTTTTTGAAAAGAGTTTCCTTTCCCTGAAATTATTCTGAATAAGCACAAGGTGACTCTTCCATCAGACCACCAGAATTTGAAATTACAGTATCTTTTTCTGCTTGGTCTACCCTACTGACTGCTCATCCCCCAAAAGTCATGTATAGTGAATGGTTTCTTGGTCCTCTTCTCTTCCCACTTTATACTCCCTTCCTGAGGGATACTCTCTGCTCCGACAGCTTCCCACTCTGATGCTGATTGTGCCAAACACCATGTTTCCATCCCCAAACTTGCTTCCTCAGCTCTCTTGAAAAATGCCGTCTGGGAAGTTGTCTTCAACTTGTTCAAACCAGAACTCTTTAACTCTCTCCACACTGAACTTCTTCTTACGTTCTTATTTGAGTTAATGGCATCGCCATTTATGTCAGAAAATTGAGTCTTCTCTGGCTATTCTGATTTCACCTGGTCCCTGAATACTGCCTACCCTGCCTCTGGCATATGTCTCCAAGAGCTGCCCCCACTGCCCTGTCTTTCCCCTAGCCCTGTGCATTAGCGCAGACCTTCTTAGTCTTGTGCCCTGACAACCCCACCCCTTCTAGCTGGCTGTCCTCTTAGCAGACTTTCTTCACTCTAACCCACCTTATGCCTTCAACACTGGCCTCCAGGGGTGTCTTTCCATTAAAGAAACCTGATCCTGTCACTCCCCTGCCTAAAGACAGCTGCCTGGAAAACGAATCTGAATTCTTTGGCGTGGCACATCAGACTTTGCACTACCACCCTCTTCTTCTTTCCTCCTCACTCCACTCCCACCACTGTTCCTCCCTGGCATGTTCTGCTCTTAGTCACATCAAATCTTTGTTCTAGTACAAGCTATTTTTACTCTTTTACCCCTCAACTTTGTATGCATTCTCCTTTTTCTTTGTCACCAAATTCCCTCCCTATCCTTCATTGCCAACTAAAATGAATCACCTCATTCATTAATTCATTCACTCATTCAACATAATTATTTTTAGCATTAACATTGGTAAAATATTGTGCTAAGTGAAACCAAACAGACAGTACCCCTGTTCTCACAGAACTACAGATTTTCTTGAAGACCTTCATGACACTTTTGGCATTAATAATTTCCTCCTTATCCTTTCAACATTCTGTTCAAAGCCCTATCATAGCAGTTAATAAACCATCAGGTAATTACCTACTTATAGGTCTGATGGCTGGATTCCTGAACATACTATGAGCTCCTGGGTTTGGGGGTGGGAAGGCTGCATCAATGACTGAGTCTCACTCCTCTCTGTTCAAGGAGGCCATTTAACATGGTGGCTAAGATGGGGGTTACAGAGCCGACTACCTGGGTTCAAATGCTGCCTCCACCATTCATAAGCTCTGTGACCTCAGAAAACTTTTAACCTCTCTGTGTTTGTTCCTCTGTTGAGTGAACATAAGAGTAGTAACCAATAAAGTTGTACAAATTAAAGGAGTTAATATATGACAGCAACTGCTATGGAATATGATTAAGTGCTGTTTTTTAAATTACATTATGGTACCTAATAACAGAAAGCCCTTAATAAAAGCAGACTGAATGAGTGCATGAATGTTATTTAAATATACTAAGATCTATCTATCTACCTACTTACCTACCTACCTATCTATCTTAGTCAAAGACCGTATCATCTGATTCACAGGTCTGAGAATGGTCGGGCCAGATGAGGCCAAGATAGCCTAGGGAAGTGATTTTCAGCTTTAGTGTGCTTTAAAATCTCATGAGGAATCTATTAAAAATTCGTATTCTTGTCTCCTTGCTGATTTAGTAATTTTGGAGTAGATCTCAAAATCTGCATTACTAATAAGACTGTGTGGATGGGTGGTCCTTGGACCACACTTTGAGAAATACAAGCCCTGGGGAACTATCTTAGACTCCTTTCCCTACTGAGGGCCCCAGAACTACACATGGTCCCCTGAGCAAAGGGTTGGAGAGCTCCTGCTGGTCAAGGTGACACTGTGTCACGTTACTCTCACAGGATCTTTCTGTGAAGACAATTGGGGAAGGAATGAAGAACATAAAACACACTACATGGAGATCAGCTACATGGAGATCACACTACAAAGACATCTACGTCATAAAGGTGTGCTGACTGGTGGATGAATTTGAAAAATCTCTGGGTAATCCCCCTTGGGTTATTTCCCAAGAATCAGCAATGGAGCGATAAGGTATTTGGAATACATAGATGTTGCTATGTGGGGTTGAGCTTTATCATTAGTTTTATGTTGGGTTAATGTATTATTATTAATCCACCATAAATCACCTATGTGACATTTGGCAGGTCACTTTGCCCTTCTGGTCCTCTTTTTCATATGATAAGTGGATTGGGTTAACGTTCTGAGTCCTTCAATGCTGTTGTTCAATGACTCCTGTGCTGGGAATTGCAAACCACTGACTGAGGCCTGAAAAAATTAATGCCTCTCTTAAGAGAGAACAGTTTGCTCTGTATTAACCTCAGAGTCAGTTTCCAAATGTCAGTCAATAGCAACATATCTGGGTTTTTAAAGGTGAAGATAGAGTGCCAGCTCCACTTGCATCCAGAGCTAGCACTCAGCTGTAACTGGAACACAAAAGCACACCTGAAACAAAGAGCCATTCTCCTCCCTCCTACCCTGCCCGCAGAAAATCTGCTTCGTCCAGCACATTCTCAAAGGCTGCACTAGCCCATTCTCAGAACTGGGGAGGGGCAACCCAGGAGGCAGGTACTTGAGATACTCCTTCCTAAAGGGTCTTGCTGAGGCCACCTGTAGGAAGTCATGTGGTCACACCCTTGGGAGCACATCTAAATGTGCTAGCAATAGTGAGTTCATGCCTGTTTTTCTGGAAATACAACTCCCATTCTTTCCTTTATTTCTTTTGAGCCATTGTGATATTGTGATTTATAATAAGAAATATACATCTGGTCTTTGTTCCTGTTTCTGGCATAGAGCTCCTAAAACTCTTGGAATTTCCTAAGTGACAAGGGCAATAAAGGTATCTTTTGTTATGTCAATGAGGTAACTTTTGGACCCACCTAAGGATGGGGGCTGGTTGCCAGGAGAACCAATCATGTGATTAGAGGGTTGGAACTTCAAGTCCCACCTTCACCCCCTCACCCAATGGCCCGTTCTGGGAGGGGAGAGGGGCTGAAGATTGGGTTCATTCACCCATGGCCAGTGACTTCAATCATGCCTAATGTATACAGTTTTCGTTAAAACCATGAAGGATGGTGTTCAGGGAACTTCCAGTCAGGTGAATACATGGAGTTCTGGGGACCTACAGCATGCTCAGAGGGGACATAGAAACTCCTGTGCCCTGGCCCCATACCGTGCCCTATGCATCTCTTCCATCTGCCTGTTCCTGACTTATAACTTTTTCTATTAAGTGGGCAATCTATTAAGTAAAATGTTTTACTGAGTTTTGTGAGCCTCTCTAGCAAATTAATCAAATCCAAAGGGGGACTTTGGAATCTCGAGTCCATAGCCAGGCAGAAGCACAGGTGATGACCTGGGTCTGAAGTTGGTGGGTGGGGGACAGCCTTGTAGACTGAGCTTTTAACCTGTGGGATCTGACATTATCCCCAGGTAGTGTCAGAATTGAGCTGAACTGTAGGACACCCAGCTGGTGCTGGAGAATTTCTTGCTGTCGTGGGAATCCCCCACTTTCCCACATGAGAATTGGTATCACAATTGTAGACATAAATGGGAGAAGAAAGAAGAATGGGAAATAAACTAAAGCTTTTATTATTTCTGTGTTACCTAACATGTAGCAGCATCTCTATTCTTGAGTTATTTTGCTTACTATTATGCAAGTTATTATGTATTACATATCATTATTATATGAATTATTCTACAAAGAGAGTGGTACACAATAAAAACGGCTGTTTCAGAAAGACCTCAGTATGACACAGCCCCTTTTTACTGGGTCAGGGCACACCACATGGGGAGAGCGCAACTTTCTAGCCCTGGGCCGAAGTTCTGCACTCCAATTCTCCTTGGCTAGTGTTTTCCAAGCTTTTAACAAAGGAGGAAATCCTAGCCTTTCATTATTTCTTCTTCCTCTGCCCATACCATGTGATGACAGACTCTTTTTACCCAATTGCATTAAGTAATAATGTTTTTCCATTTAAAAATTAATCAAAGACGCAGATAACAGCTAATCAATGCTTCTCATCTTCACCAGAGTGCCAGTGTAATCATTTATATTATTTCAGTGCAAAGCACTGAAAATTGGCTTCTTGCTGAGTTTATCCTATCTTGGCTAAAGACCTGGCTAAACCTGTGGAGAGAAAGGGTGAGGGAGCAGTGTGCCTTCTGTATGTAGTTTTTACTTCTTTCTCTAGTTTTGAGTGGGTGAAAACGAGTTTAGCCCTCTGTTCCCACGTGTCTGTCCTCTTTCTCACCTCCTTTCTCTACCTCTGTCTCTTCTTTTCCTCCTTCCTATTGTCCCCAAGGATTGATGGTGGGACCAGAGAGGGGATGGAGGTAAAACTCACCTCAGGGAAGAGTGAACTGGCCTGCCAGATTGCATGTCAGCTAAGGAGACTAACCCAATATTCGTTGTCTGTTATTATTACCAGCCTTATGGAGATACAGCGCCTTATCACATGTGTTTTTATGGTCACTTTGACCTAGCTCATGCTTCTCTGCCTGACTAATTTCCTCTAATGTTTCAAGACTGCCCATTCAGGGTGGGTGCTCCTCTTCTGCGTTCCCAAGATACTGTATACTGTGTTTAATCACTGGTTTATTTTTCTGACCCTCCCACTCTACTCTGCAGTCTATGAGAGTATCTCTGTGTCCAGTGCCTCAGGAAAATGCCTGCACATGACTGGTGGTCAACAAATGCTTTTAACAACAAATTAATAACTGTGTGGTTAAATAAATGCCAATGCAGGTATGGGATTAATAAAACAGAAAATAGGTACTGTCCAAGTTAAATTGGAGTGAGACTCAACAGTGCCCCAAAGTCCAGTAAGAAGAGTCAAAGCAGAGCTGGAGACAGGAGGATGGCAGAGGCCAGCCAATGAGTGGCAGTGGCCAAGGGGCAAGGGTATAGGCAAAGGCAGTCAGGAAGCACGGAAGGTGACTTAGAAGTTGTGCTTTCTGGAGGGGTTAGGAGCCTCTGCTAAAGGACCTTGCCAGCATCTTCATTTTTAACACTGTCCTGCAGAAGACAGAGGACTGATACCCTAACCCTTAAATCTGACACTTTGGCTAGATTGCTACCCCTTTGATGGCAGAGAGCACGCCTTTCAGGTCTTTGCTATTTAAACAATAACTTCCCACAGTGCCTCATAGAGAAAGATACTTAAGCAGTAAGTGTTAATGTAACTAAAACACAAGGCACACTATATTCTGGTAAATAGGGCCGAGACCTTTGTTCTTCTTGTACAATGATGTGTCCCAAAAGTCTAGACTTGTGCTTGTGACATAACTGATACTCACTAACACTCATGATGAATGAATAAATGAATTTTAAAACCTCACAGCAGACCATGGTCTCTATGGCCAGAGTTGACAAGAGTTTTCAATTAACCCTCATCAAGGTAGCTTGTGGCTTATCAGCAAAGCAAAAAAAGAGAATAAACCTTAATCCAGGTGCATTCATCACCTAAGTACACTGGAAGCCCAATAGTGACGTTGAGACCTACTTGGGTGACTTCTCTGGTCATTTTTCAAGCAAGAAGATCTAGGTCCTTTTTCAAGTTATGGGAGCCAGGGGACAGCCTTTTCCCCCACAAAGTGGTCATTTCCTCCTACCTGAGAGATAAGACATTATGACATTGAAAACCCATGTATTAGTTTTAACACCTGAGAAGGGAAGCTGTGTCTGTTCAACAAAGATGACCACATTTCAAAATTTGGGGTAAAACTCCCCCTCTCAAATCACGCATTTTTTTTTTGCCCTCAAATGTTGCCCTTAAAAACAATGCCATGAAAGCACAATGTGGTAGCGTAATAAATTTCACACTAAGCAGTGTCTGTATTAAAGGCACTTACAGTCCCAGAGAGTGTGCATTTACATTTCAACTTGTCCTGCTACAACACCCTGTGAATTCACTCAGCTGGTTTTAATGTAATTTTTTTAAAGTGGTGGGAATATCTTTTTGTGTATACATTATGGAATGAGAAACTCTCACACCAAGAATTTAACACCAGCAAAGCACATGTGTATGGATGGAAAAACATGAGTAATTCCCTTTCATATGTTTTCCAACCTCTCAATATGTAGAATACCACACACTGAATGGCAGCCAAAGTGCAAAGCGTGAATATCTTTCTAATGGGTATCCTTTTTGCCAGTTGCCATGGATGATAAGATCCTATTTCCTCCCTAACATCCTTCCCCTCCTTTCACCCCAGCACAATAATTTTTGGCATTTGCAAAACACTTCTTGCCAGATTCTTGCCTATGCAAACATACCTCCTTCCTTTGCAATGGGCTCTGCGATCCAGGGGGCTGTTGGCAAGATGGGTCCCAGAGCACTTGGGCACAGGCTGCAGCTATTAGCCACAAACCATCTTGAAGGAAATGTTTTACCACCAAAGGAAGAGACTCCATCATAGAAAATAACTTTTGTATTTGTACTGTGATGCTCAGGAAATGAGAGAAGAAAATGATTCTAATGAAAAGGGTCTTGTAAGAAAGAATCTGGAAGGAGAAGCTGATTTTCTTTCTCTCTTCCTTCGTTCGTTCCTTCCTTCCTTCCTCTTTTAAAAATTAGATCTGTTTTTCATTTTCATTTATTTATTTACACTCAATATTATTCTGTATTGCTTTCATGTATGCAGCATAGTAGTTAGACAATCATATACTTTACAAAGTGTTCCCCTGATATTTCCAGTGCCCACCTGGCCCCATACATAATTATTAGAATATTATTAACTATATTCCCCATGCTGTGCTTTACATCCCGTGACTATTTTCTAACTACCAATCTGCACTTCTTAATCCCTTCACCTTTTTCACACAGCTCCCCAAACCCTCCTCCCCTCTGATAACCATCAGACTGTTCTCTGTAGCTATGTGTCTGTTTCTGTTTTGTTTGTTTGTTTACATTGTTCTTTAGATTCCACGTATATTCTGGTCATGATGGAGGCAGAGGTAAACATGTTTCACCTCCTCGCACAACTGCAGAAAAAGTTAAAACTAGACTACAAAGCAAGTGTCACCCAGAACCATCAGAAAATTGAGCTGTGTGGAAGTCCAACAACCAAGGATTTAAAGAAGCCACATTCACCCAGAGGGGTAGGAGGGTGTGGAGAGGAGGAGTAGCATGAAGAGGCAGCAGGACGAGCAGTCCCATATTCACGTGTGGTAGATAAATATCAGCAGGGATACCTTGGGAGTGAGGGATCCCAAACCCAAACCAGGCTACCCAGCAGACCAGGGTTCTAGCATCTGGAAGATAAATTCCCATAACTTCTGGCTGTAAAAACAGTGGGGATTGAGGCAGTGGAATAAACTGCTGGATTCTCATGAGACTCTTCTTAAAGGGCCTGCACAGATTAAGGCCTTATACAGACTCACCCACTCTGGGATTTAGCACCAGGGCAATAGCTGGAAGGGCACAAGTGGCATATGGGGAGACAGTGAAGTGACTAGAAACAGGGCGAGTGCCAGGAGACAGCTTCCTCCGGGATGAACCTCCAGAAGCCAGGCCGTGGCATTGCCTCCTCTCTGAGCCTCCCCCACACAGAGCCACAGAGTGGTGAAACGGGCTGCCCTGCCCTGGCAATCACCTAAATCTCTACCCCATACAACTAACAGGTGTGCTCCTCTACAAAAGGTCACCCTGCTAAGACAGGGAGTCAAAGCAGCTCGACCTAATACACAGAAACAAACACAGGGAGGCTGCCAAATTGAGGAGACAAATAAATATGGCCCAAATGAACGAACAGATCAAAACTCCAGAAAAAGAACGAAATAGGATGGAGATAACCAATCTATCAGATGCAGAGTTCAAAACATGGATTATCAGATACTCAAAAAACTCATTGAGTATGGCAACAGCATAAAAAAGACCCAGGCAGAAATGAAGGTTACATTAAGTGAAATAAAGAAAAACCTACAGGGAACAAACAGTGGAAGGGCTGAAGCCCAAAATTAAATCAACAATTTGAAACATAAAAAGAAAAACAATTCAATCAGAACAGCAAGAAAAAAAAAGAATAAAAAAACCCGGATAGTCCAAGAAGCCTCTGGGATATCTCCAAATGTACGAACATCTGTATTATAGGGATGCCAGAAAGAGAAGAGGAAGAGCAAGAAATTGAAGACTTCTTTGAGAAAAATAATGAAAGAAAACTTCCCTAATTTAGTAAAGGAAATAGACATGCCAAGTCCAGAAAGAACAGAGAATCCCAAACAAGCTGACCCAAAAAGAACCATACTAAGACACATCATAATTAAAATGCAACAATTGAAAATAAAGAGAGAATCTTAAAAGCAGCAAGAGAAAACCAGGGAGTCACCTACAAAGGAGTTCCCATAAGACTATGAGTTGATTTCTCAAAAGAAACTTTGCAGGTGACAAGGGACTGGCAAGAAGTACTCAAAGTGATGAAGAGCAAGGACCTATAACTTAGATTACTATATCCAGCAAAGCTATCATTTAAAATGGAAGGACAAATAGAGCGCTTCCCAGACAAGGTAAAGCTAAAGGGAGTTTATCATTACCAAGCCATTATTATATGAAATGTTAAAGGGACTTATTTAAGAAAAAGAAGATTAAAATGGCAACAAATTTACAACTCTCAACAACTGCATCTAAAAAAAATCAAACTAAGCAAAAAACCAGAATAGGAACAGAATCATGGATAGGAGATCACTTGGAGGGTTATCATCTGGGAGGTGGAAGGGGGATAATGGGAGAAGAGGTTCAGGGATGAAGAAGCATAATTGGTAGGTACAACACAGACAAGGGGGAGTTAAGAATAGTATAGGCAATGGAGAAGCCAAAGAACTTATATATAAGACCCATGGAGATGGACTAAGAAGGGGGGACTGCTGGAGGAAACCGGGGTACTGGACAAAGGGGGGTAAAGGGGGAAAAATTGGGACAACTGTAATAGCATAATCAATAAAATATATTTTTTAAAAAATGAAAAAAACCCAAAAATAAAAAAAAAGATTCCACATGTAAGTAAAATTAAGGAGGGGCTGGTTTTCACTGGGACAATTATATTTTTTATAGGTTCAGTTTGAGGGGACTGGGAAGCCCTAGAAATAAAGAACTAGGGCTCAGGGCAGAAATCAAATTTGCCCAAAGTGGCTAAGATGTTGAGAGCAATTCACATGGAGAAGGCCATTCTGGGGGAGGAAAAGGGTAGGAGACAAAGAGCTGAGGCTGAACTCCATGGATCACCTACATCTCAGAGGTGATATGAAGACTGTTCAGTAAAGGAGGCAGAAGGATTCATGAGAAGAAGAGGAGGGGGAATAGCTCCTTAAATGCCATGGAAGCTGCAGGAAGAAAGAATTGCAGGTAGTAAGGAAGTAGATCATCAGCAATGCCAAAGGCTGCAGAGATGCTGAAAGGTAAGGGCAGAGGTTTCCTGGCTTTCTCTTCTCTGTCTTTAAAGTCGTAACCCAGCTCGTTACTTTCTCTAGTTCCCACTTCACTCCAATATCAATCTGATTAGAATCGCCTGCCCTGAGATAGGCAGAAGACATGTTATTTTTGTTGCTCTTTTATTTTTAGAAATGTGGGCATTGTGCCCTGGCTGGGTGACACAGTTGATTGGAGTGTTGTCCTGTACACCAAAAGGCTGTGGGTTCAATCCCTGGTCGGGGCACATACAGGAAGCAACAAACTGATGTTTCTCTCTCACACATCCATGCCTCTCTCTCTCTCTGAAATCAATAAAAATATATCCCTGAGTGAGGATTAAAAAAAGTAGAAATGTGGCCATTTTATTACTTTCCTCGCTTTAGGATGAAGGGCCAGATGGAAACATTTGTCTAAGCACCATGTGGAGTAAAATGGTAATAGAAATATTTAAGTAGCAATGACTTGGAGAAAGGTAACAAGAGAATTGTCAAAGCAGGAGCATGAGAAGACCTGGACTCCTGTTCCATCCTTCCACATAGCACTGTGGGCAGGGCTCACTGACCTCCCTTCTCCTCCATTCAGGAGAATGAAAACATTGCCTAGCTCACTCAATTGTTGTGAGGTCACAAAGGGTCTAAAAGGCTGCATGAAAGGAAGGCACTACTAGGTGACTGTCTGCCTTACTCATCCTCAAAGCCTCCTACCAATTGCGTATCCTACACGAAGGCTTCCCTGGGACATGTCAATTTATAGTAATTTCCCTCGCCTGAAATCCCATTGTCAACATTGAGACACCAATTATTTTTCTTTTATTATTTAAGCGCCCTATGAGTCTGATCTCCTGAGCGAAACAATGATCTCCTTGAGAAGAGGGACTGTGTCATATACTTGTGGGATTCCCACAAAGCCTAACATACATTCAATTAATTGATAACCTGAATTAAATGCCTCTCGTGGCACCCGTGATAATTCAAATCTGTTGCTGCCATTTCCCTCTGATAGTGGATTTGTTTTAAGGACTGCCTTCTTGATTTAGCCATTGGCTACAATAATAATCTTGGAGCCCACAAACCCTAAGGCATTGTTATTTAATTGACATCCAGCATTTCCAAGCTCTTTGGGAAACATGGGGAGAAGCAGCCCCTGCCGAGCATGTTACACAAGCCACAATGAACAAAGCAACGAGGGGAAAACTAGAAGATGGCCCAAACTCCTGGGGCTGACAACTTTTTCATCCAAGTCTGCTAATAATTACCACAGAGGAATATTTATTTTAGGAGTCTTGCATGCACCTTCATTTCTTCCTCTACTGCTTGTTTTGTGACCCAGAAATTTTTACCACCCTTGCAAGAATAAAGGAGTGTCAGGTTTTCTTGCATAGAGATGCTATTCCTCATCAGAGGAAATGGAAACCAAATTAAACTTTGTTCTGCAATTTAAAAACATATCTCAAGTGCAAGCCAACAAAAATTTCCCTGGCTCTAGTTGAACTGTTTTTTTTACATTGTGCAAAGCAAACTGCTGTAGTAGCCTCTGGCTGTGAAAACCAGGAGGGGATCCACCAACCTCATCATACTCTCCAGAGAATCAGAAGTCCCGAGCTTTACTATCGTCTTCCTCCACTTCAGCGATATTTATCCTTAACACACTAAGGAAGTGGAAAATCAGTTTCTTAGGCCTGTGCCAACACAGTCTGAAATCTCAGTTCTGGTGCTCACCTACTGTGAACGACAAATATGGGTTGTCCTCAATTCACATGACATGCATTTGCCAAGGAGAAAAAACATGCCTCGATTTGCATGATGTTTTATTGTTTGGCATGTGGAATCACAGACATTATCTCTTTTAATCCTTACAACTACCATGTGAGTTAAGTATTGCAACCTGAACGTTACAGATAAAGATGAGGGTCAGAGATGCTGAGTCATTTGTCCAGTCAAGGAGCAAGTCAGTGTCAAAGACAGGACTTTAAAACAGACATGGACAACAGCATGGTGAATGCCAGGGGAGAGAGAGGAGGTGGGGGATGACATTGGAGAAATAAATGGGGATGGATGGAGACTTGACTTGGGGTGCTGAACACACAATGCAGTGGACAGATGATGTGTTGTAGATTCATGCAACTGAAACATTTGTAATTTTGTTAACCAACGTTACCCCCAATTAATTCAATAAAAAGGAAAAAACAACAAAAACAAAATGTTACTTTCTCCCATGTCAAAGATTGATGGACAGTTTTGGGCATGACTAAAAGTCTGTTAAAAATTAAATCCATACATGTTTAATATTTCCTCTGACAACTTGTGTTATTTATGACATTGTCAATACAATATTTTTCTTTTGTAATTCACAAAAATCAGAATATCGTTTTTGTCAAAAGTTTAAAAACCATATTTTAAAAACAATTTATTTTTGATGGGAGCATTATACTCACTGAATTATTCCATCTAAGGAGTTTCTGTGAAAGCAAATATATGTAAGTGTGATGACCTGATCTTTAAATGAAGTTAGTAGCATCTTGGAAAAAAAGTAAATAAATAAAATTAAAATTAAAAAAATGACAGGACTTTAAGAAATGTTAAATTTCCTAGCAAGCCCACACTTAACACCATAATGCTGTCTCCATATCTGTGATAGTAAGAACTTAACACTTGTTATAGTTCAGGGAATTAAGATGGCAGAGGAGTAAGTGGAAGTCACACTGACTTCCTCCCACGACCGGCCTGAAATTACAACTAAATTGTGGAGAAATCACTTGGAACAAACAACTGAATAATAGCAAGAGAGGAGCCTCATAACCTCGGACAGACAGAAGAATCAGCTTTAGCACAACCTAACTGGTAAGGAGTGCAGTAGAGACTTGAGAAGGTGGGTGGGGCGCCCACGGGCGACAGCACCAGAAGGTTATTGAAACGGCCAGTTGGATCCCCCTGAGAAGAGCGAGGTCTAAACCATAAGCGGGGATCTCCGGTCTGTAGCACCAGAGCCCAAAAAGTACACAGGTAACAGCCAGCTGTGAAAAGCGGCAAGGTGGCTCTCTGCCAGAGACAGACAGCTGGAGACACAAAGAGCTGTTTAAAGGGCCAACGCATACATTTTTATTTGCAGCCACTTACTGTGGTCTCTGGCAAAGGCGGGGGCAGAGTGGGCTAGAGATGCCTGAGGAGAAACTGGGGAAGGAGGGTTTGGGGAGAGAACTGAGAGAGTAGTTGGTGAGGTCCCAGTGCTGACTCATCCTCCGTATAGCAGCAGCCATCTGGCACAGGCAGATCACGCCCTTGAGTGGCAGCAGTGTGAGAGGACCGAATAACCCCAACCCCAGGAGGGACTCTGCCCTGCCCTGTGGTGTCTCTAAGCCTGACTGCTGAGTGCAGAGTGACTAGATTAACAGCTGAAGGAGACAGCCACAGACAGTAGATTCCTGGAAGTCTCTAACAGACTGCTTGAGGTCAGAGAGGGACCTCATCTGACATCATCAGAGGCAGATCCAGAGAGAAAAAACAGCAGTCTCCTACCATAAAAGTTCACACCACAAAGTCAGGAAATCAAGACAGATCAATGTAAGAAGCAGAAGCAAAAAAGGAGAGTCTCACAAATAATGGGAAGACAAAGAAACACCCCCCAGATAAAGGGAAAGGAGGAATCCCCAGATAGAGAACTAAATGAAATAGGCAAGTAAGTTATCAGATATTGAGTTCAAAACAATGGTTCTAAGGAAACTCAATGAGCTCAGTGACCTCAGAGAGAGCTACAAAAAACTACAGGGAAACTACAAGGAACTTACTGAAAACTATATCAGCATGAAAAAGGACATATAAACTATCAATAAGACACAAGAGGAAATGAGGAATACAATTTCTGAATTGAAGAACACAGTAGAAGGAATAAAAAGCAGGCTTGATGAAGAGGATCAAATCAGCAAGCTGGAGGATAAGGTAAAAAAAAAAACAAACCTCCCTGAAAGAGCAAGAAAATGAAGAAAGACTCACAAAGAATGGAAAGGCATTGAGGTAATTGCAGGACAATCTGAAATGTAATAATATCCGTATAATAGGGATACCTGAAAGAGAAGAGGAGCAAGGGATAGAGAACTTGTTTGTAAAAGTAATGATGGAAAACTTCTCTAATTGGAGGAGAGAAAAAGTGATGCAAGTTCAGGAAGCACAGAAGGTCCCATTCAAGTGGAACCCAATGAGGCCCACTCCAAGACACATCATCATTAAAATGGCAAATATCAAAGACGAAGAGAGAATCCTAAACGCAGCAAGGGAGAAAGAGGTAGTAACATATAAGGGAGTCTGAGTATGGCTAGCATCTGACTTCTCAACAGAAACACTACAAGCCAGAAGGGAGTGGCAAGAAAGATTCCAAGTCATGAAAAGCAAAGGCCTGTAACCAAGACTGCCTTACCCAGAAAGGCTCTCAATTAAAATGGAAGGCGAAATAAGGAGTTTCCCAGACAGAGAAGGTTAAAAGAATATATCTCCATCAAACCAGCATTGCAAGGTATGCTAAAGGGACTGCTTTTAGAAGATGAAGAAAAAGAGTCTATGAATACCCAGTTCCTTTCACAGTCACCAATACTTGATATTACCAATATTTTTCATAATTAACCTGATTGTGACAATGATGTGTTATTTTAAGTGTTACTTTATTATTTTTTGAAACTAAATCTGTTTTTGTATATTCCTTGCCTATTTCTATTATTTTTAAAAAGCTTTGAACGACTTTTTGATATTCTTTATACAGTTTTTGACTAAATGTTTGTAGAGTTTTTTCCCTAAAAAAACCAAAACTTTTTTAGATGTGTTGCAAATACTTTCCTATTCTATTACTTGTCCTTTAATTTTTTATATGTATATTACTATATAGTTTTAAATGTTTAATATGGTCATATTGTCAATATCTTACTTTATAGCTTCTGGGTTTCAATATTTTACTTCCAGGTAAGAAAAATATTATTTTGAATTTTCTCCTAAAACCCCTTCGATTTTACATATTGATTTTTAACTCACCTGAATATTGTTTGTATAATATGTGAAATAGGGCTCTACATTTGTTTTATGTCAAGTAATAGTGGCCCATGCATCTAATTTGTTGAATAAGCCTTATTTTCCCCATTGATTTGAAATATCAATTTAATCATATATTACATTGTTAGACAGATACATTTGTTTGTAGAATGCTCATTTTATTTCACTGATCTACTTGATTATTTCTGTGCTGGTGTCATGTTGTTTAAATTGTTGAGACTTTATAATGGATTTAAATTTTTAATATTTTATAATGGATCTTGGCTTTTTAAAAATTAAATAAAGTCAATCTGCATTTAGAAAAAAATAAAGAAAGAAGAAAGAAGGAAAGAAAGAAAGAAAGAAAGAAAGAAAGAAAGAAAGAAAAAAAGAACGAACTCACTCCTACCTTTTGTAACAACATGGATGGAACTGGAGAATATTATGCTACATGAAATAAGCCAGTCAGTGAAAGACTAATACCATATGATATCACCTATAATTAGAATCTATTCAATAAAATAAGCTAAAGAACAAAATAAACCACAGGCAAGGAAACATGGAGCAGACTGAAAGTGACCAGAGGGGATGGGGAAGGACAATGGTGGAAAGAAATAGAAGGGACTAAACAAAGAACATGTACGAAAGACCCATGGACATAGACAATAGAGTGGGAATCGACTGTGGAGGGGGGCCAGGTGGGATGGGTCGGGAAGCAAAGGGGAAAAAATTGGGACAACTGTAACAGAATAAACATGACTTAAAAAAATAATAAAACATGAAAAAAAAAACACGTGTTATAATTTATAGTTACTGAAAAGCATGCTTTAATGTTTAACTAAAAAAAATGAATAAGCTATCCATTATTGAATGCTTATCATATGCTAGATACTGTATTAAGTGACTTACATACATATATTATTGTACTTGATCCTAACAAAGATTCTGAGAGAAAATAAAACTAGTCCTAGAGAGTAAAGCAGCGGTTCACATGGAGGTAGGAGAGAGCTAAGGTGCCCAGGGTCTAATCTGGGGTGCTGTTGGTGGTCAGTAGGGAGGAATCATTTGGGTGGGGCACAAAATTTTCTTGCCACTGAGAAAGTCTCAGATCCAGCTCTGGTGCTACGGGGGTCTATGAGAGACTGAAAAAGTGAGGTCAGCCTTTGTTGTTACCGAGCTGTATTAGATGATGATTGAGATACTGGCATCAAGGGCTCCTAATTAAGGCCATCAGGTACTAGGCAGGAGGTAATCCTGCCAGTCACTCTAATCCTTCCAGAGTTTCAAGGGACCTTGGGGAGTTTGGATGTAGTGGTAGTGATGGATGGGAACTCAAAACCAAAGACTGTTTTCCTGATTGGCATGCCACTAGGCAGGGGAACTAATGACTGAGCATGCTATATGCCAAGCACTATTTTAGGCACTAAAAATACAGAGGTGAAAAGGAAAAAATATTCCTGTCTTTATAGGACTTAATGTCTAATGGGAAATAAATATACCCTTTATGGTCTTATTCAGGCCTTAGTGGCCCGAAGAAGCAAGAGTTACATATGTAAAACAGACATGGAAATGTATCAGGAAAATGTCATTTTACTGAAAGCCTCTCCAGATATACTGTTGCTTTAACTCCTGATTGAACCATAAAAGTGTAGTCACCGCCAAATTGCATGGTGTTCTCAATTACTTGAGTTCAGTTGTCACTGGCAGGAGGCCCTTTGAGGATTATGAATCATTACCTATACCATGTTATTAAATGGGAAAAATATGTTATAATAGAATGTGACTGTCAATTTTCAGGGGCATTACAGTCCCCTGGGAACTGAACTGCATCACAAGAGGACAGGGATGACACAGGGCGAGAGGAAGAAATGCAGGTGATATGTGAGTTCATTTGTTTTCATAACTTACATGGTAATGAGACAGTTTTTATCCAAAATAATATTAGTAGCATTTGCAGACAAGTATCCAAATGACAGGCCACTGCCAAAATTACAAGATATCTTGATGCTTAATATTCAAAACCTGACAATGCAGGGGGATGGGTTTTTACTTGGGGCTGAGCTTTTCTAGGCCATAAAACACACCTAGAAATACACCTTCCTTCATAAGGCAGCTACAAGGACGCTGAGCCTGTTTCCATTGTTTTTAAATATCTTTGTTTCTGATCTAAACATTTATCATAAGATTATTAACAGCTCCAAACCTATATTTAATCAAAAGAATGTCTATTAAAAATAGAAAGGGGGAGGGAGAGAAATGAACATCTATTTCTATGAGAGGAAATATAGCTTGGGAGTAATTCATTTTTTTATGTTTGAAGACACAGACAGTGGCATTTTTGAGGGAAGAGGGAAAAGTCCTGAGACACTGGTTCTGTGTGTGTTTGTGTGTGTAAATATGATCCTGCATCTGGAATACCTATTAAATCCTGATGAGATCTAAAATTTCATATTCTCTAACTTAAAAAATAAATTGAACTATTAAAACATCACCCACTTATGAGAATCCTTCCTTCCTTCCTTCCTTCCTTCCTTCCTTCCTTCCTTCCTTCCTTCCTTCCTTCCTTCCTTCCCTCCTTCCCTCCTTCCCCCCCTTTCTCTCTCTCTCTCTCTCTCTCTCTGCTGACATGGGCAGGCTCAGGAATCAACACAAAAACTGTGGGAAGACACATTAAAGGTGATTAAGAAAACAATGAAACACATCCAATCCATGAGGCTGCGCAGCTCTGTCAGACAGCTTTATAGGGTGGGATTAAAGATGCAGACCTCGATTCTGTGATGAACTGAAGTCAGCTGCCATGATGAGGACCTGGTTACACATCAGTGCCTTGTTTTTAACGCCCATGGAGAGAGAGCAGACGTACAGAATCTGACTGAGGGGCAATCTCTCTGAAATCACCCCTGACTTTGATCAGGAGGCAGAGTCAGGAGAGGGACAAATATATTTGATCTGAAGAGTTCAGTTCTCCCCCAGCCAGTGTTTAGGGATGACCTTCCCATGCTGTTTCACCAGCCACAGAGAAACATCAGTGAATCCCTGGCATAGATCTGGATATGGCCGCAGGAGTGATTCCCTGTGAGGTGAAAAACGAAGCTGGGCCACCAATCTCCTAAAACTACCAACACCACAAGGAATCAGGGGATGTCACAAAAGGCAGCTTTAAGCAAGCCTGATTTTGGTAAACATAAAAACAACGCAGCTGCGGCACAATATCTCATTAATCATCAGCAGTGTTCCAAGAGGTAGGTGTTAATCGTCTCTTGGGCTTCTCGGGATGTGTCTGGTCCCTGGTTTGGCTGCTAACTTGAACACAGATTAAATGTGAGGAAGAATGAAGGATCAGGAGGATTTCTAGGCAACACAATCTCTTATAAAAATGACACGGCCATTGTGGGAAGAAGATAATGCTCAGCAGAATTTTAATTTTGAATCTCTTCTGAAAAAAGAATCCAATTTTAATAACTGCTGCCCAATGAAATGGTCATCCTTGCAGTGCTGTGGGCTGTACACATGCCCGAATTTGATTAGACAGCGTCCCAAGAAAGGGTTCATTCTGCTTTTGTCCCTAAGTGCTTAAGTCTGTGTGATTGTCTGTCAAGTCTGTATTGTTCATCCTGACATTAAACTGCTGCCCAGCCACAGAGTACCGCACATTGTGACAATGACCTGGCCTTCTGAACACCTTTCAAGTAAAAAGTCTGGTTTACCTGGGCTCATTGTAACTAGACATGCCCACTGCTCTCCTATAATCGAAAGAGAGAAAAATAGTTCAGATGTCCAAAAGGAGGGATATGAATAGATGGTACAGAAGTTAGAGACTGGAGAAAATACTCAAGGTTAAGAAACAATATCAAACAGAAACTTGACTTCACGGTCCCCAGCCTTCCCTTTTTGCTGTTACCCTCTAGTCTCCTTTCTTATTTCTTTAACTCCCTTCCCCAAACTCTTAATAACCTCAAGGTTTCTGCTTGCTCCTGGCCAAGCCTACATTCAGGAAATATCTAATATTGAAAATGGAATCAGATGGCCGGGACTCAAATGCAGGCTCCTTCACTAACCAGCTTATGACTCTGGACAAGCCGCATTCCTGCTCCAGGTCTCCAGAGGCTGGATGATATTTCAGGCTATTTCGGCTGCAAAACAAAAATAAAAACCAAAAATCCAGTAACCATCACCCCTATCTCAGGCCGTCTTCGCCTATGTGGCTGAGAAGGAATCCTGGGAATCCATCAGGATCTGAGATGCTGCCTTTCTCTCTTCCCCTTTTCCATGCCTCATGGTCTCTCTCAGGACACCCTTGCTTCTCCTGCTGTGTCTGCCCCAGTCTCCTCTCACTGCCCACTCACCCATTTTCTCAGAGGATGGCCACCTTGGGTTAGGTGCCTGTGCATGGCAGAGCAAGATCCTGACATTGCTTCCCAGCATAAGTGGCTTCAGAGAGGACCAGCGATCGGAAGAAACTAGGGAAAGGCAGTTACTGTGACCACAGAGATTACAAAATCTCCAAGGTCCAGTCTAGACTTAAGAACCTATGACTTGGAGGAATGGGGTTTTGGGTTCTCTTCTGGAGCAATATGGAACACACGCAGATGAAGATACAGAAGTGTCTAAGAAGGTCCTGCATGAAGACCTGGAGGGGGAAGCAGTGACAGCAAAGAAAGCACAGGAAGGCTGCTGCAGGGACGCAGCGGTGTCTTCCCAAGGTCTGCTGCAGCAGCTCCATTTCACATGTTCTGACGACGTATGTTGACAGTCTCCCCCCTGAAAAGGGCGGTCGTGTTCCCTCCCCCCGAATCAGGGCCTGAGCTGTGACTGCTGACACCAGAGTGCAGTGGAATTGGTGCTATATGACTTCCTGGGCTGGGTTACACGGGTGGCACAGCTTCCATTTGGCTCTCTTTTGGGGGGCTCACACTTGGAACCCCGTCGCCATATTGTGAGGAAGCGCAGGTCACAGGGAGAGACCACATGCAGGTGTTCTAGCTGACAGCCGCAACCGCCAGAACCAACCACTCAGCACGTGAGGGAGCCCGCAGAGGACTCCCGCTGCGCAGCCTGCAGGCCACTCCAGCTGAATCCAAGTTGGGCAACCCCCAAATGAGCACTGCCCAGCTTACAGGTTCCAGGGTAAAATAAATATCATTTTTTTAAGCCAACAAGTCTTGGGGTAACTTGTTATCCAGTTATAGTAAACGGTGATTCCACTGTCTATGCTAAAATTTTGCTTAAGAAGAAGGCAGATGAACCCCCAGAAAAACAACAAGCCTCAGGGTTGAGCACTGAGGTCCCGATAAGGCAGAAGCTGCTTAGCTCCCACCTTGTCTTATCTCTGTCTATGTTCATTTTATCAGGGGCTACCCACCCTCCAGATCAAGATGATGTTCACACGGTCTTACATATGTTACAAAAACATAAAAATTCTTCATTTTTGCTGGACCTATGCAAACATCAGATAGTGCCTTTTGTGCAGTTACTGTAATAACAAAGAAAACCTTCCATCCCTAGGAAAACTTCACTTTCTTTTCTCTTTGCCACACCACTCCCCTCCCTGCATCAAGTCTTTACAATATATTATTTGAAAATAAGCCTAAAGTGCAAAACAACATAGCTTTTGGCAAAGTGTCAAGACAGACTTGCCATCATATGTAAGAACTGTCATTAAAGCTGAAAATTCAGCTGCGGTGGCCTCATGCATGGATAACCCAGGCCGATGGCCATCAGTGACAATTAAATCTCAAACCAAAAAGAAACAGAGTCAAACTATTTGGAAAAGGAGATTTTGTGAAATATTTTGTTTCTGATGGATTCTTTTCTACATTTGTCCTCTACCATTTTTTCATCATACAACATCACAAGCAACCACTATCTAATCCAGCAAAAATCTTCTCTTACATTATAAATTTCCCAAAGTCAGGCTTATGTCTCATCCACGCTCTTAAATGTGTAGAATGACATTTTCTACCCCAGTGGATATAGGGAAAAGAGGCTCGCTAATTCTAAACAGATGTAGTGGAGAACTGATTACAAATTAGGAGACCTCAGTTCTAATTCTGCTGTTTTGCTGGGGGCGGGGGTGTGTGTGTGTGTGTGTGTGTGTGTGTGTGTGTGTGTGTGTGTGTACCTCAGTTTCTACTTCTACAAAATAGAATCTGAGATCTGTCTCACCTACCTTTTAGGTTTTGGTTTGTTTATTTTATTAAATAGATGTAAATGTTCTTAGGAAAGTGTGATGTTCTATAAACATCAGGGCAATGGGTCTGAGGATAATATCAACCAACTACTACACTAAATCCTCAATGTTGATGATAGGTTCTACCACTTTAAGGAAAACAAATAACAAAACCAATTTTACCACAGGTTAACTGATAACAAGAGTTAGGTTTCTGTGGCTTCTCATCAATTTATAATAAAATGGCATTGAATGAAATGATGTTATTTGAGGACCTATTGTACATGAAAATTTAGGCACTCCCAGACCAAATCCTTATGCATGCAATAAATATCATTTGTGGGCCCACAAAGTGTAGGCAGATTGCTACGTACCTGTCTACATACCAGCAGGTTTTACCCCTCCCCAGGTTCCTTCTCCCCAGATGACCTTCCATATAACTGATGTGATACATCTCTTCATAGAATTAAACCTCAAAAGCAGGGCATTGTTACTAGAAGGTGGTTAACTTCACCTAATTTGCTAAGGACAGACCATGGCTAGTGTTTTCACTTACAATATTTCATATAATCCTCATAATAACTCCTTTACACACATGTCATTACTACTCTTTTACAGATGAGAAAACTTAAGGTCAGTGCTGTTAAGTAGCTTGCCCAAAGCCATACAACTTCTAAGAGGGCAGACCTGGGATTCAAACCCTGGCTGTGCTCTAAGCAAGCTGTCGTTTCCATTTGAAGGGGCTCCCATTCCAGGGTGTTCTCTCTGCTGGGGAAGCAATGAGGTGGCAAATCTCTTTGCTTCTACCAGTGGAACAGATTTTTTTTCCTATAATACCAGTTAATTATGGTGCTGTAAAGGAAACTTTTTGGAAGATTTTCCTCTTGAACATGCTTTCTAAAAGTTTTGTATTCAACATATGTGCTTATATTTTCTGAGATCATGAACTCTGCATTTTTTTATTAATAGGCTGTTTTTAGAGCAATTTTAGGTTTACAGTAAAATTGCACATAAATTACACTTTCACACCCCCTTCCACTTTGCATGTTTTACATTATTATTTCCTCTACTTCTATAACCTAAGAAATATAATTTTCACAAATTCCTATGCTACTTTTTACTGTTATACCATCTAATTGAAATTATCATACACAATACATTGGCTAGAACTGGATGTGGAACACAGAAGCAAAACTGTAAGTTTGGATTTTGGACCAATTATAGAAAAGCTACCTGGCATATGTGAAGATCAAAAGTTTGCATTTGCCCTCTGCTAGTCAGGGAGAGTGATGCTCCCAAGGCAGCACGACATCTCTTGTCATTGGGCTTGGCAAGCAATACTCCAGAAGCAAAGGCAGGAAAAAAATGCACGAACAATGGTAAAGGGGAAGATTTCAGCATGCTATCACTCAGTGTCTGCATTAAGCCTCAAATTCCAAATGGAGTACAAGGGCCTATGAAGACACACATTCCTTTTGGTTTTGTCCAACCTTTCTAGGATTCGTAAACATTAACAGTTTTAAAAATGTTTTTCCCGGATGTGATCTTTGGCACTGAATAATTTGGTGGGGGGAGGGTTGGTTTGTGATGCACACCCCCCCCCCAACACCCGCAACAAAGGAACTGTGGTGGGCAGATAAGACAGAGTCCCTCCCTCACGCTCTTTGCGTTTTACAGGTCTAATTGGCACCCAAACCCATTACAGAGAGACTCTAAGAGCTCTGATTGAAATCTATTAGGTGGAGGAGTGAGAAACGGCCCACAGAGGCCAAGCTGTGTCTCAGCGGAGCTACTCTCCGCTGTAGTGACAGAGCTCAGAAAAGGCCAGGTGGCCGCACCCTGTGGCCCACCAGCCTCAGGGACTTCTGCTACATGCGCTTTTCAGAAATAATGGGGCCTTCTAGAAAAGGAGCACTGAAGTGTTGAAACCAAGGTGCCCTCTCTCGGGGGAACAGCTGTGGGCTGACCAGGTGTCTCACTGCAGGTTTTTCTCTCTTTATAGCCTGTTTCCAATCTGTTTTCACAGGTGCAAGCGTGGGAGGGTGGTGCCTTTCAGGGAGGCTTGACCAGCGTCGGTGGGGGGCTGAGTTCTGGGTCTTCCACAGGAAAACTTCAGTCAAGGAAATTACCCATGACTGGAGGAATGTTCGCACCAATTCCTCAGCCTTGTTCTTTCAGTCACTGCTACTGGTTTGGGGTCTAGATCAAAGTGTGGGCCGCAGACCAGCGGCACTGGCACTGCCTGAGAGTTTGCTGAAAAGCCAGAATCTCGGTCTCCGCCCCAGACCTGCTGGACCAGAATCTGCATTTTTAACAAGACCTGGGATTCATACGCACATTTACAGTTTGAGAAGCCCAGAAGTATAGACTCACAAATTCCTCCTTTCTGATAAATGGCAGAGTTTACTTTCTTTTTTAATAATCTGCACCATATACCTGCACACTGGAGGAAATTATAGAGCAATATAGTATAATTAGGTTTTGCTCCTAAATGAATTATATATTAGTTTTAACAAATTGCCTACCAAATAACCGGAGAAACAGGGTACCTCTTGGAGTCCTGGAAAGAAGAGATGCACAGAACTGTATTATAAAAGTGGTGTGGGGATGGCAGAAGCCGCTTTGAGAATCGTTACTTTGTAAATGTTAGCTACCATGGTAAGTAACTCACATGCCTCCTCTCATTTTCACAACAAATCCACTCTGTAGGAACTATTACTATCCTCATTTTACAGATGAAATACTGAGGCAATGAGCTTGAAATCGCTTGTCCAAGGTTACACAGGTGGTGAACGTCAGCGTGGCAATTTGAACCCAATTGTTTCCTGGCTTCAGAGCTCTAATCCGTTAACAACTATAGTTGACGGTCCCTCACAGACAGAGACTTTTTACGAAGGTTACCATAAGCACCAAGTATCACAAGCACAATATGATTTTATAAATGCTATCATATTAGAAGAAATAGGTTTCACTGATTTTAAAATAACAGCTCAAATAAATGAACGTGAATTGCGCGTTGGTGCCCCCCAAGTACTGAACTGCATAGCCGATCCTCCGACTTTCCGGCTGCTCTGAGTTTTCTGTTCCTTTACCCTTATTCTAAACTGCCAGTCCATTCAGCAATTCTCTGAGGGGCTCCTCTCACTTCTGTGGATGAAGCTGTTCCTGAACATCTGTTTGATTGCCTTCTCCACACCTTCCTTGTGATAGATACACTTGTTAATATGTATAGTGTGGCCCATAGCAGGTGATTACTAAAAAGCCACTGTCATTTTAGTCATTTTTGCTCAGACACAGCTTCCAGGTTCCCAACTTTCTCAGAATTTCAAATTAACCCATTATTTATGCCAAAAGAAATGCACTTAAAACATCCTCGACACTTATTAAATACTCTAGAAATATTTTTATTTTTAATGAATAAGTGAAAGAATAAGGACATACACCTCACTTCACTTAAGAAATCACTGCTTATTCTAGCCAGGGTTGCCTTGGAAGTAAGTGCTTGAACTCGCAATGTAATTTATCCAAAGTGACTAGGATTTGGAAGCAGCCTAAATGTCCTTTAGAAGATGAGTAGATAAAACAACTATGGGACATTTACACAATGGAATACTACTTGGCCATAAAGAAGAAGAAAATTTTACCCTTTGCGACAGCATGGATGCCTAGAGAACATCATGCTAAGTGAAATAAACCAGTCACAGAAAGACAAATACCATATGATTTCACTCATATGTGGAAAATAATGAACAAACAACTAACAAGCAAACTACAGACAGACTCATAGATGGAGAGCAGGATGACAGCTCTGGGGGAGGGTTTGGGGGGTGAAGGGATGGAGCAAAAAAAAAAAAAAGGACTCGTGGCCACAAACAACAGTGTGGAGATTGCAGGGGTGTAGGGGGAGGAAGTATAAGGAGGATAAATGGTAATGGGGGAAAAAAATTTAAAAAATTAAATGGCAGCGTCACGTTCAGGAGTGGGCCAGTGAGTCCTTTTTCTCTCCTCTGTTCAGAAATGTTCACACTGGCTTACGGTCTAAGCGCTCCAGAAGAGGCGTTTGCTCCTGATTCCAGCACTGTGCATGCTGATTAATTTGGCTGGCGTTTGGCCTGGCATTCATGTGGCCAAGGTATCCTTGGCCTCTGGTTAAATGGAGCTGTCCCTCTGATGTTTCTGACTTGGCAATGAATTCTTAGCAACCAGAGTCATCACTACAGCACCCTGCTATTTAATCTTTGCTGGAAAGTGATGAAAACAGACCTCACTTGTATGAGAGAGCTCTTAGGTTTAGAGAAAGCAACGTGAGAGGTTGCCAAATTTGAGCTTAGAAACGAGCACACATTTGAAATCTTAGTTTTCTTTTTTCTTAAGCTTTCCCGAATTGGAAGTTTAAAACACAGATACAAAAGTCTGATTTAAGCAGTTTCTGTTACCTCCCTCATCCAGTTTTTAAAATCTGCTTTTGCTCAAATGAAAAATAGAAAGCAATCAATTCTCCCCCGGCCCCCATCCTTTCCTGAATAATCTAGATACTTAGGCAATCCTTCTTTTCCCTGGGGGTGTGACTGTAGACTATTATTTTATTGACTCATAATTAAGAACTTCTGATGGGATAACCAGTCAACAGGCAAAAATGGCTTGGGGGTCCCACAAACAAAGAGGGGGTACATATTCTTACTGTGCCGAATGCAAAAACAGCAACGAGGAGACTTCAGAGAAGAAAATGTTTTCAGAAACACCGAGTCCTTTACATGGACTTAATGCCCTTTTTGAGGAAGTCAATTTGTTTCTCCATGATGTGCAATGAAAATGCGAGTGGTTGTTTGAATTTCTCTAAGATCCGGGGAGTATATGAGCGAGTGAAATTGTGTGTGGGAGGGGACTGACAATGGAAATTCGCTGGTGAACACTGAGTGGGGGCAGAAGAAAGAAAGCACATGTGAAACATCACTGAAAGGAAGTGTCACAGGAAAAACTTATGAGGCAGCATTCTACAGGGCGGGTCAGAGCAGCATCAAAAATGCCGTGCGTTTGTTCAGCATTTAAGGAAAAAATCCTACTGGACGAAGAAGCAAAGGATTTCAAGTGCCCAAAGAACCACTGATGAGAAACCATGACTTCTTTAACTGAACTCACACATTCCTGGAATTCAGTCACATCCTATTAGCCAAGAGAAGATTCTAGTTCAGAGCTGGGGACTGCATTTTTTTCTACATCTGGTTCCACTCATGGAAATGACCACCTCTGCACCCATTATTTTCGTGACATATCCAGTTTAATATAAGAAGTGATTTCCCTCTTGGTGCCCTGAGGTGTGGTTTGATGAGGGTTTGGTAATGCATATAAATGGATTTTCATTACACAATTAAAGCCAATATGGCCTAATCTAGACTTCTTATAGAAAGGGTTTATTTTCTTTAAACTAGTGGACATTTTGTATAATACAAGGTTTGTGCTAATTAATTTACTACTTTGTAAAAATCTACATACTATCTTAGTGTTTTCAATTTACTCTTAAGGGGACAAGAGTTTTAAAAATTTATTTTAAACACACGTTTTAAATTCTCCATTGGAAATATCTAAAATAGGCTTTAACAGTACGTGGAGTAAAATAGAGAGAAAAGCAGTCTCCTACCCCTATGACTAATTTCAGGTAATTGAAAATCTGTGGCCCTGAAATTACAGCACAACTGGTTAATTTGTGACAGCATATCAGTTTTCCTCCTGACAGATTTACTAATTCACGTCATGTTTCATCAAAGCCATTTCAGAGACACACAATGTAAGCTATTAAACTCCAAATCTACTCGTTACCTTGTTTGTTGTAGATATGATTGTGGGTGTCTTTGTTGAATTACCCAAGAACATTTGTAGGAAGTGAAACCTTCATTCAGAAAAGAACACATCACAAGAGGAAATAGCTTTAAAAGACGGAACTAGGTCATTATATTTTTATTCATCTGGCTTAATTTATTATGATTATAAAATATGAAAGTTGATTAACAAAATTTTTCTTTTAAAGTTCAGAGCCAAGGCATACTAGGAATGTATATTTAAAACACTGGTACATGTTTTTTAAAAAATCTTAATTCCTATTTTTCGTACCCCCGTTTTTCAAGGAAATGATTTCACACTGAAAAAATTTTAAGAGGAAATAAAAACGTACCATAGATGAAGCTATTTTAATATGTTACTGAATTTTTACTTTTAATTGTGAACTTAGAGACTCTGCGGTACCCCTGTATGCAAGATGTAGACAATTTACATGAGCGAAGGATTTGGGGAGACGTTGATGGGAGAAAAACATCTGCCAGGCTCTGGTCCATAATTCATAGGCATAATTTTGTTTCATCTTCCCAAAAAACCTAGGGAGGAGGTATTATCACAGAGGAGCAATCTATTGATGAGACATTAATGAACTCATCCAAGGCTACACCACTGGTAAGGGGAAGAGTTGGATTTTGAATTCCAGGTCTGCTTGAGCACAAAATCCATGATTTTCCTGCCTACCTCCTTTATAGGGCTTTGCAATGAGCTACATATCCACACATAGAACCAAGTCATGGCAGAATGACAATCCACCCATAAGGTTCCTATGACATATGCCACAGACTCTGACCTTGTTTAACAATTTGTGTTGATGACTTGGTTAAATTTCTAAACACATGCTTAGTATAAAGTTATCAATGACATGGAGCAGAGAGCAACAAAAAATACTTCAAGTAACAGAAACAAGAGCAAAAAGATCGCAATGCACAATAAACCATCCCTAGAAAGATGATGTTTAACAAGGAAAATATAAGCCTCTGTACTTGGACATTAAAATATCAGTTGTAGAAAATGAACAGGATTGGAGAGAAGCAATTTAGCAGGGGTAATGTGTAAAAAGGATTTAATTTAATTCAAATAATCAAAATTTTACTGAGAGCCTATTCTGAAAGAGAAATGGGGGTACAGAGAGTTTTAGTTGACAGTAATCTTATAGCCAATCAATCTCAATACCAGTCAATCTTATAGCATGACTGCTGAAACAACTGATGTTACCTGAGGCTGCTTATATAGGGTTAGTCCTCCTCTGGTCTGTTCTTGTCAGATTCTCTGGGAGTATAGTTTTCTCTTTTCTGTATCCCCTCCTACAAGGGGGATAGCCAAACTGACACTTGTTTAGAGGACACGTCAGGCTACATGGAAAAAGAATCTAAACTACTCTCACATAAAAAAGATGGAGGACTGAGACTATGTAAGCAGTAGAACACGTGCCTTAGGGAAAAAGCATAAGAGTTCTCTTTAATTAGCTGAAGTTCTCACATGTGAAGGAAAGGTTCAATTAATTGGGTGTAGACCCAAGTTCTTGTCTAGGAACAGCTCCTGGAGTTGTAAGAGGCAACTTGGAGGAAATAGACTGCCTTGGGGCAGGAGTTCTGTCAGTGCCGGCGTTACAGCCCAGACAGAAGGACACTGATGGGACTGTTCTGACTGAACTCCCGGTGTGGATTGATGCCGACTGGCTGGCATAAAAGGCATTTTCCCGCAAGTCCAGATAACTATGTGAAGTTTGGACTTCTGCAGCCTCCCAGCGCATGAATAAACAGAATGCAAGAAAAGAGAGGCTTCGGAATCAGATGAGTCTGGTAGGTACTCTGCAAAGTGAAGGGTCAAGGCTGCCTGAGGAACAGGGCTGGAAACCTGGGGCACAAAACGACGACGGGTGGAGGTAAATGAGCACGTTTTCTCTGAAGGATGAGATGGGCTCTCACTTTCGAGAAAAGCTATGGGTGATACTTGCCAGACCCTTCAAGACAAGGCCCTTACGATCCTCCTCTGCGGTCCTTCATAACAAGGACTATCATTGGAACAGATTTGTTTCTAAACTAGGTCCAAGGAAGAAGCAGCCCATCAGAAGAAGAGCCCTAGACATAGACACTTCTAGGTACAAAGATATCTAAGGGTGCTTCTAATCAAAAGAATGTGTAATTCTATGAAAAACAGAGCTTATCTATGATGAGGCATTTAGTGATTTTACAATCCTATCTCTTGTCTTCCGTTCCAAGTCTGTTAGCACAATTAAACTGTTTAAAGATAATTGTTTCCAAAAGATTAGGCAAAATTTTGTCTCTAAATTAGCATATTTTGGAATGACCCCTTCTACCTACTTGTTCAGCTTTCAAATTATCTGGAGTCAGAATAAGTCTATCCTGCAGTTTTGTGAAGGGCAATCCAGTTACTCCTCCTTGGGACACTTGTCAGCATGAATGATCAGCTACAACTGGACATTGTCTAGTGACCACGAACCAAGGAAATTTACCTGGCTTGCTTTTTGTAGGCCACCTGACCCTGCCTGTGTGTGCATCAGAACTGAGTTACTTTAAAATAAACATTCTAGTGGAACATATGCCTCAGAAAAATTTACAATACTGGGAACTCCAAGAATCACGCCTTAGGCGCACCAGTAAGACTCAGGTAAGGGTTCAGAAACCGTTTTGTTTATTCTCTGACACCTTTCGTTGATTAAAATCTGAAGCTGGGGGAACAGAATTGGGTGGCACTTTGTTTCCGCAGCTAGAAAGACACTGACGACTTGATCTGACCACAGTATTCACTTGGCACAGCAACATGATAAAGGCTTGCTGATAATTGTTTTTGAACTATCTTATTAGTATAATATGCTTAGCTCCAGAAACAAACAAACAAAAAAATAGTAATAAAACAGCTAACCCTGTGAAGTTCAAAGAGACAAATTATATTTTCTGGAACATATGCAAAGCAGCAATGTCTTTACTAATTTGAAATGAAGCAATCTCCTTTGTAACAAAATGAAAACATCTCTTTGAAGAGCAAGATGCTTCATTTTTCGTTGGTCTTTATCCTTTTTTGAAAAAAATAAAATGTGAGGAACAGATATTTTTGACTGATCCATTTACTTTTACCAGGCAACGTCCCCATTTTAGGTGTCTGCATATACTACTTTGACCTGCATTTTAAGAGACATAACAAAAGCAGCTAACAAATTCCACCATGTGGTTTTTTCCCTGTTATTTTTTTCCTTTCTAATTCTCACTGTAGCTGTATCTGCAGAGGGGAGAGTCCCCAGAGGGGGGTGGGATCCACATCTCTTGTTATGTGTACCCAAGCATCTTTTTACACCCCTGCTGTTTGTCTAAGTGGAACCAAATGAGACAACGCACAGGTCTATCCATCAAAGGGTGAACCATCTAGAACTGCCTGCAAGATAAGAAACAAAAAACTGATAGTCACAGAAATAAAAAAAAAAAAAAAGACCAAGGCTCTGTAATGGCAGACCAGGTGGTCAGTCCAATAAACTCATGCAAACAAATGGTCAATGGAATTGGAGGCCTGGCTGACACAGTGGGGGTCAGGGCTGGAGGTGGGGGTTGTGGATTAACTAGAGCAGTTTAGTTATTTTATTAATGGGTCAATTCAGTCCCAATGTTTTAACTGGTATTACTGTGTGTACATAGTTGAAACCTAATCTGAATAGTCAAATAAAAGGTGAGAGTTTAAGGAATTCTCCAGATAATTTCCTTTGTTTCGTTTTGTCTGAGCAAAACACAAGTCACCTTAATGCAAAACATTTTACTCCAAGGAGAGAATAAATTTGTTTACATTAAATAATTTGTTCTCCTTAGTTTACAACCTGGAGCTGGCAGAGATAAAATCTAGAAAAATCTGCAAGTGAAAGAACCATATTTTGAAATGTTGCTTTCTTTTGTTCAGATGAGCTAAACGTGTCTCTCTTCTCTATTAGCCAAAAGCACAAGAACTAAATACAAAACTCCTTGGGGAGAAATGTTGCTATAGGGCTGAGTCCATTGACTCTTTCCCTCCCTTTATTCTCCTGAAGAAAAGACACCGAAGGGAACTTCTGAGTTTCAATTCCTGATCCCTCCCTGCCCCTCAACCTTTCCAGCTTCTCTGACATTTAAAGAAACACTGTTTTATATTTAGAATTAAAATGCCTAAAAATTCCTAAGGAGAATAGATATAATTCTGTGATACATACGTTTTCTTGGGAAACAGGAGATTAAAAATATTCAGGCCCTGAACTTTTTTTCCTGATTCTTTCTATGTGGAAATAAAATTTAAAAAGCTGCATATTCTGAACAGTATAGATATCCAAGTAATAAAAACCAAATCTTTCTACCTTGTGCTTTCCCTCAATTGTAAGCTTTTTTCCTCTATTGTCCTGACCTCTGATAGAACCACAGTCATGCTATTGATCATTCATGCATTCAAATTTAAAAATACACATACATCTGTGCAAAGCCCTGTAAAAGTCTGGTGCATCCCTGACAAAAAATATGATTAGTATGAGTATTTGCAGCTACAGAGCACCTCACAGTGCTCTCTTCGATTTCACCTATGTTTACAAAACACCTCAGTTCGAGGCTTGACAGTGCTTGGGAGCTCCGGTGAAGGGTAAGAGTATTTTCTCAAGTGCACCCACAGTGGGTTAGTGGCCAGAGGAGGAAAGCTCAGAGAGGGGCCTTACAGGAAGGACCCGGGTAGAGTTCTGCATTTTCTCCAGTTGTAAAGTACCGAGGAAGATCAGCATGATTCTTTCATCAGCTCAAAAACCCAGAAAACTAAATGTGAATCGTCCGTGCCTTCTGTGTGTCAGCTTCACCAAGAAAATTATGACTTATCTCTACTACTACCAAAGATACAGGCAGGAAGTAGACAAAGAGAGAGGCATGGGATCCAACGGAAGTCAGAGAAAACTTGCCCTGAGTAACAGGGACAGTCACACTCACAGTGTCGACAATTCCACTTGACTCAGTAAAAAGGTGAGGGTCAGATTTGTGTACCTGACAAGGCGGTATTAGGAATATATTTGAAAATTATACTCTTACCAAACTACTGCTGAGTTTTAGATAGCAAAAACTATCTAAAGCTCTGCCATTTTTCCTCTTTTACTGGTTAACAGTAAGTCACAAAAGAGTTAACATTCTCCCTCTCTGTCTCCCCTCCTCTCTCTCTCTCTCCCTCTCTCTCTCTCTCTCTCTCTCCCTAAAGCAAGTAGGTTAATGATTCATTGTACCAGCAGCTTTTGTTTATAGAACTGAAACACTGTCATTGTATCTGTCTAGAGAATTAAACCTTTCTGATTATCTATACATTTTAAAAGGTATAATTTCATTGCATATATCCCCCTGCACAAAAGATTAACACTGAGCATTTTTAAAAGATCAATTAAATTTTTAGAGGGTAAATATAAGTCTAATAAAAAAGTAACTATTGTTAATTAATGCTCTGTACACACGGCATTATTAGCAACTTCATGCCTTTTAGAACAAAGATGGAGGAGACAATAAGATTGTTGTTCGTGTGCTTTCTTGCAGCAAGTGAGAAAATTAATAGTTCATGCCAGGAGGATGATTTTCATTCCAGGAAAAGTTAGTTATTTCCTGTCAGCCTCGGAAAAGGGCTCTACCTAAAAACTCTTTTGCAAGGTGTCCACTGCTCTGGGCTTCATGACCATAAAACTCCTCCTCTTGGGGAAATGCTATCCTGATTGACCCTTCTCCTACTGTCTCATGGTCTATGTATACCAAGAAAAGGAGACCTGTGCACTAAAACGGCATGCGGGAGCTGACCACTGACGCTGATCAGTGGTGATGCAGAGGTAGGGCTGGTGTCTCAGCCATTTAAGGGCCATGCCAGGTTAGAGAATCCCATAGCGCTCGGGTGGAGAATGGAGAACGTTCTGCCCTCAGGCTGCGAGCAGGAGGTCGACTCTTTGGTCACTGCCACCTCAGCCCCACACAAGAAATTGTTCCTGTCTTTTATGTTTGGGGTAAATAAGGCTAAGCAAAATTATAATTTAAATGTAGTTTATCCTCTGCCTGCTCAGCCTCCTCAGAATTAATTCTTAGCCCCTCCTGTCTCAAACTCCTCTTTTCTTTCCTCCCCACCTATACTTTCTATAGCCCGATAGTCTTCTCTTTCTGAACAAGATCCAACACATCTTTATGCAAATTTAAATCAATGTGTTATTCTTGTGATTCTCGTGTTTGAGGCCTCACCTCTGAATGTAGACTGTTAAGCAAATGGCAATAAATATTTGAAGACAGGAGTTTTCTCTGTGCCTGTAAAAATCACCCCAAGGAAAGGCAGAGAGGGGTGGCCAGCCCAGGTCACTAAGGTCTGGGGGGCCAAAGCTGCTCACATGCAAATTCTGCTCCCCGTGAGGCCCAGTGAGTGCAGCCCCACTCAGTGAGATTCGTCATCACATTCTCCAGAATAGAGAAAAACCAAACAAGATTTAAGCCCAGAGACACATTAGCCATCGTCTATATAATAAGAAGCCCTTTGCCCCCCTTTCAACATAACTAATTTTGAATAATAGAAAATAATTCTAGGTCAATTTTTGGAGCTGTAAATCCAGGCTCCATGATTCTGACCTCCATTAACATAGCTAGTATTTCAAATTCCACTTTAACGGTTGCTCTGACTCTTCGGGGGCTGGCAGGCAATCCAGGTAACCCCAGAGAAGCAATTCTTTCACATGCTTCTATCCCACAGTCCTTTGTTTGTGTTCCATTCCTCACTCCTCCTACCTCTACTGCTTCTCCCTCATCCTTAACCTGGGTCTCCCCTCACCTGTTGCTTGAATACCTTCTATAATGTTCCACATTGTTGTCAGTCATCTGCTATGCACTGGGCAGTGTGCTAAGTCTGAGGATACCAGACTCTGCCTACAGGGAGCTTATAGTTTAGGTGGAAAGACAGATCATTAAATAATTCATTGCAGTCACTGCAGTGACTGCCATGCTAAGGGGGGTGACAGAAGTTATGGGAAACCCCCTTTTGAGGGGGTGTGGGAGGAGAGTGCGGAGAGGCAGTGATGATTCAGCATGTGTAGGAGTGAGCCAGGGAAAATGTGAGAGTGAGTATGGAGAAGAGTGCTGTGGAAGACGGACAACATGGGTGACGTTCCAGAAGGAAGAGAAACGTGGTGCAATTGAGGAAGTGGAAATTATGTCTGGAGGCTCGGAGGGAGCAAGCCCAGAAGACCAGGTCAGGAGGAACTGGGTGGTAGATGGCAATGGGAAGCCATTGAGAGAGATTGATCCAGGAAGTTCTATGATCTATTTTGTATTTCAAAAGATCAAAAGATCACCAGTGGCACTGGGGAGAATGGACTGGAGTGACTGGTAAGGCCAGAGGCAGGACGACATGTTAAAAGGCTGTCAACGGACCCTACAGCCATTGATTCAATCCCTTTGACCACAGAAAAGTCACTCTCCCCAGGCATAGCTCACTCAACCTCAGGGCTTCTCTGAGGATCAGAAAATGCTCTTTACATACTGCATCAGTCAGCCTCACTGATTTGGGCCATATTACAATTTTACCAACAGGCAACATACCAACGGGCTCTTGAAGTGTTCTATGTCAGCTACCATGTCTTCCCTATGTGTTTTTCTGCGAAAGGAGCTAATTCCTGGCTAAATATCACTAGTTACCTCACTCCTTCATTTAACATGGTCCATTCAATTCTTTCAACCAGCCTGGGGGTAGATGAAGGGTCCCACTCCTCACACCACACTGATAATTTACCTCTGAAGTCATGTATATATATGACATCATATATATATGAATATATATTTATATATATTCTAGTGTGATTTTTGGAAGTGAAAAATGCACCCTGAGTGTGCTGTGAACAAGACAGAGCAGAAAAAGCCATTCACATCCCATGGAGAGACCATGAGTTTTCTGGAAAATGGGGAGAGCATTGGCAAAGTTCCAGAAAGGAGAACAATATTCAGCCTCTCCTTCTTTAGTCATACCATCCCTGATTTTGGGCCCCATAACCATCCCAAATGAAGGCTACACTTTCCAGCCACTCTTGCAGCCAGCAGTGACCATGTGACTATAATTTGCATGGAAGCATTGTGTGTGACTTCCAGGAAGAGTCCTTAAAGAGAGGGGCAGCCCCTGCTGCTGCTGCTACCTCCTCTCTCCTCCCAACTGGGCCCCTCACAGCCACCTTGTCCCAGCACGTGGAAGCCACATGGAGAGGCTGGTAGAACAGCAAGAGAGAAGGAAGATAGATCCTTGACACTAAAGTGTCTCCCTTTCTTGGACCACACCTTGGGGCTTCTTTTATAAGAAAGAGAAATAAATATTTCTGTTGTTTAACTTATTTTGTATATACTGCCACACATGGCTAAGTCTAACTGATACACATTCCTATTTTAGGTAATTGATTGCTATTAACACAGCCTAAGAATTTGCTCCCCTTACCACCCCAATGTTACCAGATGCTTTCTAGCCTTATCCTCTAGTTTTTCTATTAAGTCATTTAACATCATTCATTCACTGCAATGATAGGTTAAAAAATCACCAAGGATCTCCATAGGAACGCTGACTTCAAGGACAGATGACATAGGGCACTGGGCTGGGGCCTCATTCCTCAGAGGCTATATTTTCTCTAAGATCCAGGTGCCAGATTCTTCTCAGGCTGTGAGTCTATGAGCAAGTGATGACAAGACCAAGTACTTCCTTATCTGTCTATCATGTAGAACTTGTCTGGGAAGATGTGAGATGTTGTGGGGCTCTGGTGACTCCACTGTTTTGGGAACCTATTTGTCAGTGCTTCTGTTTGAAATCTCACTGCCTCCTCTTGTTCTTGTTTTCCTCAGAGCCAATGCCCTGATACACACGGTCTTGCTAAACCTAACTCTGCTTAGTCAAAAGTTTTCTGTTGACTCATGAGCACATGTATCACAGGAAAACAGTGGTAACATTAATTGGCAGAAAGCCAAACCCATCCAGAAGTCTCCACATTTTCTATAAAAGATGAATAAAATAATGAATGTAAAAGTCCTTCTATGGTTTATCAAATTGGACTAATGCCAAAATAAAGACCAACCATCTCATTCAGCATGGTTCAGCTTCTAGTTCTATCTGGAAGGGAGCCACTTATTAGCATAAAGAAAACATTGCTGTAAACTATCTCTTGAGGGATAAAGAGGGGAAGGGTGGCCAGGAATCAACTTGTGTAAATTAAGAAATAAAAGTGTGAGTAGTTCATACATATCTGGGAATTCAGTTATATTGTTACCTCCTACTAAAGTCAGTAAGAACCTTAGTTCAAACATATAAAAAATTAGCCACAATAACAGTCTACACTTTACCCTAATTAATGACTTTGCCCATAATTAGTCTTTATGTATATACTCATTAACCCACTTAGTATTCTAGATCACTCTAACACTCCCTGGTCAGAAGAATCCCTGGATGAGCTTTCTATGTGGCCCAGCTAAGAAATGGATAAGTTCTAGCTTAGACAAGCTGCACTTCCAAGTCTATTTCTTGAATCAGATCTCAAAATAAACACAATTCTCCTAACAACCTATCAGCTTGACTTCATTCTTTTTCTTCTGTTTCTCTATGAGGAATGAATGGAATTTCTCTTGGGAATTATCCTGTGCCTAAGAGGAAAACAAGTACAAAAGTTCCCACATTTGGAAAACTAAGAGCCTGACAGATTTCATCAGAGAAAGATGTCCTAAGTTAGTATGTTCCCCACAGCAACACTCCTGCAATTCATTATTTCCTTCAGGTCATGGTTCTTCCTCACTCTATCATTTCTCTCTGCTGACATGCTAGGGACTTCTGGACTCTGACAAGTTAACAGCGGCAATAATGCGAAGTGTGTGTCTGTGGTGGAGAAAATAGAGTGGAGAAATGCTGAGATGGCATCAAGGGTCTAACTGAAAATGGCCTTTCAGGAAGGAAAGCACCAGAGTAAAAAGCGACCAGAGGGTAATGGCACCATCTCTTTGCTCATGTGACATGAGCAAAGAGATGACAGTAAAGAAAAATAATAGGAAAAACAATTCCATGTAACAAAAACAATCAAGATGGTAAGCTCTACTTCTGAATTTCTTTGGATTTGTGATTTGGAAGTAATGTTTCATATGATTACCATGACTCTTACCTCTTTTGAAAAAAAGACTTTTTTCTTGTCTTCTTTTAAATAAAAAAGAAAATAAAGGCCTGTTTCACTTATGGCATGAAATCTGAAAATACATTGTAAAGAATTATTTTCATGAATTAATTCTTCAGAGCAATACATCTTTAGGTAGTTGTGTGTAACTACTTAGAATAATTACTTGTACCAAACTGATGAATCTATAAAGCATTTCTCTCTACCATGTAAATGTGAATCTTAACAAAGGGGAGTGGATCTCTGGGTACTCAAGGAAAAAAAGGAGGAGAAGTAGGAGAGAAGAAAGGGGAGAAGAAAGAAGGGGGAAAAGAGAAAGGGGGTATTTAATTGCCTAAAGGGAATGTGTACTCACCAATTATAATAGTATCTTACCCTGATAAACTCTGCATCCTCCAGAAGTTTATTTAGATTGAGGAACAATCACTCCAAGTTTGGAGTGTTATTCAATACGTTCCAAGTTGTGAAGCTACTAGGTCTACTTTATAAGAATGACTCACAACAAGGATGTATTTGCAGCAAATAAGTAAAAGGATTTTGAGAATAAATAAGTAAAAATATCTATGAATATAAAAGTCTGTATAACTTTAATATGTAGATCAACTGGAGTCACATGAGAACCTAAGAAAAGGACTTAGGAAAGTCTCTAATGGAACCACGACACCATGAAAGTTTCATGGGAATCACAGACAAGGGTGTAGAGTCTGTTTTCCACCATTGTGGATGGGGGAGAAAGAAATCACGCCCGCAGGAACAGCGTTCCATCACTTTTATTGGAGACGTCAGGTCCACATGAAAGGTGCAATGTGGAATCTCAGAAAAGAATGAGGTACTCTAAAGAAAGTGTTAATTGCTTTGATATATTTCTGCAAAGCTGACAAAATCAGAGATGGGTGGTGGGGAGTAAAGCCTTGCTTTGAGCAAAGATATTTTGAGTTAAAAAAAAAAAAAGCCATTGAGATGGGATCCACCAATGACTATGTCGTATTCAAGAGTTTATTTTTTTAACTTGTTGAATATGAACTCCCAAAGGAAACACCTAATTCAGTGCTTTGAACAGAGTAAAAATGCAATAAATATCTATTGAAAATATGAATTTAAATTGCATTTTTTATCATTTATGAATGACAATACAATTGCAAAAACACAAAAGACAATAATATACTACAACCATGTTCCAATATATTCATTTAATCAACAAATATTTATTGAACACTTACTAAGTGCCAGATTCTGTTTTAAGCACTGAGGATTCAGTGGAATGCAAAATAAAAAAACTCTCTGAGTTCATGGTACTTATATATCAATGATCAAGGAATGGCATATCTGGACCATTGCCTGAACTAATAAGTTTAACACTCTCTAAAGAATGGACATTATAATGATTCTTATAATGATTTCATCATGAATATACTAACCAACTGGTTATGTACTTCCTTAAGAATTGCTGGCTCTTGAAAAGAATATTACAAGCCTCATCAAATTAGATCTAAAAATGTGCAAAATGTTTCTTGTCAGACCTGGCTCTATACTTACTAGACCATATTCATAATTTATAGATATTCAGATTTTTTCAGATATCCATTAGCCATAAAATTGCTAGTTGTGAGAAATTCCAAAAAAAAAGGAAAATAAAAAGACGGCACCTTTTCTCCTGAGTCACTATATTCCAATGCAAGAGGTCACAAGTTACAGAAAAATATATTTAAACACCAAGGATCAAATGTAAACATAGATAATTACCAACTCAAACACAAATTGCATTTGTGGTGTAGATACTGAAATGAATCTGTAACATCATACTGAGGAATAAAGGTCAGCCGTGCATAAAAATACACAGTCTACACAAGGATCTATTTATTGGAATGTTTACCAAAAAATTCAGTGTGGTAATTCTCAATGATATGAGTGCAAAGACATATTTTACACTGAAATCTTTTTCCTTTCTTATCTACTAGTGAGGATCCTGACAAGAAATAGTTGGTGCATTCCAACTAGGATAATTTGTGGTGGGACTGAGGATTCATCACAGCAGTATAGGTAGGTGCAGGGGAATCCCAAGGGAGGTAACAGGAACCCAGAGCTAATAGCTCTGCTGCCGCCAGCCCCAGGCCTGAAGGTCTGATAGAGAAAGAAGTCTCTGGAACTAAGATGGAGAGAGACCTGTAGATGAGGCTGCCTTGAAAGGCTGGCCAGAGCAGGGTGAAAAAGGGTGAGATGGATCCAGAAGGGCAAAGCAAAGTTACCTGAAACACACACCAAATATGCAGTTTCGCAACTAAGTTGATTAAATATTTATTCAATATTTATTGAGCTCCTCTGTGTGCTATGTGTAGTTGAGTCGGATCCGATCCCTGGTGACACTGTGAATGCGTTATGTCCACAGGGTCCCATCCTCAGCAGCCCTGATAAACTCCTGTAGACTCATGCTTGTGGCTTCTTCTATGGAGTCAATCCCTCTCCTATGTGGTCTTTCTCTTTTCTTGCTGCCTTCTGTTTTCTGCAGCATCATCGAGCACCTATTATGTTCCAATCCCTGTCCTGCAAGGACTCTGAAAGATGAGTGAGTCACCATGTCTGCCCTCAAGGAGCTCAGGATCTAGTATGAACAACAGACCTACAAACAGACTAAAATACATTGCTCCAGGCAAGGCCTATAACAGAAATATGAGAAAGTGTTATAAAAACAAATGAGATTGAGGAGGAGCTATCCTTTGGAAAGGGATATTATTAAAGAATTGCTGACACAGCCTTACCTATGTTATTGAGTTAATTATATTCAGGATAATAAAGAGGCCACTGAATTATGGGTCTATAATTCTACTGATGTGTTTGTAAAGATGAAAGTATATGCATCAAAAGATCTCAGAAAATATCCTAGATTTTTAAAAAATCACAATTCACATCAGAAATAGTTCACTGCCTTCATGTTATAGGTGAGGAAATCTGCTTAAATTCATTACAGCAATTTAGTAGCAGAGAAAGAAGAAGGACCCAGGCCTCCGGGCTCCCTGCCAAGGTGGGCATTAGAGATTTTATATATTTTAATGTTAGCTGAAGCTAAAGTAAATCAGTTACTTCCCTGCCCCTCATCACTGTTCTGCTACATTTCATTTCTTTTTTATCCTTCATTCTTCTTACATTGATTGGAAGTTTTCTCAAAATTGGCATCAATGGAATTCTTAAAAGTCAGAAGCTCAAATCTCTAAATCTGTTACTAAGCAGTAAACTTCAGTAATGTGTTTTTCACTCTACTATTTATATTAGCCTGTACTTTCCTGGTGTGATTTCTTTTTATATAATGTGTGAATTTTACAGTATGTCAACACGGGGAAATGCATAACCATATGGTTGCCACATAATTGAATGCTCAATCTGTGAATTGTTCTTTGAGCAATTACTATACTGACCTAATTCTTGCCATATATTGTTTTGTTAGTAACGATTATTCAAGTACTTTAATAGAACAGACCTACCAATATATTTCATTTAATCACTTCTACAAGACTGTGAGTGAACTCCCAGGGACCATCCTGGAAGTCTTAAACATGGTGTCAGGTATATTGCAGATGCTCTGTAAATGTTTCATTATTAAACATACATGCAGTGTCTAGCATATTTCAGGCACTGCATTTTGAATACAAATATAAATAAATAGGACAGGGTCACTCCCTTCAAGAGGCCCAAGTTAAGTTTAACTCAATTTTACCAATTTGTACTGATGCTCTATGCCCAAGCACCAGGCGGGTGTAGACAGGTAACCAGTGCAGGTTTATGATTCGTGTTGCTTAGACTAGAGCCTTGGCACTCACTGCGCTTCACAGCCTGAATTCACATGGCAAGCTGGATGATTAGTCTTGCAAAAGCCCAAATGCCCCTGCTTCTGAGGGGCTGCGTGCTACTCTGCTGGCTGATGGGCGGAGGGGCCCTGCCATTAGAACCCCTTTTTATCCTTTCCCCTCAGAGGTCAAAAGTCTGCCTCCCTCCTTCCACCCCCACCTTCTTGGTTACTCCTTTTGAAATAGCTCCAATTTCTGGCTTAGAGCAAAAACAGATGAACATTGAGGACTTCGTCCCTCAAAGATAACAAAGCTACACTTTATTTTTGATCCTTCGGGTATTCTGTTCAGGTTTTCCATGTAAGTCCTCAACAGAAGATTTTTACACATTTAAGGAGAAACAAGATTTACTTACGTGCCAAAAGAAAAACTGGTATTTTTGGCAATAACAGTAACTTTCATGACCTTTCCGGTCCTAAATGCCTGACTAGTTTGTGTTTTGATGGAATTAATATTCATTATGAGCAGGTTAAGCAATGAAGTTTTTTATAGGTTACCCAGAAATAGTTGCTTGATCTTTTCAAAATGGTTTGTGAACACAGAAAACAATTTAGCTTATATGTCTTTAAAAATTAGCTTATTTCAGATAAATGGATATTTGTGGTGATCCGTGAGTATTAACACAAGAGTAAAGTCAGTAGTTCTGCAAGAAGGTTTTTTTATTGTTGCAAGAACACTGAAATTGCCAGCAGGCCAAGAGTCATCAGGTATCCATGTTATCCTGTCCTCCTTAGGCCAAAAATAAAAGAATGCAGAGGTTTTTTCTTTTATTCTTGCCTGCAAACACCATGTTCACATAGAACATGTGAACTAGGTCGAACAATAAAGACTGTCTCAGGTGTTCTGGGGCAAGTCTGCAGCCAAAATATTGTTTATTAAATACTCTGAAAATTCCTGGAAATAATAAATGCATAAAAAGAAACACTGGGAAAACATGATTTTAGAAAGAATTTTCTAGAATTTTAAGTTTGCTGAATAGAAGAAAGGCATAAATTATACAGACCATGAAGTGTTATGAGAATAAAAAAGGGGAGGGAAAGATCATCCAGCCTCCCAAGAAAGAACAGTAAGTTTGAACCATAACATTCTTCCAAGGTAACTTAAGGAAAGGTGTTAAATCCACGGCCTCTTCTGTTTTCACAAGAGAGTTACTTTGCCCTCAGTAAAGGGTCTTGTTTTCTTGTAATTGCGCCAGTTAGAGTTCTCTGTTGTAATCTGGAAATCTATGGCTTTGGGGTACTCTGAGCGTCGCTTTTTATGGTGTGCTGTTTTTGCTGTGTAACACTGTGCTGCAAAGGATGTCATTTCAGTTTGTTCACTGGCCCATCTTTCCAGCCCCTGAAAGTTTACAGGGCA
This sequence comes from Pteronotus mesoamericanus, assembly GCF_021234165.1. Lineage (NCBI taxonomy): Eukaryota > Metazoa > Chordata > Mammalia > Chiroptera > Mormoopidae > Pteronotus > Pteronotus mesoamericanus. The sequence goes on from NW_026555313.1 coordinate 1,991,057, forward strand.
AATTCTGTCCCCATTCAATAGAATGTTAAGGATACTATGTAAAAGTCAGTGTCCGAAGCTGTCTTAGTGGTTTTCGGTTTAGGCTCACAATGTCCCAAATTTGTTAGTAAGTTGTGGTCACCTTAATGCTATTTCTTCATCCTTAATTGAAGTTGGTTATAAACAAGTTTCAGCTAGCGGATATGCCACAGACCAGGCTCATCAAGGATTAGGCCAATCTACACCGCCGACTGGGGCTGCTGCCTCTTTTTCCATGCACACACACAGCAGTTGTTTGGAGAGGGGGGGTCTTGGCACACTGGTCAATACCCATGCCCTCTACTGCTCTGTCTGCTAGGTGGTGATGTTGCCTCAGGACAGGCCACCGTATTTACAATAAGAGCAGGGCTGAAATCCACTTTATGGTGTGGTGCTTAACTGCTGCCCTTTAAAAACTGCCCAGCAGTATATGCTTGGCTGTGAGTAAATCAATGGTGATCATAAAATACAACACATTCCAAAACAACTACAGGCATACTTCGGAGATATTCGAGGAGATACAACCACAATAAAGCAAGCTGTAATCTTTTTGCTGGTAAAGGGTCTGCCTTCAAATAGTAAAAAAGACAACATCCATGGAGCACAATAAAATGAAGCGCAATAATACAAGGTATGCCTGCAATCCAGGGCTTTGAACCCTGTCATTATCGAATAGAGAAGGTACTTGCAGGATTATATATATTTTAAAAGTCGATGTCCTGGTTGTATAAACAGATACAGTCATCACTAAATAGATGCCTCTCTGTTACAAAGTCAACAAAGAACTTAAAAAAAAAAAGTCCTCACTTCCTCCCCAGGAAATGGTGTATGTTCAGAGAGGAAGTTGTCTTCCTGTTTTCTCCACACTAGCACCCTTGCAAGGTTTTTTCTAAGCTTCCAAACTCAGAGTCTCCATCACATGGAACAAGCTTGTCTTAACAACTGGCCAAATTTTAACTGCAGTAATTTTTAAAAAAGATTTATTTTCCACAAGTCATAAAAAGTATTATTAGCCTAATTTGTCATCTACTATCTTCTTAAATCCTATTTCCATCCCTCCCCCCGCACCCCCGCCATCTCTATTTCATTCAATGTATAGTGAGGGCACTGGATTCATCCTTCAACTATGGCAGTTATTTTGTCAAAATTCTTTGCAAAATACATCAACTCTTAGTTTCCCAGTTGCGAAAGAAACTTGACAGGGAACCTGCTTTTTATTATTTCTGTGTTTTGTGATACAAACCCAATGTGCCTGGCACCCAAGAACAAAATATAATTCAAGAACGTTTTGTACATTCTGCTCTAAAATTGTAGCATTTCAGCACTGATTTGTGGGGCTATTAAACAGAACCATTTGGAAACAAACAAAAGTCATTTTTCCCTTTTCTTGAGTTTTTACAGTCAGTTAAGGAGCTCATGTTTCATTTATTTCACCTGTTGATACTTAAAGTAATAAAGTTCGAATAAACCTGAGAATCCAGGCAGGGTCCAAATGAGATAGATTTTGAGGTTGGTAACTTTTCAGTTTTTCTTTTACTCTTGTTTCAATATTACCAGTTAATAATTAGTTGTTAATTATCCTAAATATCCATTAAGTCAAAGTTTTTTCAAAACGTTGTCCAGAAGACTCTCTAAATCAGAATCATCAAAGTGCTTGTTAAAGTGCAGATTTCTGGGTCTCATCTCAGACCCGTCAAATGAGAATCTTTGAGAAAAGGCCGGGGAATCTGCCTTTTGGTGGCTGTCCAGTTTGATAACCTAGAGATGTGATAAAGGCATAAAGGGTTACCTCTCCCAGGGATATTTCTACGATGACAGAGAGCCAAGGCTTGAAAATCGTTAAAACCTAAAGCTGTTCTTTCTTTTCTTTTTTTTAGGGCAAAGTCTTTTGGGACAAGAGAATGTTTTCCATGTCCCTCCAATTGTATAATAAAGACAGCTCCATCTTCACTCACTATATATAAATTGACTCTGGAGATCACATATCAAGAAAAAGTAAGTTTTTTTCTTTATTGGTTGCTTGTACCATACTGTGCTGGGCAGGTACTCTGAAGGTAATTACCAGGGGAAAGGCATTATAAAATAGTTAGATTCTTGTAATGGTGATTATTTGGAGTATATTCACACTTGAACAGTATTCACAGAACTATCAAATATTTTTTAAATTACCCTCCAAAAGAAAACTGTATTTCTCACATCCAGTAGCTAACCTCAGAATCTTCCACTATAGCGCTCATTCCTGGTAATAATTCAATTTCAAAGAAATAGTTTTTCTTACAATTCTACCCAAGAAAAAGTTCTGGGTCTAGAGAACATACATAGGCATATTTTACAATAAATGCTCAATATTTTGAGATTAAAGCAGATTTTAAAGGAAACTGGCATTATAGTTAACTAATAGCTACAGATTATAGTTAACTATACCTAACTTCGATGATTGTCAAGGAATTTTGTCTCTCTTCCCATTAATGATTAAAGCATATGTCAGATGCCTTATCACTTTAGATGTGTCAAAACAATTCATACAAACGTATTAAATGATTTATCAATTACTTACTAATTAGTATAGTATCAAGGCACTCATTTATTTAATACAGAACAACCAGTCAGGCTTGTGTTCGAATAGATCTAAAACTTTTTTGTGGTGTCCTCCTATAAGATTCGTTTCACCCATCTTTAAGCAGGAGTAGGAACAGGAATTGCGCCAAAGAGATATTGGGAGGATTAAGTGATCCATGTTAAGTACTTATCACAGCACCTAGCATATGGTAAGTGACCAATAACTGCACGAATCTTATAGGAGGACACCACAGACAAGTTTTAGATCTATTTGAACACAGACCTGATTGGTTGTTCTGTATTCAATAAATGAGTGCCTTGATACTATACTAATTAGTAAGTAATTGATAAATCATTTGATACATTTGTATGAATTATTCTGACACATCTAAAATGATAAGGCATCTGACATACGCTTTAATCATTAATGAGAAGAAAGACAAAATTCATTGACAATCATCAAAGTTAGGTATAGTTAACTATAATCTGTAGCTATTAGTTAACTATATTGCCAAAAATAGTGATCAAATATGCACCACTTCCTCACACTATGTTACTCTGACTTCATTGTATCCATTTATTGGAAAACATTTAGATTTATAGTCTTCGGCTATCTTTAGATCTCATGCAATTATTAGAAATTTGGAGGCAGATTAGACTAAGTATTATGATTACTTTTTGAAAACAATTTAAATGAACTGAAGTTAGATAAACTTTAGAAAGACCCAGAGGTTGCTTAAAGCCATAAAAGTACACAAATATTTTTGAAATCCTAATTCTAAAATGTTAACATCTTGATGTGACGTCAAGGCCATTTATGAAGGCTCTTTTTGTTAAGTAGTTTGTGGGGCGCTAAGTGAATTATTTAGTAAGTGATTATCAACAACTGAATATTGTACTAAGGAAATAGAAAGATAAACAAGACTCCGCAGACCTTAAAAATAATCATAAATGCACCCATTCAATGAATATTGAGTTCCTTCTGTGTGTGAGGCATTTTCCAATGTGATAGGGTCTTTGAAATAAAAAAGTTGTTCTCCAATTTGATGAGCTCAATGTCCTGAGATAGAGGAAAAGGTATCAAAATATAAAGTTATAAATACAGGACTGTGAATGCACAGAAGAGGGAACAAGTAATTGTGCATGAGGGAAATCTAAAAAGACTTTGTCTTTCTTAAAGGCTAACGTGAGGGAACTTAAAGGGGGGTTGTGAGAGAAGGCAAGATGAGGGGTATGGGCAGGGCCTTTGAGGAGAAAATCACTTATATCATTTAGGGTAAGCACCTGGGAGAGAGTGGCAAGTTTACTGTGATTGGAACACAGTGACCCACAGGCTACCGAGCGGAGAGGGCAGAAAGGTGTGGCAGTTCTAATCCTGGGATTGGCGAGAGTGTGTGTCTTTCATAGAAAACGAGAATCTAGAAAAATCTTTCTAACTGAAAATCAACAAAGATAAACAATGGTTTTGTAAATTATCTCTAGCAGGAGACAGACAGTAGGTTAGACAGAGTGGAGAGGATTAGGTCACAGAGAAAAGTTAAGAGGCTACTATAACAATACAGGAAGAAAAAAGATGAGTGCTGAGCTGAGGCAACTGCATTAGTGATGGGAAACAGATCCAGGAAAGAGATATTTTAATATAGAATGAAAATGATTTGAAAACTGGATGGATATGGCGCACAATCTAGGACTGAGGATGGCAGATTAATTTGCCTGTAGGGGGAAGAAAGCGTGCATGGGTATGTGTGAACAAGGGAAATAGCAAGCTCATTTTTGGACACACCATGTTCATGTGCCTATGGGATCCAGGCAGAGACGTTCAAGGGGCATCTGGATCTGGAGGTTCAGATATGCACTGTGAAAGAGTGGATTTAGGAGTCAGTATCAGGCAGACAGTAACTGAGGACACAAGCTTATATGTGATCATAAAAAGAAAAGACCAAGACCAAGGGCAGCTCCCCAAAGGACGCCACCATTTCAGGGGTTCGCCTGGAGAGAGGATCCAGCAAAGAAGGAACAATTAGGGCATAATGAGGCAAGTCGCAATCTGGAAGTCAAAGCAGTGTAGGTTTTTAAAGAAGCAGAGATTGTCATCTTCTTATTGATCGGCAACAGTGGGGTGAGTCTGGCCTCTCCAGAGCCAGATGCTGACAAGGAGTTAATTCACTGTCACTCACCACTCTTTCACAATCTCCAGAAGTCCTAGCAGAGTAAAGTGGTTCCATGATAGCGATGGTAGAAGAGGGAAAGAAAGAAGGAACAGGAGGCTTAGATAACTCATGAATGAGTCATTAGCCAATAAACAAGAAAGAGTCAGCAATATGATGACAATTCCTCTTAAAATAAAGGAGCAGAAAGAACTCTCAATTAAAAATAAAAAGTCTTCCTGAGAATTGAGGAAGCAAGGTAATTTAAGCATTAGCTTTTGAATCCTTGCATGCACACTGCTTGGAATAACTTGGTAAGTATTTGCTGATGAATAAACTTGGGTAAGACACTACCAACTGGGGCCTCAGTTCGTTTATGTTGTAATTAGGTGGAACAGTCCATTTGGTCCTCACGAGTATCCTATGTGGTAGGGACTGGTTTGGGCCCACTTTACAAGTGAAGTAGTCAAGACATAGAGTTTAGGAAATTTGCCTAGACGGGCGATAAGCAGCAAAGCTAAATTTCAAATTTAGGGCTTTCTGTTAGCCCATGCTTTGCTCCCCATTAGGACGCTCGGAACTTTCAAGGTATATAAATATTTTTCATTTTATCCCTTTAAATGGGAGGCTATGAAAGAAGCTGGATAAGTGTTGCTACTTCCACAACAGGTACAGAAATTAAGGATTTGCCTACAAGTATATGTTCAGTAATAGGGAGCCATAGCCCACAGGTGTTCTGATTCTACTCTATTTTATGGCCCTTTTAAAGGTCACTAAATATATCACGTGAATAAACATTAACTCTGAGACCAAAAGTAACATCTTGGAAAGAAACTACTCTTACCCTCAGAAATGAATAAAATATCTTTCCTTCCTAGATATTTTAGCAACATAGAAATAAATAATCTGAGATTCATTAAGAAGTGGAGATAGCAGTTTAAGTATAGCCCTCTAAAAACCAGCAGCTTTTCTTCCATCATCTTAGCAGTTAATCTTCCTGGAAACAGGCTGATATTTACTCATCCCAAGAGAGTGTTGGATTGTCTGGACTCCAAAAGATACCAAGGATAAGGTTTTAAGTTTCCCACCATTAGTCGTCACGTGGAGAAAAGTGACAGAGCTCTCTACAGGTATATGGCTTTTTCTCTGTCCTTAAAATGGCAGTTGAAACAACATTCAGTGGATTTAAACTAGAAAAAGTCAGTAAAGAAGGCCATCTCCTCCTTGAAAGTGATTAGTTCCCTATGTAAGACATGAAATACTTTGCCATCTCTAGGCAACAGGATGAGATAGGCAAACAAGGCGTTCAAGAGCTTTCCAAAGAAATTGAGACAAATAGATCAGGTTAAAGTGGACACAGATGCCAACTTCTAATTATTTTCATTCCCAGTCTTGGAACAAAGAGACAATTGCCATATATATATATATAATTTCACCCTTTTTGACTTATTATTGATGGTCAGAATTTTCTTCCTTAGAACCAGAAGAAGGCACATTTCTAACATAGGTCTTTTGAGGCCATGCCCAAGTTATTTTGGTAAACTGATGTTGTGGATGAAACACAGATTTCTGAGTTATGGATTCTAATTCCAGTATTTCCATTTCTAGCTATCTAGATCTTAGACAAGTTACTTAAGTTTTCTGAGTTTCAGTTTTGAAAAGTCTGTATCCTGGAGAAAAGAGCACTAACTTTTCAGGGTTCTTATGATGATTAAAAGTGGTAAGGAATGCAAACTCCTTGGAATCGTTAGTTCCCATTTTCCTCTATGGCTTCCAATTCCTTCTATGAAAGCGCCCAACAAAATAGGAGAGAGTTCTTGATGTTGGTAAGCCGTGAACTCAATTCCAAGACAGAAAATTTAAATAACCAAGAGAACTCCAGGAACTGTTGATGCAGCTATCTTCCAGATGAGAAATGCTCATAATCATGTGGAACACACTGTTCACTTGCTCCTAGGTCCTTGGTCAAAATTCCCATCTTGATTAGCAGTGGTTGTCTACACACGCTACCCACACTTGCCTGTAAATGCAGCTACCCAGGGTGGGGCAAAAGTAGGTTTATAGTTGTTTGCATGGAAAATAATACAAAAATTAATGAATACTAATACAAGAATAAACCCTGAGTTTTGTGTACTCACAACTGTAAACCTACTTTTGCCCCACCCTGTATTTTAGTAATTGTCACATAGCCGATGTGGGCTGAAACTCTAAGAATTGCCTTTTCCACACAGACTGGTGTGGCTCAGTTGGTTGGGCATTGTCCCACAAGGCAACAGGTCACCAGTTTGATCCCTGGTCAGGGTACGCACCTGGGTTGTGGGTTTGGTCCCATCAGGGTACAGATGAGAAGCAACTGGTTGTTTCTCTCTAACATCGATGTTTCTCACTCTCTCCTTCTCCCTCCCTTCCCCTCTCTCTAAAACAAATAAAATCTTTTTCAAAAGTTGATTGTTCAGTTGCATCCATTTGTACAAAAATGCCCCAAATGTACGTGCTTTAACCTTTCATGGGAACTGAGACTTTGAGGTCAGATCCAATTAGAAGTCTAGGCTGACGTTTCAAAAAGAACCATGTGCCTTTTGAAGTTAGTTATGTGTTTCATTCTCTAGTTGATTTTGGATAGTCGAGCGTGGGTCTAGTTGTCCTCTCACTTTTCTTTGAGTCCCTACATGCTGAAAAGACCTAACTTGTGAGAGACGAGCCTACGTGTGCTCCTCTCTTATACGAGCAAAGGAAAGCTTCTTGAGGAACTGTTGCTTGCAACTTATGAAATCCTGAGTCATTTGTGTAGTCAAGTGAATTGGCCAATTATGTTTGTACAAAGTTGAAAAAAGGATGAGCTGAGGATAGGGAGATTCCAATGCAAAAATAAATGCTCGAGGAGGAGGAGTGTATGCTTCTTGAAATGCTGGAACAGGCTACTAGGTCCCCGACATTACCATCCTCCTAAGTAATAAATCTTTTCTGAGGCCTTACTACCTCCTTGACACCAGCATATGACACTGAACATTTTGGGTCACAGACTCTCTTCCACTTCCTGTTATTTTTTACTTGTCAGCTTTCTTCATGTTTTCAAAGGTCTTTACTACTATTAGCTGCTTCTGAATGAGACACTGGTCAGTAATTCCACTGAGGAATACACATTGTAATCTCCTCTTTAGGATGAGAAAATCTCAGGGAGGAAATGGTCAGTGGCTTGTTCCATGTGGTGTAGAGAGGCAAAGGCAGAGCATCTCAGGGAGCATTCACTGACTAGCCCACTGAACCCTGCTGCCACCTGGACGGGCACCCGGGCTCACGCCCACACTTCTGCCTCCACACCTGCTGCTGAGCAGAGCCCAGATGCACCCAGCACCCCTCAGCTGCCTCAGCTTCTGTCGGCTGTTCTTCTAACCCTTGAACTTTTTATCCTCTTAATCAAATGACATTTCCAAGTCCAGAAATTGAAGGCCCACGGTTTAGGACAATAAAAGCAACAAGAATGCCTTTCTCTAGCTTTTAGCTTTAGGCCAAAAGGGATCACAAATATATTTCACAAAATTATAAAAGATGAATAGAAAAGTTTAAGGCTGAGACAAGTACTGAATACGTTGACGCAGAGTTATATACCCAACTTGCAGAAAAAATATTTTGTGTCCTCTTTGCAGATCCAGGTGTGCACAGTCCCTAGGAACTGCACCAACAGTGACTATATGTTATTGCTAAGAGCAGAATTTTTTTCGGCATGCTCCCTAGACCAGAGAAAGATGATGTAAAACTGGACACTGGGAGATTCCCACTGTTAATTGCATTGAAGAATGGGAAGATTTTTAACCTATTCTTCAATGAAAACCCTACACTCACACTAGGCCTCCTTTTTACAGACTCTGTCCTGACTTTTCTGTCCTACACTATGTCACTGGTGACCTGCCAAGGAGAGGAGGCCACTGCCTTCTCCCTTTTTAATACCTCTCTCAAAGCCCACCTCAAAGTTTACTTTCTTCATGCAACCTTCCCTAATCCCTCCCTCAGGATTTTATTCTCCCCTTTCTCAACCGCTACAGTTTTTGTTGCTGGTATCACTAAATTTACAGCTTTGGAGTGCAGATGTCTTCACATGTGTATGTCAGGTACCACATTTGTCATACAATCTCACAGAGTGTCCAGGCCAGGGGCACGCTCCAGGGTATTCAGTCACTGAACAAATGTGTATTGATCACCTACGTGAGCCATATATCATACTCTGTTCTGAGAATGACAAGCGGAAAAACACCATCCCTGGCCTAAGAAGTGTGGAGCCCATTGAGGAAAGAAAGCAGAGAAACGACTAATTGGAATCCAAGGTTATGTACTTTTTCATGGAAGTATGAATGTAGGGCTGGAGCAACACAGTGGAAGGGCACCCAACTCTGAGTGTAACATGGAGGAATAGAGGTCAGAGGGTGATTTCTGAATTGAGAGTTTTTTTTCCTTTTCTTTTTTTTATCCTCACCTGAGGACATTTTTTCAGTGCTTTTTTTAGAGAGGGGGGAGAGAGAGAAACATCAACGTAACATTGATTGGTTGCCTCGTGTACGCGCCTGAACTGGGCATGGCACATACCCAGACCAGAACCCACAACCTTTTCGGTTACAGGACAACGCTCCAGCCAACTGAGCTGCACCTGCCAGGCCTTGAATTAAGTTTTGAAGGATAAGCAGAGGTTCGTCAGGGAGACAAGGGCAGAGGGTAATCGCACCAGGGCAGGCAGAACATGCAAAACCAAGTAGGCATGAAGAGGCTATGCAGCGAAGTGTTCAGAGAATTGCAGTCTGACTGGAGCCCAGGGAATGTGAGAGTAAGGCCGTAGGGGAGTGCAATTAAGAGTCAGGCCAATACATTCTATTTAAATGGGTACATGAAGGCACCCAACACATTCACTTTACTCAGTGCTTACTACATGTTATATTGCTCTTCCGATCAACGTATAACAAGAATTTGCTTAGCTCTTCTATAGTTTGTCAATTTATACCTTAATGTTACAGAAATACTCCTCTTGATCCCAGGAAATTCAGTGAAAGAGAGTGAGAATGTTCACTTCTAAGCATTTACTAAAGTATTATACAAGTTCAAATGCACTGCCCATCTAAAGAAAAACCATCACAGGTGACTGTCACGCTAACTTTACACAGCACTAAATGCTACACTGCACTGTTCCCAGTCAGGGCACGGTGAGCAGGCAGACTCTGAGAGACTCCATGTTTAAAACTGCTGCTTCAATGCAAAGGACAGCATTCACTGGCGATGTATTCTAGCATCTTCCCTCATTGCCATGTCTGTGCTCTTGCTTTTATGGCTTTTCCCTGTTTTACAGACTCAATGTTTAAGTCCTTCTTTCTTTTTGAAGGTAAGAATATGCCAGGTCAGAGATAATTGCAGGAATGGGTGAAGGTGAATAATGGTTGGCAACTTTCCAGGTGATTGTATAGCTGAGAACATGTCACCCTAATGGAGTGCTCTATCTTTTGATAACCCCAGCCTGATTCAGATACCTTGCAAACATTAGATTTTTACTATGTAGCCACTCCATTAATGTAAGCATCATTTTCTTCACTGCTCATTCTTAGAAATATTAACCCAGTGTAATTTAGTACTTCCTTGGTAAGCTTTCCATAGGATGATTAAGACAATTTTAGTGATTATAAACTATGTAGGCTTAGCAGATGTTGGTAATCTATGGGATTGTAACCTGACAGGATTTATGTTTAAATGTGACTTTAAGTCTCTCCCTCTTCAAGATTCCATTTTGCCTTTCATGTTTTACATTCTCTCACAGAGTACATTATTTCTCTTCAGAATAGTTTTCCTCATTCGATAATTACTGGCAAGGTAGACATTAAGTAGGTAAATACGTATGCTTTCTGCTTTGGGGGCACTTGCATTAATGTTGTTTTGAAAAAATGCACTAGAAAAAAATTTTGAGTGTGCCTTTTGAATTTTTCCATAGTGGTGTCAGTGACAGAAGGCAGCTGCAGCGTTGGATTTAACTTGGTTTAAAGGCTGATATTTGACTCCAACTCTAAAAACAATCATCATTCTTATAATCTGAAGGCATGTGCCTCCTCAGTGAACCCCACTTAATTGTCATCTTTAATGGGGGCATTACTTGGAAATGCAGTTTTCAGTATGTCCTTTTTTTATCCTCAGGGTATAAGGCATGAAATGTATTCTTATCTTGATAGAGAGCAAGTGACTTACTTGGGTCAACCCTGGCTGTTATAAGGTCAGAATTTCTTGAATTAATATTTAAGGCATAAAAACACAGAGATTTTATATTGGTTCCACAAAATTATCTTGTGATAAAACTCTTTTCCTGCTCCATTAGTTTCATGTTAAAATTGGGACACATTTCATGAGGTGTGGTAACACCAGTGATAATTTTTCTTTTCTTTCTTTTTTTGTTTTTAAGCTGATTGATGTTTTCAAACAGAGGAGTGTTTATATATGCCAGATCAATTTAAATCTCAGAATTTTCCTGGTACATCCGGTCTTGCTCCAGTTGCCAGGTAAAATATAGGCGCCCAGTTAAACGTGAATTTCAGATAAACAGCAAAAAATCTTTTTAGTATAAGCTTGTCCCAATCAAAATTTGGGACACACTTTTACTAAAAGACTACTTGTTATTTATCTGAAATTCACATTTAACTGAGCTTCCTATATTTTATTTGCTAAATCTGGCAACCCTATATCTGGTGGTAGTTGAATTATGATTAGAATTACATTATCCTCAAATTGCAGGTTTGCAAAACTCCCAAGGGGCCATTCCTTTCATGGGTATGTGCAAAAGTGGAGACTGTTCACAGGCCATTCCCAAAGGCCCCATGGAGCCATCTGGCTCAGGGTCTAATGGATCTAGACACTGGAGACTAACCAGTCCCTCCTTTAGGGAATGTTAAAAAGCTTAAATGCAACAAAAATAATGCCCTTCACATAGTGGACACTCATTGCATTTTTCTTGAAATCTTTAACGTTTATTAGTGCCAATCAAGATGAGTAAGACAAAAAACCATGACATCTTCAAAACAGTTCCTGGAGAATCCGCACCTCTCAATCTAAGCATTTCTGATTCTTCAGAACCAGATGTAAACTCCACCTTGTTCAAGAGGCACGCCCACATCACCTCAGACATCAGTCATCTACCACCCCAACTCTCCAGCGTTTACCATTTATGCCATTCATGGACATTGAATGTATTTTAACCAACCTTTCATAAATTCCCTGAGGAAAAAAGTAGACAGCAGTGGCATAGCACTGTGTTTCAGAGCATGAGCTGTGGAGTCAGACCAATTTTGGTTTTAAACGGTGCTTTGCCTCTTATTAGCTTCATTACCCTGGACACATGCATTCTCGAAGTCTCAGTGTATTGTTTTTATGCATCAGTAATAATACTGTTGTGCATATTAACTGAGATAACATACGTGTAGTGCTGTTGTATTAACCGAGATAATATGTACAGTGTCAACTCTTTGTGAACACTGAGTGGCGGGAGGAAGTTATCATCATCATTATATTCCATTTTTTAAATTTTTAATATATATTTTATTGATTATACTATTTCAGTTGTCCCACATTTTTCTTCCACCTATTCCCCTCCACCGTGCACCACCCCTTCCCCCAGCACCCTCCCCCACACTTAGTTCATGTCCATGGGTCATACAGATAAATTCTTTGGCATCTCCATTTTCTACACTATTCTTAACCTCCCCCTGCCTATTTTGTACCTACTATTTATGCTGCTTACTCCCTATACCTTTTCCCCCATTCTTCCCCCTCCCCCTCCTCTCTGATATCCATTTTTATGATTCTGTTCCTGTTCTAGTGCTTTGCTTAGTTTGCTTTTGTGGTTTTTTTTTTTTAGATTCAGTTGTTGATAGTTGTGAGTTTGTTGTCATTTTCCTGTTCATAGTTTTTGATCTTCTTTTTCTTAGATAAGTCCCTTTAACATTATATATAATAAGGGCTTGGTGGTGATGAACTCTTTTAACTTTACCGTATCTGGGAAGCACTTTATCTGCTCTTCCATTCTCAATGACAGCTTTGAAGGATAGAGTAATCTTGGATGTAGATCCTTGCCTTTCATGACTTTGAATACTTCTTGCCAGCCCCTTCTTGCCTGCAAGGTTTCTTTTGAGAAATCAGCTGATATTCTTATGGGAACTCCTTTGTAGGTAACTGTCTCCCTTTCTCTTGCTGCTTTTCAGATTCTCTCCTTATCTTTAATTTTGGGTAACTTAATTATGATGTTCCTTGCTGTGTGCTTCCCTGTGTCCAACTTCTTTGGGACTCTCTGAGCTTCCTGTATCTCCTGGAAGTGTATTTCCTTTGTCAGATTGGGGAAGTTCTCCTTCATTATTTTTTGAAATAAGTTTACAATTTCTTGCTCTTCCTTTTCTCCTTCTGGCACCCCTATGATCTGGGTGTTGGAACATTTAAAGTTGTCCCAGAGGTTCCTAAGCCTCTGCTCATTTATTTGAATTCTTGTTTCTTCATTCTGCTCCAGCTGAATGTTTATCTCTTCCTTCTGCTCCAAATCATTGATTCGAGTCCCTGGTTTCCTTCCCTTTATTGTTGGCTCCCTGTATATTTTTCTTTATTTCACTTTGCGTAGCCTTCACTTTTCCTCCATTTTATGACCATATTCAACCAATTCAGTAAGCGTCCAGAATACTAGTGTTTTGAACTGTGCATCTGATAGGTTGGCTATCTCTTCATCTCTTAGTTCTATTTTTGGAGCTTTGATCTGTTCTTTCATTTGGGCCATATTTCTTTGTCTCAACATGCCTGTTATGTTGGGAGGGGCGGAGCCTTAGGTATTCACCAGGGTGGGGGCAACCCTGGTTGCTGTGTTGTGATACGGTATGTGGGAGAGGGGTCCGAGAAGGAACAATGCCTCTTGCTTGCCTCCCCGCCAGCTTTCTGTCACTTCCCCGCTACTCACAAGCAAATTAGGTCCCTCTGGTGCTGATTCCTAGGTGGGGGGGTTTGTGTATATTCTAGGAATCTGTGGGTCTGTCCAACAGACTATCTTATGGGACAGAGAGTTTCTGCCACTGCCACAATCCCCATAGGTTTTTTACCTCCAGACGTTTTGAGGCTTTCTTTTTCTGCACTGGAACCCTGGGTTGCGTGGTCTGTCTTGCTCCCCAGCTGTTCCTCACAGTTTATCCGCATGCAAATGTGGGTCCGCCAGCTCCCAGCCGCTGCTGCGCCATTCCTGTCCTCCAGCCACTGCCCTGCCATGTGTCCTGACCGGTCCAGCTGCCTGTCTCCGTCCCTCCCACTGGTCTGGATGAATGTTTCTTCTTTAGCTCCTTGGTTGTCAGACTTCTATACAGTTCAATTTTTTGGCAGTTCTGGTTATTTTTTGTTTTTGAATTTGTTGTTGTCCTTCTTTTGGTTGTGCAAGGAGGCAAAGTGTGTCTGCCTACACCTCTATCCTGGCAGGAAGTCCTATTGTTTGTCTTTTTTTGAATCCACACTCCCCTCAGTGTCCACTGCTTACGAGGCCCTGTGGGAACTGAAAGGACTGAAGAATCAGCGCCTCCAAATTCCGAGCTGCCCACATAGTGAAAAGCGCTGCCTGGACACAGATGAGTGAGCCTCATTGACTCTAGGACTTCATTCTCTTATTTGCCTATTTCTCTGTACTCCTTGCAACCTACACGTTCAAACCATTGCATTGTGCTCTGTTTGGTATTATGTGAGAAGCAGGAAAACTCTAACTGCCAAAGAGATTTGTTTCCTTAGTGGCCCCGGCGTGGGGAGTCCTCCTGGGACTGGAGTCACCACACACATCCTGCCTTACTCTTTATTGACTATTTACTGCCTCTGTACTTTTCTCTCAGTCATCAGTGAGGAAGTTGCATAACTTAAAAACTAAATGGGAGCCTCTTTCCTGCATCTGAAGTCATACTTATTATTTTTCCTTACTGTAATTTCTTTAAAAAAATGCCATGGAGAGTGTTTTTCTAATGCAAAATGATTTTTTTTTTGGCATCCTGGAGCATGTGTGAGATTGGATTTTTAATGTTTCATTTGTGGTTGTATTATAATCAGAGGACCTTTGGAGAACAGCATGGTTTTCTTAATATGTAGACATGTTGCAAAACAAAATAAAAGTTTCAAGTACGTTCCCTGAGTTCTCTACTGTCTCTTTCCAAAAGTAAATTCAAATTCCTTTACATAAAAAAATGAAAAAATAATTTTGGGTCATTCATTCATCCTCAGCATGACATTTGCAAAACTGTAATCTCTTGAAAGTTTCCAGCTATAATAAATTCATTTTTGTATCAACACTTAGCAGGTATTCAATGAGCATTTGTTTAGTCAACTGATGAACAAGTATTTACCCAACAAGTATTTACTGAGCACTTAGGAGATGCATTGCCATAAAATATGTTTGTAATATAGTGTCATTATACTTTGGTCACTAATAAATAAAGATTTCAGCACACCGCTGTCTATAATGCAGCGATCCAGCAAGCCAGTGACATAAACCATGGGAGTCTGGGTGAGAGAGTTCGTAGGTTCTTATTATTTAGATTCAAAACAATTGGCCTTGCCACTCCCATTGCTGTCCCCAGAGAACAACGGCTCCTATGTTCCCACTTATTTTTATTTTTGTTGATTAATAACTTTAAAGTCATTCCAAACCATCAAGACTCAGAGACAGCCTTGGGCCTTTCCTTCTCTAGTGTCGGAGTTGGCCTCATGAGCAAAATCCCAATCCTGCAGCCTCCAGGCTGACCCAGCTGCTCCTTATCCCTTTGCCATTTGGGGAACAGCATAACACTGTGGGGGTCAGGCTGTACTGGAGGTCAGAGACCCCACCTTTAAAATTATTACTCTGAGAAATGTGGGAAATATTGTTTCAATTACAAGGATAAAATATGGACAGCCAGGAACCACTTGAGAAGTAGCATAGTAGTTGTCTTTAACCACAAAACCGAAATCACTGTTTGGCTGTTTGCTTCTGCACAGTATAGGCAAGATCTGAGTGGCAGTTCAGACAAGTTTTTTTTCGTTTGTTTGTTTGTTTTGTTTTGCTTTGTTTTAAATACTGTTCTCTGGTACTGAATTTGCTCTCGAAGGTTTCCAAAGTCTAGGAGTGCTTCAGTGTTAATAGAAAACAGCCAAATGTCGCCACATTGGCAGCTGTGAAAGGAGCAGGTCTCTTGTGCAGCAGTAGTGAGTGAAGTTTCCAGAACTGCTTCTCAGGTGTTTCCATTCTTGACTGGTTTTCATTCCGTGTTTCCAATACATCATTCCCTTGTGTTTCACCTCATTTCCTCCCAATTTCCGACTCTACTTTGTCACACATTTATTGGGACCCTTGTAATCTTTTGTTTTTCCTGGTAGAATCTGGCGACTTTATGAAAACCAGGTTATTTCACAATGGGAAATATTTACAGGTAAAGACTTCACGCTGGCAGCCTCTTCCTCTGACACTGGCCCCCACCCACTAACTGACCCTGAGGGGTCCTTCCGCTCTTGAAAACTGCTGAGAACTGACTCACAAGTGACACTCAGGCGCAGCACCGGGCTTGGAGCCTACGCCTTGCACTTTACGGAGCCACGAGGGTCACAAACACACATGAAAGATATTTAGAAGACACGTGATCACTTGGCATTTGGCGCCCAGTGCTGCGCAGCCCCACAAACCACCCTAAACATCCAACCACTCTGTGAGGAGCGCTGTCCAGGCTCCCGCGGATTGATTCCCCTGCTGTCTTCCCTTGTGTCTTGGGAGACCTAAGCGGCTTCGTGAGTGTGGGAAGCTGTCTTCTGGATGTCAGAGAACACTGCTTTGGAGGCTGGGATTTGGGGGCAGCAGAAGCACTTAGGTTCGGAAAAAGACATAACTTGTCAAGTCCTTCCTCTCAGCATGAATACAAAGGATAATGAGGTACCATTTCCTAGGACTGCCCAGCTTCCCATTTGCTGCTGCTTTTCGTGTTTGAATTCCTGGTTCCTAAGAGTTGCACACAGTGGCAGAACATCTTGTGATATTAAGCAATTTCTATTACTCTTAAATATAGGTAGGGCTACAAGTGACCTCTGTCATAGCAATCCTTTAGATCAACAATGAATTCTAGGCTTGTATCAAAATCTTTAAAAAGATTTCATTAAATTTCCAAAAAATAAAATTTCAGGTTCGTTTGAATCATTTAAATTTTACATTCATTAATTATACTTTGATATTTATCTTTTATTTTACAGAAAAATTGATGATTTTAGAAAAGGACCTTTGAGAACAAAAAAGTTATTTTTTAATTCTTTCATGTTTATGTATAATTTACACATTTGATGAGTATATATTAAAATTGTGTACACTTTGAATAAAATGACATTTTACATTTAATGTTAGAATCTGAAATTTGGATCACTATGGTCAATAGAAGACAAGTCATATGAAAATCTTTGTTATGACATCAAAATCAGGGATTTTGTAGTAATGAAGGTGATAATACATATTTTATAAATTAGATAAGAACTTTTAAATTGTATATAACTTAATTTTATTATTCAGGGAAACATTGCCGACCCAACAACGAAATATGCAGATGTGCACAATAATGATTAAATTCAGTCACTGGATACTTTGTTGACTTTTAGTCAGTCATATAACAATCATGGTTTTCTACATATTTTTCAATTTTGTTATTATGAACACATATCTGTCAAAGTAGGAAGACAGAGACTATTTGATGTAACCATTACCCTAATTTTGACTTTTTAATATTTAGACATATGGTATGTAGGCCTCCATTTGTCTTGCCCTGTGCCCTGAAAATATTAGGGAGCAGATCTGCTGAGTTAATTTCCTCTTTTTGAAGCTTAGAATAGTACTGTTATTTTCAACTACTTTCTTATGTTGATTGGTTTAAGTTCAATAGGACTGGATTCTTTCCCCTAGCAACCTGATGTATCTTCTTAATAGGTAATCTGGTTTACAGATAGGGATAGAAGACTAAGAAACAAGAACACTAAATTCTTTGGTCTCCTACTCAGTTTCTTATAGTATTTTTTTGACAGCCTATATGTATTTTTCAATGTCTCTCATTTTTTATTCATAATATAGGAAAGAGTTACACGTGTATGTTAAAATCGTGAATCTTTGTGGTCTGACAATCCTAGATTTTAATTGCAATTTTGGTGCTCACTAGCAGGGTGATTTAGTTCAACTATTTAAGCCTCAGTTGCTTGATCAGTAAAATGTTGATGAAAGTATCTACACCGATAAGGTGCACTGAAGACTAGAGATAATACATGCAATGTGCTCGTATTAGAAGGACACAATAAAACCACAACTGTTATCAAAAAGTTTCCCTTCTGCCCTTATTCTCCCGTTGGAAATATCTTTTTAAAAATGTACAGGTGAATATTGACAAAGCCCCATACTGCGGGGTGAGGGGAGCAGGAGTGGGGTAGGATGTGACTTTAATTTTGACAGCATGATAATGGGTCTGCAGAGTTATCACACTGGACCCCAACACTCAGCTTCACAGTGAGGGAGGCTTGGGGTGCTGCTGGTTGGGAGGAAGGAAGGCTGAACTTAGTGCGAGGGACCAGTTTGGGGGAAAGAGCTA
This sequence comes from Pteronotus mesoamericanus, assembly GCF_021234165.1. Taxonomy (NCBI): domain Eukaryota; kingdom Metazoa; phylum Chordata; class Mammalia; order Chiroptera; family Mormoopidae; genus Pteronotus; species Pteronotus mesoamericanus. The sequence goes on from NW_026555313.1 coordinate 2,009,388, forward strand.
GAGAGGAAAGCTCTTTAGTTGGGAGCCCTGTGGGGATTCAGTGTTATCTGGGTCCATAGCCTGAGGAAGACACAATGCCTCCCACCCCGGAGCTGGGGTTCAGGAAAAACAGTAAAAGGCTAAGAGGGGATTGATCACTTTCTCTATCCACTTTGCAGATAGTAAATATTAAATAAATAACAATAATTATTTCCACACATTTAATTCTTAAAGTATCAGTCTGATAATTTATTCAGTAATTCCCCTGTTCAAAACCCTTTGGTAGCTCTCCACTGCCCAGAGTGTATCTTTTTGTTTTTTTCAGAGGGTATCTTTTTATGGCATTCAACTACTCCCATTTATCCTTCCAGTATTAAATTTCAACCTCCCTCCAACTCAAGGCCATTCTCTTGGTAGGTATGTACTTTCCTACCTCTGACTTTACCTCTGACAGGTAAAGTCTCCATACGGGCATTTCCACCTATTTGGCGGGTCACTAATCTGCCAAGGCCCAGTTCAAGTGGCACTTCTTATAAGATCTTCTCATATTCCAATTCCAATAAACTTTTTTCTCCTTGTGTTCCCACTGCACTTTCTATGTAGTTCTATTAGAAAGCTCATTACGGTGAGCCTGGTATATATGAAGGTTTGTGTATGCGTCCAGCATCTCTGCTCCATCGTCAGTTTCGTGGGAGTAGATTGCATCTTTCCCCCTTTGCACACATGCCTGTCCCATTCCCATAGCATGTAACATAGTACTTGGTACAAAGTAGATGTTCATAATTATTTTAAAATTTGAATTTGTTGAAACCCACTTCAGAAAAATAAAAAGAAAATAAATAAAGTAAAGGCCATTATTTGGATTCTTCTAGTACTGCTAAATCTTGTTCTCATGACTACGTGATTGTTTTGGTTGCTTTTCTAAAATGGCATTACTTATATTTTAATAGTTTGCTAATTTTCAGGAAAAGCACTTTGTCTAAAAGCACCTCTTATTGACAAATTGAACAAACGCTATGATCTAGTGTACTACTTAAAAAACATGCAATTTATGTTAATATATCGGAGGGATTTCAATATTTAGATATTTTAGTGGTTTGAAATGTCCACAGATTCTTTGATCCTTCTACTCCCCAAGGCAGGATCTAATTACCCTCCCCTTCAATGTAGGTTTGACTCAGTGACTTACTCCCATTCTAAGGAATAGAATAAAGCAGAAGTGACTTTATGTACCTTGGGAAACTCGATGATGAAAGTGATCTCTCTTGAGTCACTCACTATGAAGGAAGCCCGCTGCCATGCCATGAGGACAATCAGGCTGCCCTATGGAGAGGCCCACACGGTGAGGTGCGCCGCCAGCAGCCACATGAGTGAGCTTGGAAGTAGGTCCTCCCCTCCTACTCGCGCTCTCAGATGACTGCAGCCCCAGCAGCAGGCCTTCACTGAAACCTCATTAGACGCTGGGCCAGAACTATCCAGCTAATAAGCTCCCAGATTCCTGACTTTCAGAGATGGTGAGATAATAAATGCTAGTTGTTTTAAGCTGCTAAATTTTGAGGTAATACATTACATCATTCAGAAGAGCTACCTACACAGATATTATAGAAATATAAGCATTCTCATTGCAGATATTCATAGTTTTAAATCTATGATTATTAATTTCTGAAAGTAGCAGGAAAACTTGAGGTGATATTCAAAAGTCATGATACTTGTGGAACCTACCTCTGGTTAACTGCAGTGAACAGCACCGTCATTCGTTTGGTCAATTAGCTATCTAATAAATAAGTATTAAATTGTCTGCTATCAGCCAATCACTGTTCTAGGTCCTAGAAATACCAAGATAAATAAGATAGGGTACATGTTTTCAGTCTTCATATTTCAGGGTTCCCCACTATCTTGTCCACCACAGACAAAAGGAGCCCTACCTAATTGTGTAAAAAGATTTTTTAAGAATTATTTTGTATAATGGTGAAAAAATATGAGTGGAATTTAAGGCTCTGGGCTAATTATGATTTTAACAGGTACGGTTCCAAACAATGCTAGGCCTGACAAGCAGCATCAGGCTTTTAAACCGAAGTCGGTTGTCTCAACATGTGACAAATGGAATTTTGTGAAGTAGTCTGTCTGCCTATAGTCTATCACACATAAGCACCAGCTCTGTCAATAACACTGTCCTCAGGGATGAAGAACAGTGCCATCAATTGCAAGAAAAATATTCCATTAGTAAAACATCCCCTAATTAATACTAATCTCTTCCCTGGAAAAGCTGCTTTAGAGGAAAGATTTTTTCCCCCACATGCCAAACTGACGAGCATTAATTTGGAAAATTTTCCATTTAGTTTCAAGAAATATTAAAAAGCTTCACTTAGCAAAAATTAAAAATGAATCTATTTCCTGGCTCATGTAATATATACAGATAAGACTTTTTTACAGGCAATGTCAATTCCTAACTGTGCACATCAGTTTAAAGCAACTACATTCAGTTATTCTATGAAATTACATTTAATATTTTACTATCCCTCTTTCTCTTTATCATAAAATGCCTTTTTAAGTACCTATTTGTATGTAATCTTAGAGACTGTAATGCAACAATGACAAGATGTGGATCTTGCTTCTTTAAAACCTTGAAAGCAAAGTCAGATAAAATTCGTGGAAAACAAATTAAAAAAATGTATAAAGAACAGTGTGAGAGTATCTTCCTGTCAATTCGTTAGGGAAAACGGTTTGCCTTAAAACACCTCTAAGAAGTTTTAGGTTCAGTTGAGGAGTATAAAACATAGCAAAAGTGACAAACCAGTAGTTTATATTATCTGTTGATAAGTGTTCATAGAATCAGCTCTCTCCAACTTCAAGGGCTCTGGAACCCCCGGGTGCCCCCCACCCACGCAACCGGCATGCTCTCATCTCTGCACAGTTACCGACTTTTAATCCTTCCGATTTGAATGCTTGTGTCTCTTTCTCTGGGAAGTTCTTGACTCTCCAAAATGATCCCATTTTCTTAGAATGTATACCTTTCCTTAATATTACTTATGACAGTTCACAGTCCCTTTAATAACAAGCCTATGCTTACCCTAGGACCCAGGCCATCTCTTGTCCGTCTCACCCTTCCTAACTATTACTTGTCACAGTCCACAGTTATATATTTATGTGATTATTTCATGAACATATATTTCATCCATGACTGGACTGTAAGTTTCATGCCAAGAGAACAGGAGGGGGGTGGGTCTCTTTTCTTATCCTTCTGTTGTAGCTTAGCACCTGGCACACAGTGTTTACAATACACATGTGAATATGGGAGTGAGTGAGTAAATGAGCACTATAGTGTATGTTCAGAACTTGACTCTAAAGTTAAGCATATTTTGGTACAAAGACCATACTCTCACTATCCAGTTATGTGACCTTTGGCATACTTTTTTCCTTTCTAAGATTCAGTTTCCTCATGAGGAAAATAGTAGTAGATTCCTCCCCTGATTGTCATGAGTTTAAATGAGAAAATGCATCAAATGCATTTAGCTTAATACCTGGCATAGAATAAGAGCTTATTATTACCACTGTTGTTGTTTTGCCTCTGACTCTGCTTCCATTGAATGAAATCATTGCAAACTCAGCTCCCTAATTTTTTCCTTTTGGTTCAGGAGGGTGGTGAGAAAGGATTCACCGGGTATATCTCTGCTGAGCTCCAGGACACTTCTGGTTTCCCGTCACCTTGGCTGCCTGGTTCGCCTGTACTGGCCTCAGCTCATTTTACCCACCCCTCCAGCCATCAGCAGGCTGCATTCTTGGTTTCCTGCAACTACCCGTAGACACAGGTCTTCAATTGATCTTAGTTTTCTCCTTCATGACAGCACTCAGTTCCTAGAATTTGTCACAGTTTCTCTGAAAGGCCAAGTCAAAAGTGACATGAATTCACACTAAAAAATGGTTCCACTTTCCCAACTTCCAAATACTGGCACTGGACCAATGATGTACCTCCTGACATTCCTCTCAGGATGACTTTCTGCTCCAACTAGGGGAGTGTCTGGCCAGAAAAAGGATGGCCACTGTCCCCCTATCCCTTGGGACATATTAGCTTAGGGGACAAATGAGTTTAGTCACTGACGCTGAGGAAGGCCTCATGCAAAAAGAGGGCTTGCTTGCTCAGTCAGCGGACCAGACCAGACCAGACAAGCCTGGTTTGCCTGAAGGTCCTGGCTCCTGGACCCTCACTTTATTTATAAGTCTTAACAGTGTAACTGTGAATTCCATTCTGGTGATGTTGCTTCTGGCTGGCAGGTGGCCATGGTTTCCAGTCGTTCACAAGCAATTTTGAGGCCTGCTGATATGGGCATCGAAAGCACCAGTCTCTCTTTTACGTAACCATGTGCATGCATTCTCTCATAAGGTTGTCTTTGATATATTCTAAATATATTATGTGTTTTCTGTAAATATGGATACTTCCAGTTGAAAAAAGAATTTTTACTTTTTCACCTCTAAAGATACTGCTTTGCAGAATAGTCTATAAAAATAAAGAGCTTTTACTGAGTTCGAGGTTTAAACAAAGAAAGACAAAAGTAAAAGCAGTTTCTGAGCACAAAAATGCAACAAAGACTTTACTTCTTACCAAATAACTTAAGAATGTCTGAACGAAAACATCCCAAACCTGGCTAGTGCCAAAATTTCTCAGATAAGTCAAGAGAGGAGAAAATCAAAAATCTAACTCAAACCACCATGACATCTAGGAATGGAAAAAATAAATAATACAAAATGGAAAATGTTCTTAAATACTTAAAGAAATAAAATGTAACCATTTCCTAGAAAGAGTAATAATACCTTTGAGTGTTTTCTAACTATTATTATTATTTTGGGAAGCAGCCGGGAGAATCCTGCAGCAGTCCCATCTCTTCCTCCAGGAGGCTTTCCAAAATCTTGGGAGCCCAGGAGCCCTCTGGATCACCACTTGCTACCTAGAGGATCCTTTGTCAGATAATGCCTTGGGTGTCATGTTATAAAGCATTTCCTTCCATGTGTCTAAGCTTTTTAACTAGACTGTAAGTGTCCTGGGTATAGAAATAATAGACTTTTGCCCTGGCTGGTGTGGCTCAGTGGATTGAGTGCCAGCCTGCAAAACAAAAAGGTCGCCGGTTCGATTCCCAGTCAGGGCACATGCCTGGGTTGTGGGCCAAGTCCCCAGTGTGGGGTGCATGAGAAGCAACCACACATTGATGTTTCTCTTCCTCTCTTTCTCTTTCCCTTCCTCTCTCTCTAGTAATAAATAAGCAAGTAAATAAATAAACATTAAAAAAAGAAATATAGACTTCTATTTGTATTATCCCCACAGTACCTTGGTGTCTTGAACACAAGTGATCAATGCATATAAATTGATTCATTCACATAAGAATTTCCAAATGTCTTATTCAGACCAACAGATAATAAAAATCTGAAAGATTACTTCATTCCATTATACTGCCCAAAAAAGTCCAGTCTGCTATTCCAGAAGTTTTCCATTATTTGGGGTATTTATTTAATTTTTGGAGAAACTGTGGAATCTTTGGGCTACAGAGAAATATAGCTGTTTGGTGTTCACTTTTCTATAACATTTTGTTTTGCAAAATCACAGATATCGAAGGCAGGAAGGTAGGCGTGAATATGGAAAACACAAATTTATTTGCTGTATTTTATTATCCTAGAACTAGAGAAACCTTTCCTTAGATTAAAAAGTATTATACTTAGGGTACAAAAGTTATTTTTATCAGCAATTAGCAAGTTTTCAGAATTGTTATCTTCAATAGGATAACGTGAAAATTGAAATAGCTTTAAAAAACATGGACCATTCAATGGAAAATTTTTCATAATATAACTAATTGTTCCTTGGTCCCATTTTTTAAAAAGAAAATCTTATTCTATTTAGAATATGGATATAATGATATTTGTACAAAAATTTCCAGTTCACATCAAAATGCATTAAAAACTCTTTCAAAGATTTATACATCTTGCTCTTTTGTGTATATGGGTATATATATTTGTCCATCTTCGTTCTTACTTGAAATGCATTACTTCCCTTAATGCTCTTTAAAAGATTTTTACATACTGTTCTTTCAATGATTTATACACATTTCTTTTCAACTTAGGAAAATGAAGTAGTTGAAATGTTGGAAGAACAGGATTGCATCTCATTTTCTTTATAACATCCAATATGCAGAGATTAAGACTAGATACACAAAAATATTAAATGATTTACTAAAAAAGCATACTCGGATGATTGTCTCTGGGATTTCTTGATTTTCCAGACTGCCAGCATCAGATTACGCTGATTCTGTTTTGGCCAATCTGGGATCTGTGGAGATCATCCGCATACATCTTTGGGGAAGGCTGTCAGGAAATGGGATGATACTCCGCTTAATATGCTGTGATGTCTGTAGAATAGATGTGACACTTGCCTGGCTAATTAAAACCCCACTTCTCTACCCAGATAGGAGATCATCACATTCACTTCTCACTTCCTTCCTTATTTAATGTTCCCGTGGTCACATGAGATCACCAAATGCTCAGGTCCTGAGCTACATTTCCATATTTAGTAAATCAGGAAATAGTGAAAGATGTGTCTTGTGACACTTTCATTCCAAACTTAGATTAGGCATGAGTATTTAATAACAAGTGAGGTGACATGAATGAGAAAGAGGTCAAGATTTTAATAATTTGAATTGATGTCTAAGGCAATCTATAAGTAAAAAGTACATATGTAAGCTATTTTAATCAATATATTTCTCTATGAAACTCTCCAGATTCCCACAAGTAAAATAAATTATTTCTTATTTAATGTCCCATCTTACCATAGCACCCAAATACTTTATTGTACTTATTTTACATACATAGCTTTTAAATGTAAAGTCTCTGAGGAAAGAGACTGCATTTTACTTCTCTGTATATCTCTGGTAACTTCAATAATGCTGGAACAGAGCAGATGCTAAATATGCTAGTTTCTCTAATGCTAAATAAATAAATGTTTGTGTAGTCTATGTTGTTAAGGGTTTTGTACTAGAGCTGGAGAGACAATCAGTCATTCGATATTTAATGGTACCTACGATAGGAAGTAAAAGGAGGCAACAGTGAGCGGTACCCTGAGGACTTGGGAATGACAGAAACGAAGTTTCCCTACACACAATGGATAAGAGCAGAGATAAAAAAAAATAATAATTACAAGACTCGACCGGAAACTGACCAGCTATAATAAAGAGTTCATGAAAAAACGTGCCATTGAAAAAGAAGTTTGGTCATTCATGGGATCATTGAGAGACTCACAGAGACCCACAGAGTAATCATCCAAGTAAGTACTGTCCAGCATCCAAGCTTATCCCACCAAAGGACACTGCCTACCTGTGGGCAGGCACATCCTTATGGTAAAAATATATCACGCTTCTCCTTATCCTAATCCTTTGAACATTCAAATCATTTGACTAGCCACTTCTGCATCGATTCTATGCTCATGAAGAGTTCTGATGATTATAATTGTAATCACGCAGCTTACTCAGGAGTAGATAAAGCATTTGCCTGAGGATTTGAATGTCTAGTTATAATAGTAATAATTCATATTGAAAACTAATAAACTGGTATTCTAATCAGCCTCTGTGAATCAGGTGAAGAAGGTGAGTTTGCCTCTGGTTGACATAGCAACACGTGATCTCCTAACATTCCAGTCATTGTGCTTGTCGGTCTCATGGCCAGAGCTAGGTTTTAACAAATCCCTTCTGATGATCCCTCTCTGTGGGTGCTGTGGCCTTCCCTAAGTATCACAGCTCTGGCTTCCATGAGCCATTTGCCTTTCCTTCAAATGGTTGAGCAGATTATGTGCTTAACACTGTGCTTTAAACCACTAGACAGTGATCCAAGATAACATGTAATTAAGTGAGGAATTGTTTGGCACAAACTAAAAGTGCTACAGAAATTCCGAGAAAGTAAAGATCACTGTGGTAGGCAATTATCCAAGGAGAGATTCCTAAAGGCCTATGGTCTTAGGAGGGGACTTAACATCTGAGTAGGATGTAGGTGCGTTGAAATGAGGGTTAGGAAATTTCTGGTAAGAGGACATGAGTCCACAGATGTGGAGTCCAGAATGGTGTGTCATGTTATTAGTCTTAGAGCTACACTTTGGCCCTTGTGCTATATACCTTTACTCCCTGCAGAAATACCTGGAGATTGACTTAAAAAAAAGTAATAAATAAGTTTTGTCATTTAATCTTTGAACTATAAGCATTAATGAAACAAAACAAAATAAAATGAAAGCCAGCATCCTATTACATGCTTAATTTCAGGAGAAGTATATTAACATTTTGATTATTTGCCTTTAAAGACCAATTTTTTAATGCTATCATTTCTGTAAAAGTTCATGTAAAGTTCATTTACATGAACTTTTAAAGCAAATTGAGAAGGAAAAAAATTAGTGTCATCATCAAAAGAAAAGCAAGTTTGAATGCTAAAGTTTGTATATTATCTCAAATTCTTTCTAGAGACTAACATGACCATAGCAAGTGAGGCTTTAAGGTATTTCATTACTGAAAAACAACCAACTTTTAAATAGATCACTTTCCTTTCAATTACTCTCCATATAATCTTTACAAATAGGTAAAACTTTTATCTTTGAAAATGTAACATTCATAGTGAAAAAAGTTAGATATTTATGTGCTTTCCTTCATTCTTTGGAATACCTAAGTGAAAAAGGAAATAGAAAATAATTAAAATGATTTTCTCCATATCAATGTTTGGTGGTAGAAAGAGAGGAAAAGTGAAGAGCAGCAAACAGAAGTGAGGAGGAGCAAGAGGGAAAAGGAAAAAGGGAAGCAAGCTGAAGGCAGCATCTGCACTGCTCAGAGGAAACAGTAGCAGGTGAGTGCGCGATTAGAACTCGAGCCTCTCTCCCCATTCCTCGTCACAGTCAGCAATGCTTCCATCCTGCTTCGTGCATTTTTTTTCCATTCTCCATTTAAGTCTTGCTTCTGTATTGACCAGCAAAATAAATGTATGTCCTAAACAATCACTTTTCAGACAAGTATGCATACAGAATAGAAGTATCCTATAAATTTGGCTTAGTTAAACTAGGGTGCGCTCATCTAACTCTGGGAGGTCTTAGGGTATCAATTAGTTTTAATGGGAAAGAAAGTTTTCATTCCAGACTGGCTAATGTTATGGTTGTAGGCCCTCTGACTTGCCTTATAGGATGATTGATTCTCTCTCTCTCTCTCTCTCTCTCTCTCAGTGTGCACATACATGCACACTTAAAAACTTCAAGCTTTATGTTTGAAAAAAAGTTTTATATAAAAAAGTAGAGAACTTTTAGGAAAAGTTTCCTTCATTTCCATTTCTTAACTGCTGCTAAACTGGAAAACTCTTTGGAATCCTGTTTCTGAAAAAAAAAATATATGCTTAGATTTTTAAGAGATTACTCTTGTTAACAAAAACACAACAATCAGAAGACTTATGTGAGTATATTTAACTTCTGAAAGGCATATAAGAACATAAATCTTCCACATTTATGTGGAACAATAGTGACATAAGGACAATCCTGAACACTGACTTTTCAATACTTTGAAATTCTAATAAATTGTCTTTTCTCAGGAAAGCTATAAAAAGAATTAGTTTTGCCTGAGTCAGAGCAATCTTGTTGAACAAATAGTACCCTCTGGACCCTTTAAAAATTGACATTCTCCATTACAGATCAAACTTGGATGTGGCTAATAGAGATGCTCCCAAGGAGACTTTCACACTGATTTTCTTCCTTCAGATCTAGAGCAAAAGTCAGCAAACTATGGCCTGTGGGCCAAATTTGGCCCCTTGACTGTTTTTGTAAATAAAGTTTTATTGGAACAGAGACACTCTTGTTTACATATTGTGTGTGGCTGCTTTTGAATATAAGGTTGGAGTTGAGTGGCTCTGGCATTAACCATGTGGCCCACAAAATCTAAATTATTTACTATTTGGCCTTTAAAGAACAAAGTGTGCTGTCTCCTGATCTAGAGGAATAATTTCCCTCTTGCATCATTACTGTAGACTGAAAGTCAGGACACTTGGATTTTAGATTCAGTTATGTCAGTAAACTGCTTTATGACCTTGGACAACTAATCACTTTCCTCAGGTCTGGCTTCTTATCTATAAAAAAGGAGGGTTCACCCTCCTGATCATCCGTACCTTACTAATTCCCTCTAAATTTCCTATGTTACAAGGGGGTTAAGACCTTTCCTCGTAATATAGTATGATTTTTAAAAGGAATCCAAGTCAATTTGAAAAAATCTTTCTTCAAAATCCCTGTACACAGTGAAATGTTTTACATCATTTCAGGCATTTAACAACCAAGTGATCCCCCCTTGCTACCGTATCATAGACATGCCAGAAAGCTGCAGATGAGGGCTGGGGAGTGAATGTAAACAGCAGTGAAATCTCTTGTAGACAAGGCAGCACATCTGGCCCACACTTTCCTACAGCAGATGCGCTGCACTGCTCGTGCCAGAGATAAATGCTCTTTTCTGTCCTGTTTTTGGTACGTGAGCATTCTAGTGCTGCTGCAGGCCTGGGATCCTGTGGGAAGTGGCCAGGGTCTGCTCACCAAAAGAGCCCTTTCAACTGATGACAAGGGTAAAACTGCCCTGTTTCAGTAGCAAACAGAAGGGGGCTGTGCACTGTCAGAACCTGGGTGCTATGGGAATATTTTGCATTAGCAATTTCTCTCTAGACAGGTACCATTAGGCTACAAAATTAAAGAAATAAGAGAATCAAGATGGCAGAGGTTTTAATTGTTACTTTATTATTTGTTGAAACTAAATCTGTGTTTGTGTATTTCTTGCCTATTTCTATTGTTTTTAAAAAGCTTTAAATGACTTTTTAGTATTCTTTATCTATTTTCTGACTAAATGTTTGTAGAATTTTTTCCTAAAAAAAAAAACTATCAACACTTCTAACCCTTTTTTAGATGTGTTGTAAATATTTTCTTATTCTATTACTTGTCTTTTAACTTTTTTATATGTATATTACTATATACTCTTAAATATTTAATATAGTCATATTGTCGATATTTTACTTTATAGCTTCTGGGCTTGAATATTTTACTTCTGGGTAAGAAAAATATTATTTTGTATTTTCTCCTGAAACTCTTTAGATTTTATATATTGATTTTTAACTCACCTGAATATTGTTTGTGTAATGTGTGAAATAAGGCTCTATGTTTGATTTATTTCGAGTAATAGTCATACATGCACCTTATTTGTTGAATAAGCCTTATTTTCCCCATTGATTTGAAATATCAATTTAATCATATATTACATTGTTAGACAAATACGTTTGTTTCTAGAATGCTTATTTTATTTCACTGATCTACTTGATTATTTCTGTGCTGGTGTCATGTTTTAATTGCTGAGACTTTGTAATGGATTTAAATTTTTTTTATATTTTATAATGGATTTTGGCATTCAAAAAAATAAATAAAATCAACCTGCATTTTTTAAAAAAAGAAATAAAGAAGGAACTCCTACCTTTTGCGACAACATTATGCTAATAATGGAGAATATTATGCTAAGTGAAATAAGCCAGTCAGTGACAGACAAATACCATATGATCTCACCTATACATGGAATCTATTCAACAAAAATAAACTAATGAACAAAATAAACTACAGGCATGGAAACATGGAGCAGACTGAAAGTAACCAGAGGGGATGGGGAAGGAGGACAACGGTGGAAAGAAAGAGAAGGGACTAGACAAAGAACATGTATGAATGACCCATGGACACGGACAACAGAGTGGGAATTGACTGTGGGAGAGGGGGTGGGGTGGGATGGGTGGAGGAGGGCAAAGGGGAAAAAAATTGAGACAACTGTAATAGAGTAAACATGATTTAAAAATAAAAAAAAAAGAAAAGAAATGATAAGAGACCAAGCATAGTCCCCTCTCTCCTAGACTCTCCACCAAACCAAAGGAGCGTTTGCGATTGCTATCATGACAGAATAAAAGACTTGGGGTATTATGTTTCCTTAAACACAAAATCGCCCAAAGAGTTTTAAACAGAGAGCTGAAAATGCACTAGATTTCAATGCTAGCAGCTATGGTTTTTAAACCCAAACGCCTGTTATCTTTAAAATAAACATTTTTCTTCCATTTCTTTCCTGCCTGGAAAATAAAGGTGTTTGGAGGTAACTAACATAAGTCTCTGAACCAGAAATGATAGGTTCTTGGTCTCCATAGCAGGGAACATTGCATAAGAACAAGCACACATGGAATTTAGAAAGCAAAATGAATGCTCACTCACCTTAAGTCAATATATATCAAAACAGAAAGAGTGACTAACAAATGAAGCCACTTGAGAGTTTTTATAAAACTCAAAAAGAACCAACTCTACGAATAGCACTCAGAGCTTGGTTATCATCTTCTCCGAAATAGCTGTTGTATGCTGCACTCTCTGCATTTACATTATACAGTTTGGCCGGCACCTTTGTTTTCAATAGTGCCTTTCTTTGCAAGCAAAAGACATTTGTGCATAGTGTCTATCATTTCTGCTAGATCATCTTCCAAAATCCCCAAGAACAGCACTATCTGCTTTTCTCTCTTACAGAGACACCTCTGAACTAAATGTTAATATTCTGCAGACCAAGCATGAACCAAAACGAATTTTAAAAATCTAAGCTGGCATATCTGCATCAGCCTAAGGACTTTCAAAAGAAGGGCTGAAATGTTAAGCTGATTATCATGGCTGTGGCTCTTCCTGGTCCCCACCGCTCCCCTGAGTCCTGTATTTTATAGTATTTTACCTTCTCTTCTTGGCCAGTCAGTCCTCTTCTCATCCTCTCAGATCCTGCTTAAATCCCATCTCTGTGATTACCCTTCTCTCTAGCCCTCACAATGCTCTGAACATAGATGGGGCTTATAAAGATTGCTGGTTTGTTTTGAAAGTCTTCCTGGATGACCTCAGCCCATGTTGATCTCTACCGTCCTTAACTCCTTTGAGATTTACTGTCTATCCCACACAATTAACACCTTATTATCCTTGGCTCTAATAACCTGTACCACATAATACATTTCATTTCTTCTGTTTCATGTAAGTTGGATTTTTTCTCCAGTTAGATTGTCTGCTCCCCAGGGCTGAAGCTGTTTTCCATAATACCTAGCAAACTGTTAGGTACATAGTGAATGTCCGAGGAATACTTGTGTTTTTTTCAATCAACAGCAGTTTTCACATTGCTTGAAAGGTTACCCCACTTGCCAGCTGTGTTGTGGGTAACGACAGATCAAACTTTTATATCAGCATTAGTCATAAGGTAGGAAAGGTGATACCTCCAAATGGGATAATTTTAATAAATGTATATGGACTCTCAGGCCCAAATGAAAGGGATTACTTTGGTCACTACTTTCAGGATCAAATATCTAATATATGAAAGAAGAGCTAAGGAAACAGGGAAGGGTATCTACAAAATTCATATATAGTAAGAATATGAAATATACCTAATTGATCTAGTATAGGCCAAAATGGTTACAAAATTTAGCAACTCATTTCTTCATTCATTAGTATAATAATCATGTCCTGAGGCTGGCTGTACTTATAACTCATTTGGAAAACTACATAATCTTTTACAGCATTCCTAGTTTCTTCAAGGCTCACAGATTTACAAATTTTGCACCTTTCCTGTTTAGAATGCTTCTGCAATGAAAGGAATCTGCTAAGCTAATGTTTATTTCAACAAACACTTTGTTTGAACACATCCTGACAACTCAAACATCTGTTTTTTAACTAGAAACATCAACCAAATGACTTACTACATTGATAAAGTTCAGAAAATTGCTAAATATTCTTTGTATTGTTTGTTTGGACACAGCCTAATGCTTTCCATGCCACTAAATTAGCACTTAAGTGGTTAAAGTAGCCAAAGGAGCTTTTGAACACTCCATGCCAGCTGTGTTCTAAAGAGAATTAGACCTGAAATACCCAGCTCTGAAGACAAGCAATTAGTACAGGGCATTAGTTGTTTAGCTGTGGGTTTCATTAACATGTAAGAGACAATAAAACTGTTACGGACACTATTATAAAATTTGACTTCAGTATTTCATGCTAGGACACCTCACATATGAAACCAGTGATGGGTTTGTGTAAAGGAGAAGAGCAATAGTCAGCTCACTAGACACAAAACAAAATGAAGCCAAGGAATATTTGTGTTATGTTTCAAGTCAAATAACACATTTTTTATTTCCAAGTGAGAGGAGATTTATTCTTTCTCTAAGTGGCTAACCTCTGGAAATAATGTGGGAGACCAGAGAAGAACCTAATTTTGAATGGAATCTCCGCTGTGCACCCGAGGCTTGCTGTCTCCACAGTGGCATTTCCATGCCTGCTGTGGCTGCCACGGCTCCAGAACCTCTCACAAAGAAGTTTAGGTTCAGCTCCTGGATCAGTAACTTCTTCCCAATGTTAGTCATTGTAGCGAGTATTGCTACAGACAACACTTCCCTTTTAGATATGATATGATATTAACACTTGCTAATGCTTTTTTCCAGCTTCATTGAGATACAATGGACATATAATATTGTATATGCTTAAGGTGTACAGTGTGATGATTTGACATACAGCAGGTCCTCAGTAACCTTCTTTCATTCAATGCTGTTTCATTTTAACATTGATTAGCAATAAAAATTGATTCCCTGCTGGGGCTACTGTGTGGATTTTCCACATCTCGCCATTGTCTGTGTGGATTTTCTTCAGTGACTTGGGTTTCCTCCCACGTCCCAAAGATGTGCGCATGAGGTGAGACGGTGTATCTAAATTGTCCCAGTCTGAGTGAGTGTGGACGCAGGGAACGACCCTGCGATGGAAGGGCATCCTGCCCAGGGCTGGCCCTGCCTGTATCTTAAGGTTCCAGGCCTGGCTCTAGACGCCATAACCCTGAACTGGCATAAGCAGGGTCATAATCATCTTATTTTTATTAATCTTTCTTAAATGTATGTATAGCTAACATTGATTTCAATGTTTAATAGTAGAAGCGTATTGGTTCTTTATTTAGAAGTTTGGTGTTTTTATGACCAGAAATATGCTGTCAGAACTCAGCTTTTGTTTATAAGAATTGATAAAATTGGTCTCATTACATGTCATTTTGCTTAAAGTTGCAGTTCCCAAGAACCTGTAGATAATGTTAAGGGAGGACTTAACATAATATACTGCAAAATGATTACACACGATAATGTTAGTTAGCACACCATCTCTTCACATCACCCGACCTTTTGTGTGTGTGAGTGTGTGTGTGTGTGTGTGTGTGTGTGTGTGTGTGTGTGTAAGGAAAGAACATTTAGGATCCACTCTCTTAGCAACTTTCAATACATATAACAGTGTTAACTACAGACACCAAACTGTACATTAAATCCCCAGAACTAATTCATCTTATAACTGGAAGTTTATACCTTTGACCATCATCACTCATTTCCCTCACCTCCCTAGCCCCTGGCAACCACCAATTTATTCTGTCTCTGTGAGTGCGATTGTTTAGATTCCATATAAGTGAGATCATACAGTATTTGTCTGCTAATGTTTTAATGAGACAATAATTACTAGAAGAGTAAAGAAATGTGACTTATTTTAGTGTCTGGTATGCACAGAACCACTCAGAGAAAGAACCTGTTCACAAAATGGGGTAGAAAATTAGCAGATTGTTAAGTCACTGGTGGAATATAGTTGATGGACACTTCTTGGAGCAACAGAACTAAGCAATAAGGAATTTAGTAGAAATTTTGGAAGGGTCATTACCCAAAGGAGTAAGCAGCAACTTTGGGCTTCAGGAAACTATGGAGAGAACAGAATGAAGAGGTATTCTGGCCAAACTCCAAGTCAGAAACAGCCTGTGACACCAGGACCAGACCTACAAGACACAGGCTGGTCAGCCAGGAGGAGGACAGTTGACACAGTCACAGTTGCAGCAAAAGATGTAAATCATGCTAACATTTTTAGGAAGGTTCGAACTGATTTATTAAACACTCCAGCTCCCCCCTTTGAACACAAGGATAACTTATAGCCCCATCCTTCTGACTGCCGTAAAGTGAATGCTGTGGTGTTCTCCAAACGGCTGGCACACGGCGTGTGGGCAGATGCTTTAATCCACTGGAGGGAGATAGAAAAGGCTCTGGGCTGCAGCTCCTGCCTTCCCTGGGTGATGGCAGTAGGAGGGAAGGAAGTGAGAATAGCTGTTGACGCCTGTTGGAGGACATGGCTGTCATTGCTATCATTTCTCTGAGGTGGCTCTCCTCAGGAAGCACGGAACAGAGTGATAAAAAGACTCTGGATGTTTAGGCCAATTTCAGAGTAAGGGCAGATTCCTGGGACAGAAGGAAGAAGTTTCAGAGTTTTCGTTTTCCTAACAGCTTTTCCGTTATAAAAAGTATAATGTAATGTGATTATACTTTTTCATGGTTAAGAGTTGATATGTGGTTTAGTGGTAGTTAATATACCTTTGGTTTCCTTTATGTTTTTGACTGCAAGGTACAGAGGAATCGGGGGGAAAAAAAAAAAAGGAAAGACAGAAGTCACAAGCCCTGGTGTCAAATTCAAGGGCTACCATTTACAAACTGTCCACTTGGCATTTCCACCTGGAGTCTATGTTTTAGCATAAGAATAGAGAGTAACAGCACCTGTCTTTGCAGATAGGCGATCATGACATAGAGCAGAATGGTGGTCAATGTTGTAGGTATGCCAGTAAATTCCCAAATATTAGTGCTCCTCACTCCCTGACCCCTTCCCCTGCCCACTGCCACAGCTGTAGTGACCTGACTGCTTCTTCTTACCATTTCTGAGCTGCAGTTTTCTCATTGGTAAAAGAGGAATCTGAACAAAGTGGTCGTGTGATCAATTGAGATTAAGGGAGTGTTTCTCGTTACTTTGGCTTCATAGGGATCACTGGACAGTCACTCTATGAGGAAATATTAACCAATAACTTTTCTTTGTTGCTATATAGCACTTTGATTTATAATGTATGTTAATGGCAAAAGCTAAATAAAAGCTAAGGGTATGTGCCTTTGAACACTAAATCACCATTAAAATAAACCATTTGGAAAACTCGATTAACTGTTTAATTTTATACTGTCATTATTCATTCCCCAGGTTTTCTCCACAAAAATAGAAAATTTGGTTTGTTTTTCACAGTATTAAGGAAAGCTGAGGAACTGTCTGTGTCAGTGTTATATATTTAGTGGATTTATCATTATTTTTGCAATGCTTTGGCATAGCTCAATTTTAAATGCAATTACCGCATTATAATCTTGGCAAAACCCACTGTTCCAAATAATACTCTCATGTACAAATGAGTCTTCCTACCAAATGAAAACTGCCAAGGGAAAGTTACTGTTATATTATATAAAAATGAAAAGTCTTCTCAGTGAAGTACAGAATAACTATAAATTTCATGTCAAAGGCATACACTACATATACACAAACGAAAAGAAAGTTATAATTAAGATGTCTAATTCTCCCAAAATAATACTCCAATACTTGACGTAGGGAGCCTGGATCAAACAGCATCTCCCTAGGCTGTGAACTAGAAACACTATTAGGCTTAATGTGTTAAATATTTCTGCAATTTTTTTCAGAATATGAAGATAAACACTGACTGCAGTGTGGTCAGAAAATTCTGAAATCATTTTATGACCACGACCATAAGCTGATATGAGGTAGAGTTTTTATAAAAGTGTGTATTTATAAATGACTCCAATAACTTAGGGTATTTTTCACTAGTTTTGCCTCATGACAGTACTGTATACATTGCCTTTCCAACATAAAACATTTCTTGCTTTAGTTGAGAAACCAACTCTGAAACGATGACTTACCAAAACTGGCTTTTATTTTCTACTAGGTGATCCTTCTGGGCATATAAGTATATAGCAGCTTTTCTTTTCAATATCTACTGGAAAACTTTTTTTTGAAACAATGCAGGAGACTGATGACTTCTTTTCTATCGTGGTGGTTCTCAACATGGGGGTGAAATGTCTAGAGACATCTTTGATTGCCATAATTGGGTGGGGGGTGGGCAGCTCCTGGTACCTAGGGACTAGAGGTCGGAAATGCTGCTAAACATCCTACAATGCACAGAACAGCCCTCCACAAAAAGGAGTCCTTTGGTCCAAACTCCTAATAGTGGCGAGAATGAGAACTGCTGCCCTCTGGTTTGTATCTCTCTGACAACATAACAGGTACTGCCCGTTAACACCCACTGCCTGAGCCAGTGTTGCTGGGACAGTCCTCCAGGTGAAGGTCACCATGAGAGCAGAGTCCAAACCCTTCATTTCCTGCTGGGATCCCAGAAGCAGTGCCAGTGCACAGGTCCAAAACAATGGGCTCTTGGTTTGTTCCAGGTTAGGTCTGCGGAATTTTTTGAAGTTCTAGTTTTGTTTTGTTTAAGCATGCTAGAAAATATGTTTAAGTATCATTCTGGTTTGAACTAGTCGAGTATGTCTGTTTTAAACATGTTTTGGTTCAGTTACAACAGTAATATCTGGGTTTTGTTCAGTTCTGGGTGCCGCACATTATCGCAGTTCTGGATTTGGCTATGTTGCTATGGTTTATGGGCTTGTATTAGCGCCCACTCGAGTGACTGGAGCAGAACACGGAAGCCCATCACCGCCAGGGCCACTGGAGCCTCAGCTCGCTCTTCCCTTTGTTTTGCTGAAGGACTCAGTAATCCAAGCACTGAAGCAGGAGTTTTTAGAATCCATTGACTATCCACTTTCTTTTGCTTGGTTTAAAACTAAGAAAAGTTACTTATTTCACATTATATTTAGAAAAAGGTACAACAATCTCAATGTTTTAAGTCTTCCTGAAACTGTTTACTTGAGTACACTGTGAAGAAAAAATAAAGGAAAAATAGTTCTTAAAAATCTCCAGGGATTTTTAAAAATGCCCCTTTACCCTTATTTTGCAATGGCTGTGGTTGTGAAATCATCAGACTCAAGAAATACTGGAGGAGTGTTGAGAGTGGGATTTTAGTGACAAGAGTTCTGTAAGGCTGTAAACAAACCGAATTCATTAAGAGGAAGAAACAGAGGTGGCAGATTTCATCATACAATGGGGAAACATTTTCCAGCTGAATTATAGATACAGCACAAAATACAGTTGTACATTTTTTAAAACTTCAGTTTCTGCAGGCTGAAACAGGACGTTTCAATTGGCTCAGTTCATGAAAGCCATCTGCACCTGCTCACAAAACAGCTTAAAGAAAAAAAAATCTGTAGGAAGGATTTTAACTTACACGGACAATAAGGAACAGCCTCTGGCATACAGGCCCAGATAAAGGAGGAGCAATATGAAGCAAGGGTACCATAATTTTTTAAAACTACCAATAAATAATAATCTAAAATCAGCTTACAGCACTATTTCAATTTTACCTGTGGCAGACACACTTGCCTGTTCTGGTTGTATGTTTAAAACTTAGGCGATTAAAATTCAATTATACCGGGTTTTCTTTTTTTATGTAGCCTAGGGTTGAATGAATTACTGGCAGGAAACTTTAGCTCATGAATTCAATCAAAAATGCTTTCATTTGTCAGGGCTGCTTCCTGCCTGTCTCCTTTAAACATCTGCTTCTCCAGTTCAGGGAGAAACACACCACACACACACACACACACACACACACACACACACACACACTCCACCCCCACCCCCCACCCCTTGTTAAAATAAGCAATATCAAAACTTCTCAGGGAGAAACACACAACACAAACACACACACAACACACACACCACACACACACACACACTTGTTAAAATAATAAGCAATATCAAAACTTCTGCAAAAGTTACATATTCTCTCTGAAACGCACACTTGCTCCCAGTAGAGTTTATTTAATATATCTTTAATAGCTTCCTTGTACTCCTCTCTTCCTTTCCGCTTTTAAATTCTGGAAAATCTCAAGCTGACAAAAGGAGACATTTTAAAAATGCGAACCTTCGCAGGGATAAGCCTCAGCCCGCCGGCAGGCCAATGAGAAGGGAGCCCAGGCGTGAGGGGGAGGGGTCCGGCTGTCGGAACGGCCTGCTGTCCTTAAACGGCAGGCACTTCCTGCCCGCGCGGGCCAGCGCCGCACACACAGAAACCTAGTGGAAAAAAAGCAGGCGGCGCTGCTCAAGTTCCAGCAATCCGCGCGTATCCGCGTGCGCGGGCCGGGATACCGGCCCCGCCGGAACCATCACCTTAGGAATCCACAGCCTTTTCTCATCAGACTCAGAGTGGTGTTTACCCCGCAGTGCCAAGAGGGAAGACGCAGCCGTTAAAGTTAGCAGACGAGCTGAAAGTTTCTTGCGTACAGCCATCCTTCTGTGAACACGACCCAAGCCCTTTAGTTCACCGACCCCCGCCCCCTCCTCTGCGCTGAGGAATTTCTCTTTGGGAAACTGACCCAAAGGCAGACCTCAGTGGCTTCTTTGCCTAACGCTTGTGCTGTTTCTCCCTCTAGAGATGTCTGGAGTAAAAATTAATAAAACCTGAAGCTGTACTATCTACTGATCTACACCTCCTTTAAGATCTTTTAAAATATCATCTCCTTCTTTGGAGAGTCTGGGTCGTCCTAGAGGGGAAAAACATCTGCTTTATGAACGCTTACCTAGAATTTAGAAACATATTGAACTGTACAACATCGTGATGCTTTAATAAGACATGGTAAATAATACAACCAGCTGTTGTGTCATGGTGGAGGGTAAGAAGGTTTCATATCTAAGCTCTGCTTGTAATTCTATACGTAGAAAAGGAAGGTTCCTGTTACTAACTATACTCTTATGAACAGAAGATCTTGAGCTGTAATGATTAGAAAACTACTGGTATTCCCAAATGTACTACAATCAACACATTCATAATTTCTACAGGTTTTATTGTTGATCCTTAAATTTTTAAAAATGGGTGATTTGGTTGAAGTCATTTGTTGTTAATATTAGTAATAACATCAGCAAACATTTCTGAGCCCTCACTCTTGTACCGTTTGTGATGCAAAGTTCTTTACCTGTGTTGTTTCATTTAATCCCCACAATCCTATGTCAAACTACATTATGCACATTTGAAGAAATTGGGATTTAGGTCATTAATTTTCTGTAGGCCAGAGAGTTGGTAGGTAGTAAAGCTATGACTTGTTCATACACCCACTATTCAATTATTCACCCATCCACCCATCTACCTAATATGAAATGCCTATTATTTGGAAGACACAGTCAAGCAAATGTGATAGATGTACACAAAACATTTTTTAAAAAACACATATCTATTTTTATACAATTGAAACATAAGGAACATGAGATAAAATGTCAGATGTCAAATTAATAACATACTTACTGAACTGTAGAAACAATGAATAGTACAAAAATAAATAAAAAGTCTATGAAACTGGTAACAAAAAACCCAATACTCCTTTGACATACATAATATAACATTCAAGGTATTTCTCAAAAGACCAATATTTTTCTTGAATTTTCCAAAGGATTTGCAAAAATAAATTCAGGGAGCATTTGGGAATAGCAAGTTTCCAAAACAAAACATACATAGCTAGATTGGTTTGTCAGTTTTGCCGTTTTCTCTTTCAGTGGAAAGTTCACTGGACAAATTAAAATTTTACCCTAGGCAGGATGTGAGAATGTTTTTGTAAATCACAATTTACGGTATATTAATGCCATGTGAAAGTTTTCTTTCCCAAACAAGAACCCACATGAAACTTGGTTATTAAACCTTAAATAAACCTTTCTTACATACCTTGAAGCCTCAAATTGAAATTACCTATAAATGGTTTTTTAGATTTCTTTTTAATTTAATTCCTGAGTGTGTAGGGCAAAAGGTTACATCCTTTATATAAACTTCTGCTTTGGGTTAAAACCAATATATCCTCATTTTGAGGTTTCATTTGAAATGGATAAAGTTGGTTGATTTACTTCAATACAAGCTTGCATGGGTTATAAAATTGTGACCCAAATTAAACTATTTCTATATTCACCAGAATCACGTGATCATGTTTAATTCTTTGCATTTCATGCTCAACAAAAATGTGAAGCCTTATCAGATGCCAGGTCCTATAATAGGCACTAGGAACACAAAAGTACATAAAGCACAGCCCGTATGCTAGAAAAAATTAGAGGGTCATGAAAGAGACCAATAGGTAAGTAAGTCTTAAGAACTGGGTAAATGCCCAAAATGAAGCATACCACCAATGTGCAAGGACTCGCAATTCAGGAAAGGCCTCTTCTCTACAAAGCATCTCATTCATCCATTCAATAAATACTTCACTTAATGGATTTTGAAGGCTAAGGAGTTGTTTACAGGTGGGGAAGGTAGAAGAAACATCACATGCAAAAGCGTGAAGTTCTGAAAGGGATTTCGTGTTCAGGGACGTGGTTGAAATATGTACAAAATGTAAAGGAAGCACGAGGGGCCAAGTGACTGATAAAGCGCGGGGTGTCAAGGAAGGCAACAGAGAAGAGAAGACATAAGCTACCTTCCAAGTACATCCACAAAGTTCCCTTGTAAATTGACAGTTTTGAAAACCCACTAAGGTACAGTACAGACTAAGTGCTCAATCCCTTTAATATCAAGCCAGTGAAAAAGTTACTGTGACGTTTCAGTAAAAGTCTGGATGGAATTAAATCTACCTAATTTACTCAGTGAGCAACAATTAAGTTTTCCCACATGCTTAGTAGAGAAAGTTCAGACTGCACTTACAGCAACATCACACCCAGGAATGTAGTTACCCATGGTGACTGATGGTTGTAACTAACATGTAAGTTTTGAGGTCTGCTCCCAGGACACCACTAAGGAGATGCACCAAGTTTGTCAATTAAGAATGGCACCACCCTCACACCAGCAGTTCTCACAGAATCGTCACCCTGTCTCGATTGTTAATTCCAAGCGAAACAAGGACATGATTCATATCACCCCCCCGACAGTTGCTTTTCTTTTCATGTGTAGCATGATCAAAAGAATAATTATACAGAGAGGAATTTTGCAAAGACAAAAATTGCATGTGATCCTCCTTACATAAGGACCTCAGTGTGTGGCTGGAAACCTTCTGATTTGTTCTGTTGAAGGGAGCTTCAGGTTACAAACAGGGAACAGAGAGCTCTCATTAACATCTTCCTGGTTTCCAACAACTATAGAGTCAGCTCAACACACCCACTTAGTTTGGACAAGTACATATCAGATGCAGACCATGCAATAATAATAAACCGTAGTAAACAGTTTGATGACTTCTAAGGAAAGAGATGGGGCACGTATAGCTCAGTTAAGCAACTCTAGAGGAAGTTTGGAGAGCTTGCTAAGAGAAGAATTCTGAGATAGGTGTTCAGTGGCTGAAAAAAAGTGTCACTGTGCTTTTAAACTCTTCCCACACACTCTTGCTAAACAGCTCATACTCCCACCCCAATCCACATGTGTGAAGCCTAGATTAGAAAGGGAAAAGGTCATATTTCCTATGGAGAAATCACAGCATTTTTTTTTTTACTGAATTGGTAGACTGGCATCTGCTTTCTGAAAATTAATTCCCCCCGGTTAAATCCAACTTTGTCCACCCTATAGATGCTCCTGCTCTTGCCTCTGCAGAGCAAAAGGTGGCTGAAGAAAAGCACACACTCGAAATTGCCAGTCTCACCCAAATTCTGGACTGCTAACCTCAAGTTGGCCATCAGTGCTGCATCAATACTAGTACATTTTCCTGGCTCCCTCCTGCATTATTATTTCATACCTTTTCCTCTCTCCTTAAATCTCCAGTCCCTTCTGTCCAATTCTTACTCCTAGTTGCTAGATGGACTTGTTTCCTGTTTCACTGAGAAAACAGAAGTGAACTTCCACAACCTCAAATCAACATATTCACCCACTTACCTGATTCTTTATACCTGCCCTCTCCAATACAGGAGTCACTAGGCACATGTGGCTATTGATCACACATGGCTAGCCCAAACTGAGATGTGCTTTTTGTGTAAAATGAATTAGACTTTCAAAATTTAATATTAAAACTGAATGCAAAATACCTCATTAATAATTGTTTCACATTCAACACATGTTTTAATGATAATTGGCAGATACTGGGTTAAATAAAATTGATAAAATTAATTTTACCTGCTTCTCTTGTAATGTGGCTACTAGAATTTCTAAATTACATATGAGACTCACATCATGTGTCTGTTGGACGGTTGCTACTCTGTTTTCTGCTGTTACTATGAAAGAACTACCCATGCTTTCAGTTAAGACCAACCCAACTCCTCTCCGGGCATTAGAACCCTTTCTTCCATCCTGCTCAAGGCCTTTACTCCAGCCATTCTCCCTGCTTTCTTCTCCTTCTTCACCAGTTTCTCCCCTCTAGTTGGATCATTCTCATCTGCATGCAAACATGCTGCTATATCTCCTATTACAAAAAAGAAAAATGACTCCTGACCACATATCTTAATTCAGTTACCACCTCATTTCTTTTGAGCATAGCTCCTCAAAAATACCATCCACACTTACTGTCTCAACTCTTGTCATTTCATCTCTTATGAATTCACTTCAATTCCCACTCTTTCCATGGCTCCTGTCAAAGCAGTGCGTACTGGAGCTAGAAGGGGCCAACTGTTAATAGTTGAGAATTTTGTAACCTCCCATTAAAGTATTTGTGTAGCTTGAAACGGGCTCTGATGGAAGCATTCACAACATGGAAACTGGTAGACACTACACATCAGGGTTTTGCTGTTATTTTTCAGAGTTACTTTACCATCACACCTGTGATTAAAAGTCACCAATGGCCTTCACCAAACTGTAATCAACTATCAGTCCTCAGCCTACCTAATGTATATTTTTAAAGATTTTATTTTTTTTTTATTTTCAGAGAGGGGGAAGGGAGGGAGAGAAAACATCAGTTGGCTGCCTCTCTCACACCCCCAACCGGGGACTTGGCAAACCAAGCATGTGCTCTGAAAGGGAATTGAACCAGTGTCCTCTTGTTTCATAGGCCGGTACTCAATCCACTGAGCCACACCAGCCAGGGCTACTTAACCTTATTTATTTGCAATGTTGGACATGGACAAACACTCCTCCCTTCTCAACTTTTTCCTTCACTTGCCTTTTGGGGTGCCATCTTCTCTTATGTCCTCTCCCTCACTGGACAGTGCTCCTCTGTCTCCTTTGCTGATTCTACTTCCATTCTCTGATCTTTGAATATTGGAGAGTCTTAGCACTCAGTCCACATACTTCTTCTTTCCTTTATCTATATTTCTTTTCTCATATTTTCTGTGATCTTAAATATACAAATGTAAATTATGGGGCCAGACCGCACCCATCAATTCCAGCTTACCTAGCCCCCTGCCTATTTGACATCTTCATTTGGTTGTCTAATAGGCATGTCTAATTGAACATGTCCAAAATGAAAATTCTAATTTTATCCCTCCTTCTTCTTTCCTGTTGCCAAACATGATATTCCAATAATATTCCCCAGCTCAATAAATGGCTATTCTAGTTATAGACCACCCATTTTGATTTATCCTTGGTTCTGCCCTTTCTGATACCCTATATGCAGTTCCTTGGCACTTCTTTTGGCTCTATTTTCAAAACATCCTGTCTTACTTAGAATAAGAGCAGTTTTCTAATGGTCTGCAAAGACTGAGAAGCACTCCAGCCCACCCCTGACCTTACCCCCCACCCATCTCCCTTAGCCTACTCTCATCCAGCTGGCTCAGAGGCTTTGCACTTGCTGTTCTCTGCCTAAAACTCCTCTCACAGATGGTTGCATGGCTCACTCCCTGACCTCCTGCATGACCATCCTATGTGAAATTGATCTCTTCAATGGCACTTAGCACCATATGAAACACTATACTGTTATCTGTTTGTGTGTTTATCATCATCTGCCTAGCCTCACTAGGCAAATCATTTGTTTTTCATTGCTGTACACATACACCTAGCACCTACAAGAGTACTTGGCACATAGGGAAGGCTTAGTAAGCGTTTGTTGAGTGAATGCAAAGTCTAGTGTCACGTTACCCATTTTGGATCATGAGGAAAGCTACAATCACTTTCTGTTCTGTGTAAAGCATTAAGTAATGGACATCTCTTAAATGGCAAAATATTTGACTTCTCAGTCAGGAGTCTGAGCCTTTGCATACAGACTCAACAGTGTAGGAGGCTTTGTGGCCTGGCAAAACAATTAAATCTAACTGAATTTAAAATTAATGGTGATTAATTTGGTGATAACATAACAAACTTGTTTAATATTGCCTTTTTAAAAGGGGGATCTGAGGGATGTCTTCAACTGAAAGCCCTCTCGATTTCATAGCAGGCACTCCTGCCAGAAGAACTCTAATGGAATCGACTGGAGTCATTGCCTATGGACAGGGCCCTGGTTGATCCGTGCAGTGGTAGAGTAGGGGGGAGGATGGGGAGGAGACAATGAATCAAATGTCAAATGTTTTAACAATTTTCTCTCACTATCATCAAAGTACTCTTTACAAATTATATGTACATAATAATGTTTATTTTCATCTCCCCCTTTTTTCCTTCTCCCGTCAACTTGCTCAGGAAAATTGTGGTTGAAGTTGCCCAATAAAAACAGTGTCCTCAAAACTCCTGTCTCTTTAGTAAACTGCAGGTGGTAGGGGACAGGTAGGAAGCAATCTTCTCATCCCCATCCTCCCCGCCCCCCGGGGATTTTCATGGGCCAATGTGAGGGTGGGGAGTGGGTGGTGGGGCATGTGTTTCTGATCCCTCTGGCTAGGCTTCAGAAAACATACCACGATTATTCATACATGATGATTGGCAGTTTATACTACCAATTTTTTTTCAAGATATGGGGACAATAAGATAGGCCTACATTTTAATGATCTCATAACATTATTTTTATGGGAAAGTATGTAAGAACATCCAAATTCTTGCTTTAAAACTAAATTTTTGGAATATAAATTTGTTTATGAATTGGAAATGTCTGCATTATTTTTATCAATTCAGTTTCTAGTCAAGTCCAAAAGCCAGGTCTGTTTTAGCCTTGTTCTACAGTGACAGGATCAATCAGCAGTGATTTGCCCTCTGATTTATGAGGTATTAGGGGTTCCATCCACAGTTGAAAATATTAGAGAAGCAGCAATGAGAAAAACAGGCCTACAAATATGGATGAAAAAAACCACCTAAACACCAGACAGTATAGCAAGAATTCCTCTAGACGTATGGCCTGGCTAATATCCATTCTTTTCTATAAACTTAACATTTCTAAACACTTAACATTCTTTTCTAGAAACATAAAATTGTGTTTCTCATGTTTTCGGGGAATATGTATCTCTCTCTCATCACACGCACATACACATGCACATGCAGACACAGACATATGCAATTGCTAACGAAGTCAACCAAAATTTATTAAGCACTGAAAACGAAAGCCTGGGTTCTCACAATACCCACACTCCCACTCTCACAACTCCCACCGTGGTATCTTGTCTCTTTAAATAAATATTTAGTTCCTCAAAGTCTACTGCTGTTCCTTAACACTATTTTGCATAATCCCCCAAGCACAGAGATACCAAAGGCTCTGCCTATAATAGATACTCAAAGAAACCCACACAAAGAGTGACTTTGCATCTCATGTAAAGATGAGCAAAAAAAAAAAAACCCCATCAACACCACGGCTTCCCTTTGTTTCAGAGAAAATACCAAGGAAAACTGACTTTGATTTGCTGAATCTTCTTTTGATTTACAGTACTCGAGGAAAATCAATGCTAAAATAACTATTGGAAGCCACCCGAGATGTGCTGAACTAACATGACAAATCCCCAGGAATTCAGACATTAAATTGATCTTGGAATCCAAGCTCCTCTTCCTTAACTCTAACAGAAGAGAAATCAAAATCCACATGGAGTGGAAATCTTCATTCTAGACCACGGGGCTTGTCATTTACTAAGAGCAGATACAGTTATCTCCAATACAATCTTGTTTATGAAGCAGATCGGCTTGTTACCTCTGCACTCAAGGGAGCGCTGCCTCTTTATAATATCAATTGCTGGGGGTTTTGCTGGCAGCATACAGACAGAGGTTGGTCACCAATATGTGTATAAAATCTTCAGAGGCTCATTTAATATCTTTCTCTTGCTTGAGAAAAAAAACCTGGGATGTAAACCCTATTTCTCCTCAAGAAAAGGTACAGCCATTCCACCATATGTTTTTAATAATTTATATCGTCTGACAGTGGAAAGGTAAATTCTCTCACAGGATTTATGGCATAATTCTTAGCCATCTGAGTTCTGTTTATTTCACCTTGTCTCATTGCTCAGAGAATTACAATTAAATGGCAGCACCTAATGTCAAGGCATTGAATAGCTCCATCCTGGGACATTGTGACTGTTGCACATATTTTCCTCTGCGAAAACCAACAAAATCTGTTGATAGTCTCCATGTCCCCCTCTGATGACGGCACTATCAGATGTATTTAAGAAAGAGACATGAACTCTTTAACCAGGAATACAGGCATAAACACAATACACTGAAAGAATCATTCAGACCTTTTCTTTTTTTAAGGTAAGAACTTACGTGGGACTTCTGAAGGAATTTTGATATGTCCTATTAATGTTATTTTAAAACACATAGGGATAATTTAATTGAAGTTAAATAGTGGCAAATCCACATACAAAAAACAAAAATAGCCAAGATAAAGCTCTCCTAAATCTATGCAAATAGTAATAACACTTTCTAGAAAGAGTTCTAAAGTAAGTCACACACACAAACCTCAGTAGCAGCACAAAACATCCTTTGTTGCCGGACGTGAGAAAAACACACTGGCTTCTAAAAAAAGCCATAGGAAGGAAGTGGAAGAACCTCAGGGGCGAGTGGGAGTGTGAAAGGAATGCTGCAGCTTTTTTTTTCTTTCTTTTTTTTTTTAAACATGTAAGCTTGCTATGGCCCTTAATAGTAGGGCAGTAGTTCAAGTAAGTGAAGTAGAATCCTTGCGGTATTTTCTTCCTATCCTGTAGGTGTACTATCAACCCAATGGAGTTGAAAATCCTGATAAAAGTATATTCTGGCATTAAATTTCTCCAAGTGAAAAAGTCATTTAAAAAAATCAAAGGAACTCAAACACCTGCATTTGATTCTAATTTCACACATCTCAAACAACTTAGACTGTCAAAAAAAAAAAGAATTAAAATAAAAGTTATCTGAGAGCCAAGATAGGTAAGCAAAGCATTGTGCTGAAATTCTGCAATGTAACAGAATGATCTGTGAGAAGATAAACTGAAGGTTCTTTGGAAAACCCAAATATGATCATCATGCTGCTTCCCCGCGTAAAAATCATTTAATACCTTCTCATTATGTTAATGAGGAACACAAAATTATCAATATGGCCTACAAAGCTCTTCATGATCTGCTTGCTGCATGTCAGTCAAGCCCAAAGTCAGAGTGCACATTGACTGAATGATTATGTAAAGGCAGAGAAATTCTTTTATAAACCTCCTAACAACCCTTTGAGGTGGAGACTCTTACTGCCCCCATTTTTCAGACAAGGAACGGCAGAAGTTGAGTTATATACCAAAGATCATAAAGAAAGTTAGAGAGACAGTAGCTGTGTCTGACTCTGTTTACCAAAGAAATCAACATATAATCCAACGCCCTCTCACTCGGCTGCCTCCATGATCAGAGCTGGAACACCTTCCTTCTCACTTGCCCTGCTTAATCTGTGTTCTGGCCAATGGCACGTAGGCAAAAATCCACCAGAGGATTTCTGAGAAGGGTTTTACTTTTCTGATGAAAGGGCCTGGCATTGTACATCATTCCTGTTCCTCCTGCCTCCAATGGGGCCATCAGGCCTGGGGCCACGTTGAGACTCAGAAATGACAAAGCCACAGACAAGGAATGCAGAGGAGATGGAAAGAGCATGGACTTGTGATGAATCCATCGAGCCTTGCACCAACCCTGGACTGCCTATTTTCAGCTTTTTGTTTTGTGAGGAAAACATATTATACTTTATATGTTAATTTCAACAAGGCAAGCTTTCTGTTATTTGAAGCCAAAGATATTCCTAACTAACGCAGCTGTGAGACCAGGATTCTAACCCAGGAACTCTGATTTGAGAGCCCATGAGTTTAATAATCCCACTCCTCCCCACTGCACTCTCCTTTTGGTTGTCTTTGCTATGGCCACACCCACCTCTAGGTTCCTCAAAGCCACCATGTTTCTTCCTGCCCCCAAATTTTTGCCCTTTCCTGTGCCTGGAGGAACCCCCTGCTCATCCTTTAGATCACAGCTTAAATATCACCTCCTCAGGGAAACCTTTCCTGACCTGTTCACATAGGCCAGGCAAAGTCAATTCCGTCTGTAGGTGTGTTCATAGAAACCTTGTCTTCTGCAGCACTTATAATTACAAATAACTATTGAATGCTTGTCTTCCATGCTACATGGTGAGCTCATGAGAACTGTGTTTCTGATTGTACATAGGAGGCAGTCAATAAATATTTATTAAATGAGTGAATAAATATAGGCTTTCCTCACCCTACATTAATTCTTGAGCTAGACAGAGGGAGATAGGAAGTCACTCATCTTATACACCTGAAACCACATAAGCATTTCAGGCTGGGACAAATCTTGTCTGACTCTGTTAGCTGCCATAAATATCTCAACAGGAAGAAAGAGGGGAAACTGAGCTCCAGTGGCTAAGTACGAAGATAGAGGCTATCCCAGTAAGAAAGAAGGAAATATTTCCAGTCTCAAGGTCGTGGCTGTCCCAGAAATAAGAAAGGACTACAAGAGGAAAACCTTGAGTGGCAGGATGGGAAGTACAAATGAAAGCAGGGATTACCTTGTAAAAATGCAACTTTCAGCAGGCCAGATATATGCACCATACAGTATTTTGTGTGATCTCAAGTTTCATGTTTAGCATTTTGGGAGGCTTTTCTGTGGGAAAATGTTTCTAATTTTATAGTGAAGCTGTAGGAAAATGTTTCAATTTTTATAAACTTTGTTTTATTGCCAAATTTCCTGCAGCCATCTATTCCAAGAACCAAGAGATATTAGTTTGAATCATCTTCTAAAGTCACAGTTCTTTGTGCTATTAGAACACTCTCATCACCCTGCAACTGATCTTTTTGTATTCCTTTCTCCTCCATTAAACTAAATTCTTGAGGAGAGACTCTTGTGACTTACTTAATTTTGGATTTTCAGCATGGAACACAGTACTGGCACAGAATGTGAACTCACTGTATCTTGTTATTATAAGGAATAAACAAAATGCATAGGCATCTTAGGCATTTAGTAAATACATGTCAAATTGAATCTTTGATACAAGACTTGGAATTGCTTTCCTTTCAAGGTATTTGTTCAGTGAGCATAATTAGAGAGTCTACAATCCAACAAAGTCTTCATTATGGGAAAAAAAACTAGAAAAGAATCTTGGAGTTTCAAGACAATATGAATTGAAACGGCAATCCCCTTTTTTATCATCTGCATACTTCAAGTGCAAAGACAACTCAAAACTTGAGATGAAAAGAGAAAACAAACATACAATATTTCTCTGTTCCCCGATCCTGACCATCCTGTCTTCTTTCTTCACTCTGTATCCTGGGGGTGATGGGAAAAAGTGAAGGCAAGGTAAGAAGAGAAGGAGAGACAGATGGGTTCGGAAAGAGGAAAGAGAGCCAGTAACAGGAAAAGAATAGATTGGAATGTGGAGCAAAGGGGACAGTGAAGAGAGGGCGAGGACTGGAGCACGAGAAAATACAAAGAATGCAAGTTGATTACCTTTAATTTTTCCCATCTTTAATTTCTCCATTTTCTGTTACAGTGTGTGAAGGTTTGGTTATGTGATCCTGATTTTATGGCCTGCTCAAATGTCACAACTTCTTTTTAAAGAAACTAACTTAGTGCTAAGTGTCTTTAATTTTTACGATCACATGCTTGTGGCTTTTGACATCTCTGGGTCCTGTTCATTAAAAACATCAACTAATTCCAGAATAGAACAGTGGAGTAGCTTTAGGAACATCCTTAGTGGGTGATGAACTGAATCTATTTCCACATTTATAGAAAGTGAAACTTTTTTGGTACACCTCATCATCTGCCTACTTCATAAATATCACGTGATTTCATTTACATATTGTACCAATTAAATAAATGTTGGTACCAGCTCAGTTACCTGAGTGGCTTGTACAAGTATGAATGAAACCCAGTCCTAAAATGGGATAAAATTATGATAAAAATATGAGTAGCAAGAAAAAAAAATGTTTGCTTCAAATCTACAAATTATATTTATTCTGCAGTGTTTTAAGAAGAAAGAAACTGAAAGAGACAGCTTGCAATCTTACACGTGTTTAAAACCCACATCCTGTTGTTATTCTCTGCCTTGGCACAGAGGAGCTGGATGGTGAACGTTCTCATGAGGGTCCCATTAGCTCTCATTTGCAGAGGCTGTCTCTGAAGAGGGAAGTCCCGTTGCCTCTTGCCCTCCTGCACACAGATAGGCAATGGTTCAAGGACCATCCCTTACCAGCACCATTTACTGAGTAAACATCTAAGCCCAAGAATACAGTGGTCTAATCCAGTGAGTTTACTCCTTTAGTGTAGAAGATTCTCCATGCTTCTTTCCAGCCACTATCAGCAGATTCTAAATCACTCATGAGCTGAGGCCATCTGCCTAGGGCCTAAAAGAATTATAACAATAAGGAGAGGCCTAATGGGAGGCAGCCAGTGAGAATAGGAGCAGTGTGGTGTGCTCAGACTTTTGTTTCTTTTTATTTACTTGGTTGAAATGCATGTGTTTTTGCTTTAGGCAGATGTTGTTGATATCCTAGCCTCTTGTACAGGAAGCTGTAGAAGGAGGGGAAGATGATTGGTAGGAAAAAGGCGGAGAACTTGCTCGGTGGGAACAAAGAATATTTTATAGGCCAAATGGCATTTTTTGATGGCCCAATGATTTAAAAACAAACAAACAAACAAACAAATTTTTAACTGTTTTTAGAATCCTTCCAAAGAGTGAAAACAATCCTAGCAACCTATGGTCCAAAGAACTGCAGAGTGCTGTTTTAAACTTGTATCTGAAGTTCCTCCTTTATGTTACTCTACTAACAACCACAGACTCTTCCTAATGGCTACCCGCATGTCTTTTTAATTTTCTAAGGGGAGATGGGCTCCCTTCAAGATGTTACATTAACTCAGCCCTGTTTTCCTTAGATGTTTCTTTTTTCTCTTCTTCTGAAAAACATGTGTTGATAGACTACTGGGAATTGATTAAAATTTATTTTTTAGACAGTGTTTTCCCCTTGTAACTGTAAGTCAGCCTCGCTTGGAAGGAAAGCCAGGGCAAATGATTCTAATGCACTTGCTCCGATGCTTCCATCTCCACAACCCTTTAAAATGAAAACTGTAGAGAGCAAAGTGAAAAACTTGTATCCATCTGGAAGCATTTACGCACAGAGGTGTCTTTAGCTTCAGTTGTTTGTCTAGAATTTCCACTTAGGAACTGACTTGCCTTCCTCCTGTGGGTATGCTGAAGACAACTGCTTGCAAAATCCATTTTATGCAACAATTCAGAGGTTCCTTCAAACTTAATCAGGCTGGAAAAGCAAACCATGAGTCATAAGATCCCTGACACAAACAAAAAAGTCAGAAGTCAAGGAGAAAAGCTGATCTCCGATGGACGCAGAGGGTGGCCGCCAGTCAGGGCATTGTCATCAAACCAGTTTCCTGCTTGGAAAACCGTGACTCGTCTCAGTAAAGGTGTTGGCACTTATTTTACTGAACAATCCCAATGTGAATGACTGGGCTGAGTCCAAAAGAAGGTGTCTGTAATCTTTTTATGGTTCAATACCAAGGTTATCTGAAGAAAAGCTTTAGTGTATGCTTTCAAGATACTGACTTTGGATTTTTCTTTAAAAAAGATGAGGATGTCTTGTTTGAATTCCATCGTTCTTTGAAAGAAGCAGGAAGGAAGGGTTGCTGGACATCCACAGAGAAAGCTTGTTTGACAAAACATTCTGTAATCCTAGAGGCACGTGTGTCACATTCCTAAAGGTCAGTCAGTTAAGGGACACCTCTGACAATGTAGGTTCCATTGAGATGTGGTGTGCCTGGCTCCGGGTCACTCTGTGGGGTGTATTGGGGGAAGGGAAGAAAGGCAACGTAGCAGAGTCTAGAAGGATGGTGGCAGAAAAGAAGAAGAAAGAAAAGAGAATGTCTGAAACTAGAGACGCCCCGTGAGACCCAGTCTGTACTCAGCTGACACAGGAATAACTGAAGAGGAGGTTCTTGGAGGAATGAGAGAGTGGTAGGCGCTCTCATACCACACCTACTCCCAATTGTCTTCTCCCTTGCCTATCTCCTTTCTAGAAGGTAAAGCTAGATGTTTCTTTTCCCAGCTTCCCTTGTTCTTGGGATGGAGGGGAGGCTTGACATAGTTCTGGTCAATGAGATGGAGGTCTGCTGAGGGAGGGTATGCTTGTGGGAAACCGTCAGCTTTCCTGATAAAGGAGCATCTTTGCTGGCCCTACTCCTCCCTTCATCCTGCTCTGAATGCCAATGTGATCCCGGAGTTTGAGACTATAAGAGAAAGGACAAGAGAATGACAGAGATACAGGCCCTGAACCATGACACTGAGTCACTAATACCATCACTAACATACCTACAGAAATAATGTAATATGGGGTTAAAAGCTCTATTTGTTTCAAACATGGTCAGTTTTCTGTTATTTGCAGGCCTCTTTTTCCCATCCCCCAAAATATCATAATTGATTTGCCTAGGGAAGCAGATCAAATAAAAATCTATTTATTTTTGGGGAGAGTGCAGTTTTGAAAAACCCAACCAAAAATGAATGAATATGTTTTTGGAACATAACAATTTAGTATATCCTTGAGCTATTGAGAAAATTTATTTCAAATTTTATGCCTACAACAATTCAGCATCATTACTCCATAACCTGGTTCATGACATTTATTTAGATGAAAAGACAAGAGATCATACAGTCGTAGCCATAGAATTACTTTACAAGTCCCTAACCTTATTTTTGTATTTGAGGCAAAAGTATAAGCGAATGGGATACTTGGCTTACCATCATTCCTTTTTATCATACTGGACTATTTTCAGAGAATTTTAAAAGAAATGCAATATAATGAATTAAAAAAGTAAAATAATCTTGATTGGTCACTAGCGAGCTACATGACATTGTGCAAGTTACTTCAACTCCCAAAACTTCATATCACTCATCTATAAAATGAAGAGTTGGGCTCAGTGGATTGGGTGCTGGCCTGCAAACCGAAGGGTCACTGGTTTGGTTCCTGGTCAGGGCACATGCCAGGGTTTTGGACAAGTCCCTGAGTGGGGGCATGCGGGAGGAAACTGATTGATGTCTCTCACACATCCATGTTTCACATCCATGTTTTTTTCCCTGTCTTTCTCCCTTCCTTCCCTTCTCTCTAAAAAAGTAAATAAATAAATAAAATCTTTAAAAATAAATAAATAAATAAAACGAAGATTTGGATTAGGTAATTCTTTCAGCTCTATGTATTAAGAAGTTTGATATAAGCAACAGTTATCCAACCATTGACTATAATTATAAGTTTTATAATTATTTTTTCACTAACGTGTTATGATATATTTCTAATATACCACCATGAATAAAAATTTAAATTTTTAAAATTTATATTTGATAAAGTCAGATTTTATAAAAATCAATGGCATTCTCTCACACAAAAATTTACCTCTGGGCTTATTATTCTCTACGTTAGCATTTTCAAAAGGTGATCTGAAGTCCTTGCACCTTGCTGGGTCCCACCCACTATCTACTGAACCAGAACACCTGAGGGTGAAACACAGAAAGCTGCATTTTCCCATAAACACCCTGGGACATCTTTAAACGTACAAACGTTTGAGTACCACTGTTCTGGAAATAATTGTTCCTAAAAGTATGAAATTGAACTTGAGCCCTGATTGGTGTGGGTCAGTTAGTTGGCTATCATTCCACAAAGCAAAAAGTCACCAGTTTGATTCCCGGTCAGGGCACATGCCTGGGTTGTGGGTTCAGTCCCTAGTCAAGGGGTGTACAAGAGGCAACCAATCAATATTTCTCTCTCACATCAATGTTTCCCTCTCTCTCTTTCTCCCTCCCCTCTCCTCCCCACTCTCTAAAAATAAATAAAGTCTTTAAAAAAAAGAAATTGAACTTGAGTAGATTAAAAATTATATAGCGGGTGGGTGTTATGATAAAAGAGAGTTCAATCACAAATTTAGTTCTTTATTTTTCTAAAGGTGTTGATTCGAGATAATTTAAAATGTCCTCGAAAATAGATTTAACTTATCCATCAATTAGTATTATCTATTGAATGAATAAAATTCACAGAAATTGAAGTGAAAAAACTCCCACCAGGATCTTGATTACTACTCATTTTGCTTCTTTTTGTTTTTCCCTTCCAGTCACCCTTTGTTTTTATTTTTAAAAGTTAATCCATTTTCAATCCTTATTTTAATGCTCAATTTCATTTGCTACCCAGGAAATGGCTAGTTTTTGGATCAACTGGTTGCAAGGGCCATACTTTCATGGTTTACTATAATTTCACCTTCCTGTATTTTCTGGCTTTTCAATCTTATCATCCTTCACTAAACTGAGGAATTTGCATTTACTTTGCAATCACATCTTTACTGAATTATATTTGGCTAAGTTGGATAGGAATCATTAGAATGTTGTCTACTAGTAAACTGCTCCCCAGGAGTTTGAAAGACAGTTTAGGAACTTCTATTTTAGTTTATATATTTGACTGGGTTGAGTATATCATGGTATTTTAATAGCTACAGAAACAATTTACTTCTCAAGAGTACTTTATTCACCCTAAGATTAATTATACTATCACTTCTTTAATCAGCTGCGATCTATTTAGCTTTTCTTTTATTATAACAGATTAGTAAAAATGCTCTTCAAAACACCATGTCAAATTTAGGTATGTTTTGAATATACTTCCTATGGCTGTGAAAAGTAGGAACAAGATCAGTAAAGAGAGACCAATGTTGTTTGTAGTGTTTCAAAGCCAAAAAGGCCATTTAAAAGGCAAAATAAAACAAATCTAAATAAACACTGAATCGAAAAAAGGTTATTATATTCCAACAATTTAACAACAATATTAGTCACTGCTATTTCATCACAATAACATGTTTGGCATTTCTAAAATGTTTCTCAATCAAAAATGTTCATGTATCTTGCTAAAAATCAAACTATTAATGAACCATACATAGCACCTTAAAAGGAAGTCTGATGCTCACACTGAGGAATGAGTAGCTAAGAGGCTAGTGACTCCACACAGATAACATGCATTCACTTACAGGGAGAGCTAAGATAGTTTTGAAAGAAAGGAAAGGTAGAATGGGGTCCTGACATGTTAGACACCCCTAAGCGCAAAGGAAATTCCTCTGAGTGTGTACTTTGGCTCTGTTGTATGGGAGGAGGTTGGTGTGCCCACAACGACGACCCCCCTGCGTAGTCAGAGTGCTTGGTGTCATTAGAAGGGCACCCAGTCTGAAGTCAAGAGACCTGAATATGTGTCCTGCCATCGTTAACTTTTAGTTGTGTAACCCCAAGCATGTCACAATCTCCCTGAGCCTGTTTATGCCCTCTTAAAAGATCTGTAACAGTGTATAAAAATACCTCCTTCTTGGGACTTTTGTGAGGAAAAATTGAGGTAATGTGTGGAAATCTCTCTGAAATAAGTGTTGGTTATAGTTAAAATTCAAATAAGGACTGGATCACTTTCCCAGATCTTATAATCCAGGCTGTGGCCAAGCACGTCTACGTGTCTCCGTCTGGGGCTGTCACCCTACCTTCGCCCACATTTGCCTCAGCGACTGTTCATCCCCAGGTAAACCAGTGCGGGTGCCTTGTCTGAGGCTGAGCTCACAAGTCTTTAGCCTTTGTAAAGTCCTCTCACAAACCAAGATGTTGCCAGCTGCTGTGGAACTGGTCACAAGGTGTGGAACCCATCAATCCATGTTTTATATGACCCAGACCCCTCCTCAGTTTAGTATCTGGAAACTCTGACTCCTATGTGTTGCTGGAGCAAAAATGATGTCCACACCAATACCTACCTCTGGCAGGAATGTGCACTGGAAGAGAATGAGGCAAGAATAAGTCATTCGAACACAATATGCAAGAGTGTATACAAATATGCTTTATGGCTGAACTTGAGCTCTTTCTGATTGTTAACATGTCCCGTTCTTTTGTGCCACCCACACAAAAATGTACTCTATTAGGAGTCAGATTCTATTCCTGACCTTCTTAGTCACACTGGGCAAGCCATTTTAATTTTCCTTAGCTTTATTTTATCCATTTTGGAATCTCTCCTCATCCAGTCCACTTTACTGAGGTTTTGAGTTATGTCTTATAAGCTCATAAAGGAGGGTCTGCAAATTAAGCATTAGAAATTGTAATAGCTGTTGTTATAAAGTAAGAGTTGTGATGCTAAATCACTTAAGATGCTTCTGAAAAGGTTGAAAGTAGTACATATCACTGACATATTTAATACACTAACTATCTTTCAGCCACAAAACATACAACATTCTGTCATGAGAGGATTTCTAAAGAGTAAGACCCTCTGGCTTTCAAAAAGTTAGCAGATATCCAGGACATTACTGAGGTGATAATATTAACCTAAGGAAATCAGCGCATTCAAATTGCTACATAAACAAACTACATTATTTACTCTTGAGTGCTCAGAAAATACAGTGTCAGCTGACTTTTATAAGGAGTTTGATGAAGACTGCTACAGAAGAGGACAAGCTACGGAAGAGCCCAAGAAATTGCCAGACTAAGTGCGTTCAATGCAGAGTGTTTCAGTCCATGCAAGTGGACAGAAAAGCAGGGACTCTTTTCCAGCCTCAGTGCTTGGTAGAGGACAGCAGGCAGGCGCTGAAAGAGTGATGGAAGAACTAGGAATAATTCCTGCAAGTGGTACAATCTTTTAAGGGAATAACCAGAATATGGTTTATGACATAGCTCACGGCACTGAAGCCTGCAAAGTGGAAACTCCATTAAAAAGAAAGGGAGCAGGTGACTCAGCAGTAAGACTGTCCTTCCTATGTCACTGCTGAGCTGGACTCTTAAGAAGATGATAGTCATTAAAAAGCAATATATTGGTGTCATTCTGAGCTTCACTGAGAAAGTGAAATTGACCACATCTCTTTCTAATAAAGTGCATCTCAAAACTCTAGCTTCAAACACTGGCTTGTCCTCACAGATAGAAGATAAATACTGATCGGTATACTAGTATCTAGGTGCTTAGTGGCAAGTTGCACTTCCTCTGGGTCTCCTTTCACTCTTCTGTGATTAAGATGCCTCAATGAATATAATATTCATGGAGGTGTGTAATAGTGAGGCTCCTCTGTGATGGAATATTCAAGGCATATAAATAGAAATATTTGAGGCTTACTAAACCATAACTTTATTGAAAAGGAAATCTTCTATTGCGCACATCACACATTCTTGCACATGATAAGCACACAAGCAATTTTTAAGGAATTGAAAGAATGGTCATGCACCTTCTGAAAAAGGGATAGCATTCCTAAAGTACAACTTTGTATAGGTGCAAAACCTGGCAGAAAAATGCAGAGTTCCTTGCAGATGTAGTAAATTTATCTGCTACTTGGACTTTCATGAAAAATACAGTGTATTCAAAGAAAACAGTAAAAAATGATAATGGAATCAGTCAGTGCTGAGCGAATGACTAAAGTACAGAAAAGTATTCTAATGAAGAATGAGCTGATTGAATAATCCCTAAGACAATAGAAAAATTATGTCTTTATTAAGTGAAATTTCTGTCTCACATATTAAGATAGTAGCACGATTAGACAAAAGAGAAGAAATATATGACTATAGATGTTTAATTCAGCCAACACAAGTAACTGCATATCCATTTCAACACAATATGGAATTGCTCAGTTTCTAGCTAAAGGGAAAAGAAAAAAGGCATGGTGCGGGGAGGACCCCAAAACAAAAAGCCTCCTCTACAGTTCCCCCAAGGCAAGCAGAAAGTGAAACTTAATTAAACAAGTGAAATGTAATTACCTACTGCTTACCGCACGTGGTGCTCATTTGCACTTCACATTCTAGGTGCATTATTAACTGCCCGGTGCTGCCCAGAGGTAGGAAGAGGAACTCTGTGCAGGGGTCGGCACGGATAGGCAGAAAGAGAAGGCGAGCACTGACTGTTCTGCCCTCCCTGCGGGGGCTCAGTTTCTCCAGTGGCTGTTTTCAGCTATTCACACTCCAGGCTCGGACTGAGTTGAGTCTAACTATGGAAGGTGTCCCTCCAGTATGGTGGGAGGTACCCCGCTGTGTGTTGGGGTGGGGCGGCACGAATCCGAGTCTTTTTACACCTCTCTGGTCCTGGCTGTGATTCCCGTTTGTTATTTTTATGCGCTGTACTGAACAACTCAGCAGTTTCCCCTATAGGACAAGGCATTCCACATATGCCACCTGTTGAAACCATTTGAAATGTGATATTACTGTAACTCTGCAAACATGGTGATGGTTTTCTCTTATGGGAACGCGCACATATATCTGGAACCTGGATGATGCCACCTCTGCTCTCTAGTATTTCAATTTATAATAAAGGTTGATGTTATGATGGTATCTGGATGTCTTTATTTAAATTTGTATTTCCCCCTTTACCAGAGCATCATTAAGGATACATCTTAAAATGTAGCTAAATATATTTTCTCTCTTGCAGCTTCCAAGAACCAAACATTTGAAAAATCAAAAGCCTAACTTTGGAGGACAACTAATATGTAAAGAAATCAAGCAAATGCCGGATTGACTGCATGAATGCACATTTGGATTGAGATAAATCTCTGAACACAAAGAAACATACTCAACATTATGAATCAATACAATGTTGGCAACATAATCCACTTCATTCATGTACCATAGTAGTGATTTGGTCACTTTCATTGAAGCTGCTAATTAGAGAAATTCAAAGATGAACAAATTTTTTTTACAAATTTGAAGTCCCTGTTATTGAAGATGATTAAGAAAAATCACTGAATGAATTCATGATGGGAATTTTGTATCAGGTGGATTAACTAGGTTTCCTTTCAGGTCTTTTACAAAGTGTTTATGATTCAGGAATATGGTGAG
Source organism: Pteronotus mesoamericanus (assembly GCF_021234165.1). Taxonomy (NCBI): domain Eukaryota; kingdom Metazoa; phylum Chordata; class Mammalia; order Chiroptera; family Mormoopidae; genus Pteronotus; species Pteronotus mesoamericanus. The sequence goes on from NW_026555313.1 coordinate 2,050,419, forward strand.
CTCTCTAGAGCAGCCAGTCCCTTAAATCATCACAGTATACATATGTTTGGGCTCTGTTCAGCCTAAGAGAAGGTATTAACATGGCTGTTACTGAAAGGACTGGTTAAATATCTCCTTCTATTTCCTTCTACTCACTTACATGTCCTGATAAATACATGTAATGTGTTCTTCATTTAGCTTCCAATCTGCCTTCTCCCTCACTTGCCACTCCTTCTAGTCTCTTTTGGGGGTTTCTCCCTACCTCTTGGACTTTTCATTGCTGGGAGTTCCAGAGCCTAGCTCGTAGATCTCTCATGGAGCCTCATGGCTTTAAATAATACCTATGATTCTAGTTTTTGATGACTGTCAAATTTATATCTCTAATCAAGACATCTCCTCTGAACTTGAGTCATATATCTCAATGATATCTCTGCTTAGATATTTAAGACTTAACATCTCCCAAACTGAGTTGTTGATCTATTCCCCAAATTTGGTCCTGCATAGCAGTATATTTAATAAAGAGTAGCCCCTTCTTCCCAGTTGCTTCAGTGAAACACCTTGGTATAAATGTTGATTCCTCTTTCCCACCTCACAGTCAACCCGTTAAAAGCACAGTTGTCCCCACCAGATATCCAGAATTTAACAAATCACACCACTTCTGAAATCACTAGTCTTTTCCAAGGCACAGTCATTTCTTATTGGGATTAACATAACACTTCAATAAAATCTCCTTTTGCTCTGTCCCTTCTCACTTCAATTTTTTTTAAAAAGCACAACAGCCAGAATGATCCATTGAAAACCTAAGTCAAATTATTTTACTTCTATGCTTAAAACTCTCCAGTGAGTTCCCGCCTCATTCAGAACAAAAGCTTAAGTTCCTTCTCAGATCCTACCTCCTCAGATCCCGTTACTTCTTTGACATCAACTTCATTTCTTTCTCCATTGCTTATTGCTCCAGCCAGACTGGTCACCTTGCTATTCCAGGAACATGTCAGGGACCCTCGTGTCTCAGTACCTTTGTGGCTTCATTCGGCCTGCCTGCCTGCAACGCCCTTCCGGATGGCATCTGCCTGGTGCTCTCCTGCACCTCAGGTCCTTGCTCAAATGCCACCTTCTCAGTGAGGCTTCTATGGCTTTTCTACCTAAAATTTATTTTCTTCTCCACTGTATTCTTTTTATTTTACTTTTGTTTGTTTATGTTTTGTTGTCTCCACTACAATGTCAGCTCCATGAGAGCAGGATTTTTGTTTAATTGCTTACTGTGTGCCTACTACAGTGTCTGGCACATAGTAGGGACTCGACTTTTTGTTGAATGAAACCTCTTGGTCCACACATCTAGATACTACCCTTCTCTTCCACGTTACAAGGCTTCCATGGTTTCACGAAGGCACTCACCTTACTTGAGTCAGAATTTTCAGACACCTTTTAAAAGGTAAATCATCAACTGCCTGAACCTAAAATTTTTAGAAAACAGGCCAGCTTATGAGCTAAAAGCAATAAAGCAACATATATTTAAATATCTTCCAAGGAAAATCTCAGAAGCCCACCAGATTTAGGTATCATATACTTGGCAATGTTCCTTTGCAAAGACTGGAAATGTAAGGAAGCTCTGGAAGTCAGCAAACACCAGCATTTGGCCTTAAACTGATTTCACACACACAAAAATGGCACTGTGCCTTAGGAGACCTGGAATGCAGCATTACAGGTTTTCTCCAAAACAGCTTCATTTACTTAACATTACTCTGACCCTTTAGCTTCTAACTCGCTGCACAATTAAGCTATTTAAGCCTTCGACTTAGCTCTCTTTGTGCTACAATCTGGGTCTAAAGTGAAGCAAAAACAACCCTACACCTTACAGTTTTGCTGAAGTTTGTTCTGTCCCACGAAGATGTTTGCATATGCAAATTTTAGCACCGCATCAGATTAGCATGCAATTGTATGGCTGAGACTATTTTTATTTTACTCCTTCATTCAGTAAACATTTCTTCAGCCTGTACTATGAGTGTATCTCAGGCACACTGAGTCAGGTTTGTTTTTTTTTTACCTTGCCTGTTTCAATGCAAAAAGGTTTTATGTAGTACTGATTACTTTAAAGTTTGTTGCCACAGAAACGAGAAAAAAGTCACAATCAGAACTGGCATCAAGTTGCGTTAAAAGTTCAGCACTGCTTTTGACAGCAATGAAAAACACTCTGAATTCTGTACTGTTTATAAATCAAGGCAATAATCTTGTCTCTCTTGCATGATCTTTCTTATTGTCCCATAAAAGTTGTAAACGGTTTTGAAAGAAGAGTTTATTTACCTCTTGAAAAGTTAAAAAAGAAGTCCAACCTAGATTAAAAGGGACAGAATTTACTGGGTTTCATCAATATTTGATTTGGGAAAAAGTACCCAAGCCCCAAAGAGTAATTTCATGAAAATGAAAGTTTAAACAACTGATTATTAATTTTGGAAAGATTTTTTTCTTTTCTGTAGCTCTCATCTCTATCCCTTTGTTTATTTTATTTATTTTTATTTTTAAAATCATTCTTTAACAAAATTTTATTGATTTTTTTAGAAAGCGAGGAAGGGAGGGTGGAGAGACAGAGAGGGAGAGACAGAGAAACATTGATTTGTTGTTCCGCCCATTTATGCATTCATTGGTTGTTTCATGCGTGTGCCCTGACCAGAGATTGAATCCACAACATTGGCATGCTTATTTTACTTATATTTTTCCTTTACATTGCAACTTATTCTCCATAGTGCTAAAAAGAAAGGAGAAAAACAAACACTGGACTTAGGGGTAAGCAATCTAAGTTTGAGTCCAGATAACTTTATGTAATAGCTATGTGGTATAGGGCAAGCTACTTTGTGGCTGTGAAACTCAGTTTTCTCATCTGCCAAATGGAGCGATACTCCACAGAATTTGTTTTGATGTTTAAATACAATAACTTTTAGGATGCCTGGTACATAAAAAGTAAAGAGCTTTCCAGCTGCCATATCAAACCTGTGACATAAGGCAAGATGCTTGCCTTTCCCAGGTTGTCATTTCTCATATACCAAATGGGGATTAAACACTTTCATCTATAAAATTATTAGGACTGCTGTGGGGGGTCAATAATTTTGACATTATTATAACATGTAATTCATGCTAGTTCTAAGGTCGTATCATTGCATTGTCTTCTCTCCTTTCCTTGGGTTTCTCAAATTCTCTTGGTATTTTCATTTTATTCTTAGTTTTCTTTCAAAGCATTTCTCATATTTTCCTTTATAGACATCTTTATGCATATCTCTCTCTACTACAATGGTCCTGTTGTTATATTTTTATTTCTCTATTATTAACCATAAAATTTTACTGCTCTCCTACTTTCGCTTATTCTTTTTGAATCATGTAGTTATTCTATTGTGAATTTTTAACAGGACAGAATTATTGTATTAGGTCACCTATCAATTAAACATATTTTTAATAAGAGTACTGATGTGGAATTGCATGGGAAAACTTAAAACATAATTTGGAAGAGAAACTGCAAAAGAGATATAGCTCATATAAACTGTTATTTTTACATTTTTACATATTTTACACTTTTAATCACTTAAAAAGATACTTTTTGTAAATAGTAAAACAATAAAAAAGGTCTAAAAGGAGAATAAATATCACCTGCATCCAGCCACCTAGAAATCATTACTATAACTGCTGTCATTAATCTCATTGAACACATGTTAAACATATATATATATTTTTTTACATAAATGGGTTACATTATAAATGATATTTTGGAACCTACCTTTTTTTTTTTCAGTCACACATTTTATTTACTTATTTACTTATTTAATTTAAATTCTTTTTATTGAATTATTTTGGGTGACACTGGTTAACAACATCATACAGGTTTCAGGTCCACAATTCTACAACATATTAGCTCACACTGTATTTTGTGTCCGCCACCCCAAGTCAAGTCTCTGTCCATCATCATTTATCCCTCTTATACCCTCTTCTACTCCCTTCCCTCCATACCTTCTCCTGACAATCACCACACTGTTGTCCACGTCCGTAAGTTTTTCTCATTTTTTTCTTTTGCTCAATCCCTCCGTCTCCCCTCTCTAGCCCCTCCTCACACTACAGCTGTCAGCCTGCTTTCTATCTATGAGTCTGTCACTATTTTGCTTGTTAGTTCATTTTGTTCATTAGATTCCACATAGGAGTGAAATCATAGGGTGCTTGTTTTTCTGTGACTGGCTTATTTCACTTAGCATGTGAAATGCTTTCCAGGTCCATCCCTGCTGCCTCAAAGGATAACATTTCCTTCTTTTTAACACCTAGTAGTATTCCATTATGTAAGTGTACCGCACCTTCTTTATCCACTCACCTACTGATGGGCACTTGGGCTGCTTCCCAATCTTGGCTATTGTAAATAATGCTGCAATGAACATAGGGGTGCATAATTTCTTTTGAATTAGGGTTTTTCATTTAATATCCTGTTGAGTTAATTCCATGTTAATTTAATGTTTGTGTCCTAAATGTTAATTGTTGCATAATATTCCATTGTATATAGATGCATCATAATATAGTCCACTCGTATGGGTGGACATTTAGGTTACTTCTGCCTATTTAAGTATTAACAAGCAATACTGTAGCTACCCAGATCCCTTTAGAGGCATGGTTAAAAACACAACTGATAAACTAATTTTTATACACATCCTAACTTTCCTTTATATCTGGAAACTAAGAAATTTTCTTTTTCTGTTATACAATACAGACCACATCACATCTTAAAGTGATGTCCAATATCAATACTGTTGAAAGTACAACTCTCCACATGGGACACTGGAAGAGTGCAGAAAATTGTGTTGCCTGATATTTATTTTCACTAATAAAACATTCCTCTTTGTAAGTAGTAGCTCTTCTACAAAAATGTTTTCTTATGCTATAAATCAATAAAAAGACTCTTCAGTATTTGCTCATATCTTCAGTTTTCACTAATCTCTATAACTGCTTTAACTACCTAATAGGATTATAGTTAGCAATATCGTCAATACCATTAGATCCTTACTATGAGCAAAAGCTAAACATTTTAACCTACAGAGGACCCTATTCCCATCCTTCAGAAATTTACATCCCTTCAGAAAGATGATTTTACATGGACTGGCAAATGTCTAGCATGGTGAATGTGGTAAGATTTCCTAATGTTTGGTGAAGGAGGAGAGAAGGGAAATCAAGTTTTTCCTCAGATGCTTCACTATCTCATGTCCATGGAAACAGGTACAGAATCACAATGAAAAAATGTGAAATAATAAATAACCAGTTTTCTGGTCCACCCTACATTTCTAGAAAAAGCCAGAACTGGAAGATGAATATAGTATAAGAGACTTGTTTCATTTTTTCCTTTAAACTTATTCATTCCACTTAGTGGAAGGCCCTACATATTCACTCTTGGTCACTGATACCTCTGAACTGACAATGTTATACCCTTGCCATTTCTCACTCAAAACAATGGTTTCTTTGCCTGTGGGGAGAGGACAGCAAGAACAGATTCTTCCTCTTGTCACAGCTTAACTTTTTTTTTTAGCTTAATCCCAAAATCCAAAACAGCAATGTCACAGGGGGCCACTTTTAAGGAAAACAATGTCCTTGTCCTTGAACAGAGCACTTCCAAAGCTGTGAATGACATGTTGGGGTCACGCCAGCCTGTGTTCATGTCCGTGCCCATACTTCCAACCACACAAGATTTTATACTTGAGACGGAGTATAACTACTAGCTTCTGGAATCCATGCAGTTAAATGAACCTGCGTGTTTAAATGTCCACGTCTTCAAAACACTAGTCAGGCTGAAGTAGCTTGTGAGATAGCTATCAAAATGTAAAAGAGGAAAAAAAAAACATAGTTCTCCAATCCCTTAATTATTTTTGCCCTTCTTTCCCATATAAGCAAATGATATGGCTTTTCACTCACTCACATACACACACACACACACACACACACACACACTTTTAATCCCTGGTCTGTGTAGTACAAACCTAAATCTGGATAGTACTGTAATAAATGTCGTAAGATTCACTCATTCATCCATCCAAGTGATATTTATCAAGTTTAGCTCATATGTGGAAGGTACTATCCAGAGCAGAGTGCAGGCCTCTGCACACAAAACAGGGCCTATGCTTCGTAAAAACTCATGGTACAAGAGATCTGCAAGCTGCTCAGATCTGTGATTCAAGGCAATGTGTTTTGTGTCACTTCGATGCAACAGATCAGTGTAAAGAAGCAAGGAATCATTCCTGGAGAGTGGTAGGTGCAGGATATGCCATTTTTACCTGGTCAAATACTATAGTAAACTCAAGACTGCTGTAGCCAAAATAATGTTAAATAGGGTGCCATTGCAGAAATAAATCTTGAAGTGCAAATATAGTATTGTAAAAAAAAGTTAATGAGATAAACAAAATAGATGGTCCACACATTGTACGCCCACTATAAATGTTAATGTACCATGCTTCTGTTGTTAAAAAAAATTGTTTTTTTATCCGCAAGGAAGTAGTTCTCAAGCTAGAATAACCATTAGGATTACCTGGCCAGCTTGTTAAAAAAAGTGATAAAACCTTTGCCCAGAGTCTCCAATTCAAAAGGCCTGGGGTGGGCCCAGTAATTTGCATGTGTAATGAGTTCCCAGGTGATGTGGCTGCTGCTGTTTGGGGACCACAGCTGAGAACTACTGCCCTCAGGAATAGCTTAGGTGCCTTGTGAATCTGGTTCTGTGATCATTCTTCATATAAGAGATATGTCCCAGCTTTTAAATTGTGTTTTTTTTCCCCTTAATGTTTTACTAAAGGAATGGGGAAAAAAGTAACCACTTTATATAGACCTGACCTTTTGTTAAGCCCGGGCAACAACTTCCCATGTGGAGTAAATTAATCTCTTTTGTTGCATGCTTTGTGCTCTGGAAAAAGTCAAACAGATTCTATTCACCATTTACAAAATATTTTTTCTGTTGCTGGTCCCTGTGCTAAGCCCACCAGAACTGGTCTCTGTTTTGAAGAAGCCTGCAGCATAGTGAGGTAGACAGCCCAGAAAAAGTCATTAGAGTTCAATGTCTTAAGTGCTATAATGAAATATGATAAAACATTATGATTAACTGAATATTATGAGTGGGTGAAAGAGGAACAAACTCAAGTTGGTGAGTTGGGAGGAGGTGGATCTTAAAGTGTTGCCTAATAAGGTGACTCATGATTCACCAAGTAGTGAAGGGTGAATAGGAGTTTGTTAAACAAAAATTGGAAGCGCTTTCCGCATCAAGGAGACAGCATAGCAGCATCAAATACACTTTGCCTTTCTAGGGCTGCCAACAGTTTTGCTCAACAACATCCTATCACAAACATCTTTGTGGGCTTTGTTAATGAGTTTAAACTTATGATAAACAACATTTTCAAAAGATCACTCTGGCAGCTACACATTGGAAGAGATTAGAGTGGAGGCAGAGTAACTGCTTATATTTTCATAGCAATAAAAAGGAGAAAATGTGAGATCTGGAAGAACTAACCATCACAGTGGGGAGAAGAGGGAAGAAAACATAGGAACTGGGTCAGTACAGAAACTGAGAAAATGAGTGAGAGGGTGGAATCCACATGAACTCCCATAGTTACGGCTGAGGTGGAAGGCCATCATTCACTAACATAAAGAACATGGGAGAAAAAACAGATTTGAAGGAGAAACTTCTGTTTAGAACATTGAAATTGACAAGACTGTGTGTCATCCAAGTAGACATGGCCGTTATGCAGCTGGGTATGTGGGCTCAGACCATAGGAGAAAGGTCTCATAGTCTGAGCTGATAAAAGTCACACAGGGGAGTGCCAAGAGTGAGCAGATCCATTACAAAGCTGGTTATGGATAATATTTTTCATGGGAAGAGAGGCAACATCAAGAAGATCTCCTCATTACTGGGTGGTTATTTGCAGTATGCAATACATAAACTTACAATCTGTCCTTATGACGACCTTTTGTTCATTTCTACATTCAGTATATAGAAGAACAAAGGAAATATTGTATGTCAAACTCCTTTGCAAACTACAAAGCACTTTACAAAATCTAAGGGAAGGCAACGGAGAGCAGAAAGAGGACAACTGACAAACTTCTCAGACCTTAGCCAAGGGCTAGCGTATTGAGTGTGTTTCTCCCTGGTAATCAGTCAGACATCCTCCAGACCGCTTATATGTTTTGCATGAAAATAAATTTTCCTTTTTATGGAAGGGCCACACCTGTAGCTCACCTGTATCTTTGCTGACCGACAGGTTTGGACCATCTGGAGAGGCAGCAGGAAAGACTGTGGAGCCCCACAGCCTCACTGCAGAGATAGGAGCAGCTGCCTCATGCACCTCGCTGAGCAGCTGAGGGAGTGTTTTGACCCATGGCGTGTCTGCGTCCCTGAGGCAACTAGGCATTTTATAATGGGTTTTTTTCCTGCATCTCAAAAAAATCCATAGAGAAAATGGTAACTGCAAGAGCTCATTTCCCTTATTTAAGGGAGTGCTTTATCAAAAGTCATATTTTATTTGTGCTGTTTACCCTGGGATCAGTTCAATCTCAATGAATGTGTCATGTACAAAATATATTTATAAACAGATCCATATACAGATTGAGCTCTACATAGCCATTAACAGATTCACATACAATCATTCTTTCATTTCAGGTGTAAACTGTTGTGCTGTTTGCCCAGTTCAGACACAGGTTGTGGGCTTTCAAACTAATTTTGGAAAGCAGACACTGTGTATGTAGTTGGTAGGTGGAGTAAAAAGAAAACGGAAAAATTAGTATGCATGCCACTTTAACTAGTGTTCTATTTCTCATGGAAAAGGGTAATAATCTACAACTATTTAATTTTTTTAAACAAGACTTTAAAAGCAGGCAATGAATTGCCAGTAATTTTCCCACCTTAACTCACAGTAATTTGTTTCCTGCCGAATGAAAACCTACAGATCTAACAACCATTATTAGATGCTTTCTTTCTTCTGACCTATACAATGCCAAGATTCGTTTCTTTTGTCTTACTTCAGTTTTTACTATTTTGGTTGTTTTTGTTCCATTTGTGTATCCTCTAGTTTTCATCTCCTTCCTAAGAGGTCAGGGATGATTTTGTGGAATTATAGAAATTTGTAGTTGAAAGAAATCTTAGTATATCAGTAATATTTCTGACAGATGGTTACGTGGGTCTAGGTTTGAACCCTCTATATGAGGAAGGGCTCGCTATCTCAGACCAAGCTATTTCATTACTTAAAGGCCACCATACAATGTGCAGGGTACTGCTGTATTTGTAACACGAGCTGGAACATTATGTTGGGTCATAATGAGGAGTTACAGCTAAAAGTCCTTTCCCTCTGGTGTAATTTAATTTGTTACTTGGTTTAATTGATTTGCCTAATAATCTGTGGTATAAACCTCTCATTTAGTATTTACATTTCCTACTCTCAACTATGAGATCTCAGAGAGGTCGGTGCTGTATCTTCCCTTCTGTACTCCTCAGACCTAGCAGGCCTTTGAGACATTATGAGATCTCAGTATAACAGTTTCATTCTCAGATGAGGGAACTGAAGTTTGCCATGATGGTTCCCAATATAGTGAGTATATTATTTAAGAAATAACGATATTAAAATGAAGAGTAGTGTACTTACTATTTGCATGCAGCTATTCAAATCATGGACACCTATGATTTTGTTTTAAAATGTATCACAAAACCAAACATTCCACATGGTTATCACTGGTGGTAATACTGAAAATATTTAACAATCCCAAAGAAGAGAGTAAGCTCCACAGCTCCCACAAGTAGCCATGTGGAGGTGATTCTGGAGGAATGTTAGGCAACCGAGGACAGTCAGAGCTGGGCAGGCTGCAGGGAGGGTAGGTGGTGCATGGGACACTGAGCGTTTGTCCAAAGGACGCCGGGGTGGCTGCCAGGTGTCCCAGTCTGCTCTGGCTGGGGGAGGAAAAGTAAGGAGGGGCAGCACTCTCATGAGGGCTGGCTAGTGTAGACCCCCTGGTATCTACCCAGGGTTACCTGGGATCTGGGCTCACAGAGTGGTAGGAGGCACTGGTTGGGGCAAAAGGGGAAATGTTTCTTACTCCAGTTTAGCAGCTGAATTAACAACCTGGTTAGCAAAAATAATAAAATAGGCCATTGATTTTTGGGGATATCATTGTTTTGCAGTGAAGTAGAGTGGATATGCAGTTTAAGACCCTGGGCCCAAATGAATAAACTACTGCAATAACATAACAAATAAGAACTTAAAAAATGATAGAGTGCATGTATTTGGGATGCAGAACATTTTGAAGGCCTCCTCCATTGTGCAAGAGAATTCACAAGTGAATTCTTTTAATCCAAGCCATTTGAGTGGATTTAAATTATTTTTCAATCTGAATATTGGTTTCAAATGTAAACTTTCAAGGACATATCTACTGAGTAGGACAAAACATAGTGATGTCCACCCTAATGGACCAGATGAGGCCAGGTCAGATACTCAAAATCAAAATGGAAGTTGAAGTTTGCAGCTTTTATTCCTCATTTTTTTCTTCTATTTTTTAAAGCTCCTGTTTAAATGCTCTATCCATTTTAATGTTAGATTAGAAGATATACTTTTTGCCTGACATATTCATTCCAATTGTACAGGAAAAAGTTAGGTTTCTTGGATCAAATAAGGAAGGAAATTCTGCTTTGATAGCGGTATAGCCAAGGTCAAATATCATCATCCTACAATCTGTAATTGTGTTGAATTTTATCATTCAAATCTAAGTGAACTATAAAATTATCTACTAAATTTCAGAGGTAACTGTCACTTCCTTCATGAATGAGTAAATAACCTTCCCAAATTGAATTGTGAATGCGGTGATCCCCTAGCTTACTTTCTTCTCCTTTTACTTCAACCTTAAAGTATACACTTGCAAAATTTCTCTTATATTCCCCTTTAAAGGTCAGTTTCTAGCAGACAATTCAACTAAATGCTGTATTTTTCCATATATGATGCCAGGGAATAGAAACAAGTGAGATAGTTTCTTATATGATATAATTGTTTCCACTAAAACTCAGGAAAGCAGGAACCAATCCATCAACAAGGGCAAACAAAAGATTGTGTAATCTACAAACTTTAACTTTTGATCACTTATAAAATAGAAAGCTACATAAGCCATACACTAAAGAGATGGTAACCATCAAGGTGTAGCTTTCTCCTCCTTGTTCACTGCAGGATTATTAAACTTTTGACACTCTCCTGGTCTTACTGTTCAACAGCAAAATCACAATCAGAGTCCTCATCTATTTTAATCTCACATCAGTTTTTAAACCAAAATTTAAGTAGGGACATGCATTTTCCAGCACATTTTTGTAGATGTGCGAGGTTGGTATTATTTTCTGTGATGTCTATCAGAACATTTGGTTTGGGTAATAGAAAGGAAATATCAAGATGCCCTTATACCAGTAAAAATTAGATGCAAGGATTGTATGCTATAGTCTTCATTTACTCTAAAAATGAAAATTTATACTGATGAGTGATTATTTTTGTCCTCAAAGAACTAAAAACTACTGAGTTTGGGTCTCTAGCTGGGAAGTCATTAAAAAGGTGAGAAATGTGGTTGAGGCCCACCATTTAAGGAGCTAGAAGAGACACACATTGCTTCCTGAACCTACTAAACCAACCAACACTTTCCTCAAACGTGCAAAGTCCAGTTGGCTTCACAACAGATGACGGTCATTCTTGGTTGAATTATTACGTACTAGTGATTGATTCCTGTTTGTTTGTTTTTTTTAACATTTTCAGTCTGCTCTCCACTTGCCCATTTACCTTTGCCTATAAATGTATTCATTATTCTAACCTAAAAAAATGGTCTCTAACTCCCTTCCTGAGGACTACTTTCTTCTTTACACCATCACCATTTTTTGGAGGTCCTTTTATCTGCTGTCTCTACTTTCTTGTCTCCTGCTCAATCTATAGTTGTCTTCCGTTCTCAAAACTTTACTGAAAGTGCTTGTCACTTTGCCCTCTAGATGGTCACATATATCTAACTAATTACCAGACTTTTCCTTCTGTCCTCACCCTCTTACATCTCTGCAGCATTTGATACTTTTAATACATAACACTACTTTTATTCTTAAGGCTCCTCTCTCCCTTGCATACTAATCTAAAGAAAAACCAGTTCTCTACTCACACCTTCAAAATATAGGCATTTCCTTTCAATTTATCTACTCGGTAAGATTTTCTACCCCCATAAATTTTATCTTCGAACATGTGTATAGCTTTTAAATCATCGTCTCTAAATATGAATCCTTTCCAGAGTCCTGGACCCCTATTTTAACTGCCCGATAAATGTTTCTACCTGGTTATTTCACCTGCTAGTACCTCTAACTCCACATATTCCACATCAAGCCACCATCTTTAGTTTGGTTTTCTTCCTGTTATTCTTATTTCTTTGGAAATGGTTTCACCTTTGCAGATGAATAATATTTCTTCTCTTTGGCCCTTGAGCACTGAACTGATAAGCCATTTTCCCAAGGTGAGATTTAGAAATATAACAGTGAATCTGCATGCTTCCTTGTGATTGCAATAACTATTCTGTGCTTTGAGAGACAGCACCAAGCTAATGGCACCAAAGCAACTGACACCATTTAATTCATCTTACAAACAGTTTTTGAGTTCTGACAATGTAGGACTAGGAGTCTGCTAGCAACACGGCCTTAATTTCCTAGGAATATTAGCTCCTACAGTAAGGGATTTGATGACAGAAGGACATGAATTGTGTTCAATGTCTTTCTTATCATTCCCCCAAAATCTCCATGAATGCTCCTCCCTGATGAAGAATCTATCCCTTTGGTTACCCTAACTCATTATTTTATAACAGTAATAAACATTTACTCAGAATTTGCAATGTGCCAGACATTGCCTACATGCTTGTAAAATATTTTCTGTTAATCCTCATCACTAGTCAATGAGGTACCCATAATTGACTACTGACTGGGTGCCTTATATCGCTGCATGGGGTTGTGCAATGGGGTTCCCTTTAAAACCATCTGATGACAATAATCTTCTAATCATACCTCTTGGCCCTGATAATAGCTACTTTACAGATGAAGATATCAACCAAAGAAAGACATTAGGAAATTTGTCCAAAGTCATAGAGCTACTAAGCCAGTAGCAAGACCTCAGACCATGTAGACCAACATTCTGACATCTAATTCTCTCCTTTAGTAATATACAAACCCCCTCTGCTCATATCTCTTGTAGCAGATATAAAAAATACTTGCTTTTGTGCTTGTGTCCTTACTTAGAATGTGAATCTCACTAGGGGAAGAAGAAGTTTAATTTCTTAAACTGTTATTCTCAGTATATAAAAAGGGCCTAGACACTGGCTCATAGTGACATTGAGCAACTTGTAGTAAATGCCATTCACTTTTATCATTCTTACTACAGATCTGTCACAAAACAAGCCCTTAATTAGTGCCTGTTGAACAAATGACTACGCTAATTCTCCAGGGTGTCAACTGAGCATACATAAGGCCTGATCTCAAGGAAACTGTATGGGGAGGGTGTTAAATAATTTTTGTTCCATAAAAGCTTACTGATCAATCTAAGGGACAGAAGTCCATTCAAGCATTCAAACGTAGAGCTAAGCAATTCAAATGCATCTTTATATGGTCATGATATCAGCCAGTGATTGCAATGTGGCCCCCACATTTTTTAGTCATGGATAGTTGTGGAACAACAAAAGGTATTCACAAGAGAGCAGCTTGATGAACTGCTCCAGGGATGAAAAAGAATGTATGTAAACGGAGGTATTATGTAAAGAAATCAGCAGCTAGTGCTTATCAGATCAGAAGAAGAAATGTTAACTGAACTTACAAGAATAAAGATTATTGTCATCTGATGGTTTCATAAGGAGAACCCAGTCAACCTGTTATTATAAGAGTGCTATACCATGGGAAAATAGTTCTCTTAAATGTATTTGATTAACAACATCTGCTAAAATTCTCCTTAACAAATGATCACAGTCAGAAATATATATGTCCTACGGAGAAGCTGTTAGTAGCTAAGGGGCCCTTTGGGGAAAATTTATCTGATGAAAACCCTCTGGAGGATGTAAGGGGATTATGTGAATGCATATGTCCACTTCTATTCTTGGATGGAGTAAATTTTTAAAAGTGAATCAAAGTTCAATGTTTGATGCCTTACTGGTGGCTAGTAATCTGTCAGTGGTCTTTTGAGTAGAACTGGCAATCTAAAGCAAAGGCACACTATACAAATTAATTTTACATAAGGGTATTACATAAACATCTACGTTGATTTTTTGTCCTATATTTTTTAGTTTAAAACATTTCTAAGAGTTTGGAAATTTTAAATACAAATTTATTTTAGGTTCAAAACATCAGAAATGAGAACAGACCTAACCAGCAATCCAATGTAAATATTATTTTACAGTAACAATTACAAAGTGGAGTCATTAAATACTCGGTCATCATTGCAAGTGGAAGAATCATGCCATCAGTGCTCTCTTTCAATGTTCTCACCTTCGTAATACTCTTCTTATGACACATTTTGTTGTTTGATTCCATGTTAGGAGATTAATCGGCTAACAAAGTTAAGGAAAAGACCCAACCTTACATTTTAATGCTAACTCACAGAGTGCATTAAATCAAGGGCTTATCAGCTAAATCATTAAATACAGTTTGCTTACAGTTTCATGAACTGAGACGTTGAATCAATCCCAAAAGGGCCCCACATGAACTCTGAGGCTGAGTGAAATGGTATCCTGATACACTTTTTACTATGTCACTGACATAGTTACATTGGGTGTTATAAATCTATATGACATAATTTGGAAACCACCTGAAAACCACAGGAAATATTCTATTCTTGCTTAATATATGGAAATAGTTGATGGCAAAAAAAAAAAACATTTGGAGCTAATGTGTAGTATCTTTTAACATGATGAGGATACTGTTACTTGAGGCTGGATATCTACTGTTTTGCAGGATGTTAACAGACTACCATCTAGAATAAGGCATAACACAGACAAGTACATTTTCCAACTGGTCTTTTATAATAAACTGCTAAACAACAACAAATGATAACACTGTGATTATTCAGGGCCTATTAAGTCTGACTCCTCATTAACTTCCAATATTAATTTAAATTAATTTGTGAGGCTGGCAAATATTTGGCATGCAAACATTTAGTTATTATGAATTTAAGTTAATTTTAATGATATCCAGAAAGTTTAGCAAAAACTGTAAAAGAAGGTCATTCTGGAATGGTACTACACAAACACAACCAACCAAATTATATTTGTAAGTAAAAAATATAATTTATTAGTAGAAACTAATAAACCAGCATGTGTTGAATTCGTGATATACATGTTTTGATCGTTAAGTTTGTATTTTTCAAACTATGTGGTTGACATAAAGTTGTCACGGGGAAAGGTGGCAGTGACATGGACAAAGCTTGCTTCATTTTCTTACCACTTTGAGACCTGTGTTCAACTTTAATATTTAGTCATGAAATGGCAGGACAGAAAAAGACTTGGAGGGATATCAAAGCATTTAGTTCTACCTGAAACTTGGCTTTCTACAACCAATGCCTAGGAATAGGACTTCTGTGTTTAGGCTGCAATATTTTGGTAGTCCTACATAGAGTTTAATCTCACCTAAGTAATGTCACATTGCTCTAACTGTAAGTCAATCAGACTTCAAGAATGTCTGCACTTTTATATGATTAGACAAAATACAAAACTATCTAGAATATATTGACTCAATGCCAAGGAACAGATCCTTGTACCACATTGCCTAGAATCTTAGTAGGCACTTCGTAAATGTTTGTGAAACTTTATATAACTCATGTGTAAATTAATAAATGATTTGCAGTTGCTGAGAGATTTGAAATATGGAGTCCAGAATTTTAATATATCCATCAAAGCAAGCCTCTTGATTCCTTTAGAAGCCTAAAAGCATCAAATTTTACTTAAGAACATACTATGCTTGCAGTCATTAACCATCTTAGGTCTGGGTATTTATTTAAATTAATAAACCTAGTTGATTTGGGACAGTTTTGAGAGAATTTGTGGAATATACTATGTAATTAGAATTGGGAAACAAGGCTCGAGTTATTTTTGAGAACATGTTTTTTATTTGGCATTAATGGATTTATTTGGTGTGTCTAACATTTTAAGTGAACTGGGTACATATAACATATATTCAAAGGGGCAGAACTTTCTTTCTTTGATCATTTTGAAGTATTTTTATTACTTAATATCCTTTTTATTATTTGAAACTACTTAAAACCTGTGTAAGGAGACTGGGCATAAATCCCAACTAAATTAATAACTGGGATCAGAGAAAAACGTCCTCTAATCGCCTTCATTTTTCTGAAACTTACAAGCAGTATATTTTTATTCCTTTGTTATCCTTCAGCAGAGAACAAACATCAAGTACCCTTGGACCACTTCTTCTTGATGGTGATGTCCATTTTGCCCTATAGAATAATGGGGGAATGCTGGTACTTATAACCATATCTTATGCTCTGAGGGCACTTAATGGTCTCTATCTCCCTCAGGTTTTTCCTACTCAGAAGTCATAAAGTTGGACTCCAAGAGAGATTCAGTTACTCTTTCCACCAAGTAGTGTACCATTTGATTTACCACACTGCTCCACAAAATGGTACCCTTGTGGCTAGAAAGACACAGTAGGGAGAATGTGACATTAAATACTAATTGCTGCTGCTGCTGCTACTAACGTTAGTGCTGCTGCCAAAATAAGTGTGTTGCTTCCCATTCTGCTTCTTCTATGAGACTGAGATTAGCACGGTTCATCCCCATGGAGAGTCCACTGCCAGACTAGCCCACCGGAAGCATAGAGTCCAAGCTGACTGGTGAGACAATCAAGATTTCAAGGTTCTAATGTGCTCCACATTACCTGAACAACACTTTACCTCCTTCACCCACAAATGCATTATAAATCCTTACAAATCCTACTGGCATATTGTTGCATATAAGCAAATTCTCAGATATTTGACACGCCAATTTTTCTTCCTTTCACAAATTGGGATGGAGACTTTGTAAAGTGGTCTTATACACTGTGTGCTTTCTTAAAAAATATTTACCAAAATTCAACCTATGTCTAAATGATTCAGAACCACCATAACAACAGTTATTGCCTGTGCTATAAAATGGTAAAGCCCTCAAAGGCCACTGCATACGTGCCATTCATGCCTGGCTATTGAGCTTTTCTTTTTTGTTTTATTTTGCTTTTTATAACTTTCCTGACTTCTTCCATCTTTATCAGGCTTGTCACTTTTTGCTGAGGTCATTATGTCACAGTATGCTTTTGCAGGTGAATTTGTCTGATTTCTGAAGGCAAGAAAATTTCAGAAGAAAAACCTGTAAAGTAGGTAAAGTAGGCTTGGGAAATAGAATTGGGTTTTCTGATAAACGTGGGACATCTGTATTAATTCCTTGCAAGTCTTTTATGGCTTATTATCTGGTTCTTAGCTATGTTCCGTATTGTTGAGGTTTCAGAAAAAGTGGTGTCCAACTAAGAAAAATCTTAGTTCATGTGACTTAAAAATCTGCTTTTCGTATATTGTTTTTCCCTTTCATCTTATAGTTTTTGTTTTTCCTTTTATCGATATTACTTTATTGAACACTTCTTTGGGTCCTTTCTAGAAGCAGATATTTATCATGTATATCTGCCTCCTGCCTCTTACGTGCATATATGTGTGACATTGTGCATGCCCACAGAGAGAGGTGAGTGGTTGTGTCTTCATGTCTGTGTGTGCACTCATGTGCATGCATTGTCTTTTTATTCGGAAAACGCTTAGTGCCTAGCAAATACAGTCTCTTTGAAGGGTATGCGTGTGTCTGTCATTGTAAAGGACAATCACTTGCTTATTGTGATCTTCACCTCCTGGATGTTTATCACCTTTCCCAGGAGCTCTTGCACTATTCCAGTGGCTGGATTCTGGGATGGCTGGCTTTCCCCTGCCACAGATACGTGTGCTGCGAACAAGCAGATCTTTGTGAAGCATGTGAGTTTCCACTTTAACATTTATATCAATATGTTAGGAAAAGCACTATCCTTGGGAGTCTTTAGGAATACCTGAGTACTAATGTTGTCTGACCACTTAGCAAATGCATGTAACAAATTATTTCCTGCTGTTGTAACCATATACCATTTTACCTTGTAGTAAAGAACTACTTCGTCATCCTTGGATGAAACTTGGCTAAATTAGTTCTTTCTTTTTTCATCTGATCATATTTACTATGGAAAAAGGCAGCATATAATGGAATTGGTCCAATGTAAAAAATTGGCTTTATCAGAGAATCATAAAAATTTAGCACTACAAGGGGCCTTACAAATAATCCTAACAAAAATCCTATAGAATGGATATTATCATCCCAGTTAGTAGATTTAAAAAAATACTGAAACCAAGAATAGGTCATTCATCTTGCCCAATCTTATAATTATTAAATAGAGCAGTCATTATGTGAAACTAGGTCTATCTGATGCTAAAGACCGGGCTCTTTTCACTGTTATACTTCCCCATGCCTCTCCTATGGAGAAATTTTTTTTTATACTTATTGTCAAAAACTCATTTAGCCGGGTTAGTCATTCCCAGCAACACTTAAACACTAGCCTGTCCCTTTTCAGTAACGATCTAATCCTTTTCTATTCTTCTCCTCCTTTCCGTGCATTGCTGCCTTGCTATCATGATGGGAGGCAAATTCGTGAATTAAGTCTGATCTTTCAATGGCACAGTGTGAGTTTATGGAGCTGGGATATAAAAAAAATGTGGAGAAATAGGGAGCAAGGTCTACCTGGCTCATAGAAAGCTGCTCCAAACGACAAAGGGGGCAGGCCGCCCTGGGCCAATCTGAGCTTGAAAAAGGAGATCTGCCATATGAGTTGGTCATTATTTGTGGATTTTCTATTTGATTTTTTTTCAAATACTATACTGCCTGTCAGATAAAGTAAAAATTTCTTGTCGACTATACTTGAAAAGGTTACCTACAACTTAGAATACGAACATTTTTTCAAACTGCAGCTATTAAGTCATATGCAACTGCATGATCCTTAAAAGGATTCTCTAAATGGACATGATGTTACCTTTGTCATGGCCCAACTATCTACGTTTTTACTATTAAAACATCGATAATCAGATCTTGTACAATTATGTCATATCTTTGAAATCATTCAGCAGAGTGAATGATTTTCCTCAGCCTCTCATATGCTGAAACGGAAAAAAAGCATTGGGCTGTATTTTGAGTCATCTGAAGCTTGTTATATCACTCAATTTTTTGATGCACACTAAGAAAATAACTGTAAAAATGTCAAATACTTTACTGAAGAAAGTTTGAAGCAGAGCAAACTAAAAAAAATAGCAATAGTAGCAATAGCAAAAGTTCAACCTTGAAGACTTAAGCAGTAGGGACTATCAAAAATGTTAGACTGAAAAAATTAGACCCAGCCTGACAGCCCACAGAAACATATGCAGAGCAATAATCATTCTGATACCATGCCATTCTCGCATGGCAGCCCAGTCTGAGGAAGTTAAAGTGAAACAGAGCCCCATCGGAACAGATTGGTCAATGTTTCAAGTAAAGGTTAAAGCACTGACGGTCGAATGTGTGTAGAAGAGAAGAAACCTATAGAAAGAGCTGGTGAGTTCTAAATGGCCCAAACATCCAAAGTGTAGCAGTCTATGTGGATTGGCTAAATACTTTCTTAGCCTTTCATTTAACCTTGGCTGCTCAAGCAAGAGCTGACCATCCAGTTGCAGCTAGAAAATAAATGCTGAGTGCCCAAAGTTCAGAAATTACTCTGGAGGGAGACTACTGAATTTTAAGTATTATTTTCAGCATTAGCTTAGCTTTCATTTTTAAACAGTTCTTCAAAAGACTGATATGTTCGTTCTTAATTATCCCTGCCCTAAAGCAGTTCTGTCCCCTAGAAATAAGTACATCGTAATGAAAACTCATACAAATGCCAAGCTCAAATATTTTCCTTTTGCAAACAATGCCAGCCCCAGAAACACATTACAAACAGCTGAGACTGTGAATTTTCTCTGGTCAGAACAAGAATGTTCACACATCAAAGGTAACCCATTGTAAAAAAGCATTTACTGATTTTTTTAAATGTGTATCAATTAGTTCTAAAGATGTTGTTCATTACACCAAACCCCAAGGCAAACTTGGGGTGGAAGGAAAAAAAACAAATAATCATTTTGTGAAAATATTCACCTTTCCATCAATGGTAGGTAAATGATCAACATCCTGTTATAAGCTCCTTCTGTATGAATTTTTACAGGGAGAACTGTAGGGAGTTCCAAAGGAAAGAGACAGCAGAATTTACCGTTCACAAGGAGCTCACTGTTTATTCAGATGTATAGCAAATAAACGTTCCACAGGAATTTAACCTTGTATAGTTCTCATATATTTTGATAAGAACAGAGTCTCCTCCAGAATAAACAAAGAGACAGCATTTATTGAACACTTACAATATGCTCGGGACTGTGCTTTATTCTTTACATACACTCTCTCAGTTTATCAACACTATAAGGTCAGCACTATTATTATCTCCATTTACAGATAAGAAAATTGAGGCTATGGAAGGCAAAGAAAATTGCAATCTGTCACTAAGTGGCAGCATGGGATTTGGGAACCCAGGCTGTCTGGTTCCCAGGCTCCAAGTACTTAACCACTGAAAAAATTTACTAGGAAGAGAAGTATTTGAATACAAATTAATTTTGTTCCCTTTGGCCAAGAATTCTGAATTCAGTGAAATGACCGCAACATCAATATAAGGGCATATTTAGGAATTTTTCCCAAACGTAGAAACACATTTTCAAATAACCTTTTCCAGCTAAAATTTAGTCAGACACTCCACCAAAACTGAGGTAACACCAGGTGAATGAAAGCCTATTTAGCTTGGAATTAACCTGAAATATGCAAATTTAATTTCTATTACTAATTCACTTTTGCAATGGTCAGAATTTTTCTTAAAATGCTGGTATTTTAAGAGTTTTAAAGAGTAATAGAAAAACCACAGGTGAACAAACTTTCAATAAAAACAGAGATGGTCAGGATTAAAATGCTTTACTATATATAGAAACAAAAACGAACAGCCATTTCTCAAATTAATTCCTGAGCCCAGATTCACACCAAATACATTCAGAGCTGCTTCCTGCCTGCCCAAGTGAGATGAGCTGTAAACAAAAGTCAGTACACTCTATGGTGTGCTGCTGACGGCCTAAGAATTCTCTTGAAATTCAAACCAGAAGAGCTAAATGCCCATCACCTGGAATCTGTTTCATGCTAAGATCCTCAGAAGCCCCTGTTATTACTTAATCTGGCAGCACAATAGTAATTTAAATGTGCGGTCATGTTATTTGATAAAATCCCTACTGAATATTAAACTACATTTACGGCTCAGTCAAATTACATCTGTTCTACTGAAACACACACACACTCACTCACAGGCATACATGTCCCATGCGGTGTCTGATGGTGGTGTTAAAAATAAACTGTAAAGCAGTAGCTCTAATACAAATATTCAAGAAAACTGCTAATCATTCATCTGTAACATATTCTTCTTCGTAGGTCTTGTCTTCCCTAAAACAGTGGCTTTCAAACTGTTTTGACTGTAACCCACCGCAAGGAATCCATCTCATATTGTACCCAGAAAACACACACACAAGCAATTGGAACAAATTTGAGACAGTAATACTCTAACAATATGCAAAACACAAATTTCTAGTCTATTTCACTTTTTAAATTGTTGGCTACAAGTCACTAAGTTTATTTCATGACCAACTAAGGGGTCATAGCCAACAAGTTGAAAAAATACCACCCTGCAGTGCCTAACTGCTAAGTAAAACATTTACGGCAAGACAAAGGGGAAATAACTCTTTGGGTTGGTGGCCAAGAAAGTATTCAAGATATCTGAGTTGGCCCTTGAACAATAAAAGAAAAACAGTATTACAACCATTAGATAGGAAAATTGAGGGAAAAGAGGATAAATGCTTTGTTTGCTTAGTCACTTAGTCCCTAGGACAATCCTCACATGAACTGAATCCTTATTGTGGTGCCCAGCCAACATTGCCGAGCTTTTCTATAACTAAAAGCAAAGATGGTGATTATCAGAGGAAAAAGGCAGTGAGGGGAGGTAGAAGAAGGTATGGGGGATAAATGGTGATGGAAGGAGACTTGACTTGCGATAATGAACATAATACAATCTATAGATGATGTATTATAGTATGCACATCTGAATCCTATATAATTGTATTAAATAATGCCACACCAATAAATTCAACACAAAAGGGGAAAAGAAAGCAAAGAGTCTTATCCATCCACCTGCACAGAGAGCAGGCTCTGTGAGCTTTGTCTGTCATAAGAACATCATTGACTCAAGGATCACTGCAGCCTGGGAAATGCTGAGGCTGGGCCAGGTCCCCAGCTGTGATGGGGAGTAAGTGAAAACGTTCTGGAACGAGGCTTCAAAGAATTTATTAGAACAATCTTGTCTACTGAAAAATTTAAATATTTGAGACTATAATTAAAATAGAAAGGTGGACTTGCATTTCTGATTATTTTCTTTTTTCAAAGATTTGTATGAAAACACTTCAAACATACATGAAATAAAGACAATAATAAAAAAATCCCCATATATCCAGATTCAACAATTAACAAGATTTCATCACACTTGGGTATATATACGTACACACTAAATATTGTGGTTGTTCTTGCAAAGTATTTTAAAGAAAATTCCCAGACACAATTTTACCCCTACTTACTTAGATGTATCTTTCAAAATATATTTTTAATTTAAACAGTGTCATTACTGTACTTAAAAAATTAACAATTCCCTAAAGTCCTTTAAAATGCCACCATATTCAAATTTATCAGACTCACTCAAAAAATTCTTTTGCATTAGTTTCCTAGAATCAAGATGTAAACAAGGTTAGCGTATAATACTTGATTAGCACGTGTTTTAAGTTTCTGTAGTCTGGAGTAGCACTCTTCTTCAATCCCAACCTTAATTTCATTGTATAAATTTGACTTACTGAAATCAGATAAATTTCCTTTTAAAATGTCCCACATTCCAGATTTATCTGTTTAGTTTCTCAAGAATCATTTAATATATTTCTCTATCTTCATATTGCCCATGAACTAGCATTTAACTTTAAATGCTTGATAAGATCCCAGTTCAACATTTTTGGGGGGGATGAGAACATTTCATAAGCTGTGCTACTTAGTATATATATCATGTCAGGAAGCACACAATGTTAGGTTGCTCCATTGTGAAGCTAAGATTGATCAGTGAATTCAGGTGGTGACAAACTGATCCAGCCACTGGAAAATTCTCTATCAATATTTCATCTAAAAGTTTAATTCACTGATGACTTTTCATGAATCAATCGTTTCATAAGGGTTTGCAATATGGTGGCCTCTCTATATAGTTACTAGTTATAATTCTTCTGTGAAGAACTTCTCAACTAGATTATTTAGATACACAGAAATATGATTACTAAGAGGAAAGGAGGATGAATGCTTAGGTCTTTTTCTTTAATTGCCAATTTTCAGAATAATAATTTTGAAAACAATGAGGATTTTCTTTTTTTTAAAGGATTTTAATTATTTATTTTTAGAGAGAGGGGTAGGTAGGGAGAAGGAGAGAAAGAGAGGGACAGAAACATGGACAGGATGCCTCTCACACGCTCTCAACTGGGGACCCAGCCAGCAACCCAGACATGTGCCCTGACAAGGAATCAAACTGACTACCTTTTGGTTCACAGGCTGATGCTCAATCCACTGAGCCACACCAGTCAGGGTGGACTTTCCTTTTGTTTGTTTTAAATGTATGGACTTTTATGTATTCAGTGTGTTTCAAATACTTGTAATTATTCTTGATAATCTAATTGTTGCATCTTTAGATTTGGCCATGTCCCTTCACATTCTTTTGTGTCTATTTAACAAGACATTATTACAATTTTTGATGTCCCCTTGCTTACTGGTAACACAAGAGGTCCCATGTACACCTTGTATATCTCTGGCTTCATTTCTGAAATGACTCATTCTTTCAAAAAGCTCTGATACCTTTTAGTGAAAAACCTGATTCCTTTTAGTGAAAAATGGTATGAAGAGACCAAAATCTAGGTATTAGGAGTGCTCACTGTTCCCCTTTTCTGTAGACAGAAGTACTTTTTTGGGGAAAAAAGATCATGAATTCCAAGTAAAATTTATCACTCTAGAATTTTCTGATTGATTTTGAACTGAAAACACGGTTCCCAAGAACAATTAACATAGGTATTTACTTTATCTTACTATATATACAAATGATTTCAAAATAATACCAAAAATATTACTACCAAAATAGAATTATCGAATAAAATTTCAGATGTATCTACAGCTTTATTTGATTTTGGAATATATATACTCCACTATGAAAGTCACTTGAAACATTTCTCTTCTCTATTAATAATTTTCTATTTTAATAAACCATAAAGGACACTATTCCCATCTTAAAATTGCGAAGTCTATCACCAATGAAATTATAGTAATTATAGGTCTGGTCAAAACTGAAGCCCAAATGATCAGAAAATACTTCATTAATTCCCAATAAAGGAGAAAGAGTGATATAACCTTGTCTCTAGCATCTAGGATATAAAAAAACACAAACAACACAGGTTCAAACTGACCAGTTAATCATTTTATACATGGTGTAGGCAGAGATTAACCTCCTCTTCTGTTCTTGCCTTTTTACAATCTATGTATAGCACAGCAGAGCATTAATGAGAAAATTCACAGAGTAGGCACTCAATAAGTATTTGCAGAATAAAAGAACAATACTAATGATAAATTGGCATCTATAACAGGAACAGATTTTCTTCATTATGTTTACTTACTATAAAATGAAACTTCTGCAACGAGTTTTATGTGCAGTCTGTCACCTGTTTCTGTCTTCACAATCCCAAAGTCTAAACACTTTATAAAAAATATTTTTGGTATGCCAATGATATTTTATTTTGTATAAGTGGTAGAAATACAGAAATGGCCCATATGTTAAAACTTCTTTTTAAGTGCAGTTATGGATTTTTTCCCCTTGATTTAGAAAGACTCTAATCCTACCACCTGCTCTAACTCCTACTGATTACCTATTACCTATACCTCATCTTCTTCCTCTTCTCCTACTTATTACCTATTACCTATATCACATCCTCTTCATCTTCTCATTGCATTCCTCCAGTTTCCCAGAAACCTATTGTGCCTAGGAGTCATAAACATCTTAGTGTGCTCCTCTACTCCAAGTCTGTGTGATCATGTTGAAAGCAACATAACTTCCTGCAACACTGATATCCACCTTGGCAGCTATGTAAAGTAAGAACATCTCCCGTTGCGTTATATAATAAGTAGTATTATACATGTTCTGATTGAATTAAAGTAAAAAATTGAAATGTATATATAAGGCAAGCGATCATCATGATTTAAAGTTTTCTGAGGAAAAATAATGAATATGAAAAGATTGGGAATTTGGGAGGGGATTGCTGGTAACCAATGATATAAAGTTCTGGAATAGTAGAAATGATCTGGCTTATAAAGGTTAGGCTTGAACAGGAAGAAGTGTATCCCTCCCTCTGAGACTCAAGGAATGTATAAACATGAGGCAGGTATTCTCCATTTGGATGGGATTGAAAAGTTGTCGAGTTAAGAGATGATGGTCTGTTTTCATGGTCTGTTTTCTCTGTAAGCTATATGAGGCAAGGCCATTTGCTAAGTGTTGGAATTATATAAGAGAAGATAACTAAACAGATAAGGAGCTAATGAATTCCTGTTATGTGTTAGTTAGTGTGCTTGTTATACATCTACATGAAAATGTATAACATATAAATAAAATTTCATAATTATATGTTTATATTTTATTATATACAAGGTCTGTCCAGAAGGTATCTAGCCATGTAATATGAAACACAGAAACATTTACTGAAGAAGATACAAGATACAAAGAACATAGTACATAGGACAATGACACCTCAGTTCCCTTCAAAGTAGGCACCTTGGGACCTCACACAGTTCTCCCAATCATCATCAGCTGCCTCATCATATTTTCCTGGATCTCATCAAATGGTCTAAAATCTCTTCCCTTTCAAAGGCGATTTTAGTTTTGGGAAAAGCCAAAAGTCGCAGGGAACCAAATGTGGGCTGTAGGCCCTGGATGATTTGTTCTTTCACCAAAACACTGTGCACAAGACAAGATGCATAAGTGGGCACATTATTGTGATGAAGCTGCCAATCACCATTTGCCCATAGCTGTGGCCTTCTGAATCATCCGAATAGTTTCTGCGGAGGTATGTTCAAGCTTAATGCAAAATTGGATGCAGGTCTGTTGCTCTACTCAGTCATTTTGAATGAGATGGCCACATGTTACATATGCTCACTCATGGCATCTACTGTCCCCACGGACTAGAAGAGTGAAGTCATCATTGTTCATGCATGTGCGTTCTGGTCCACTCTCCTTGGCTGCCAAGTTACATCAATGTCATACAAACCGTTTTCATTACATTAACAATGGCTGGACTTTTTCCAGACAGACCTTGTATGTATGCATGCCCTAATTATTTCATCAAATAATTTTTAACAAAAAATCAAGTTGGCATTAATCTCCTGATTTTACAAAGAGAAAAGTGTGGCTTGGAGAGGTTTGATATGTGCCCAAATGCACAAAGTGGTAGAGACAGAATGTAAACTCAATCTGTCTGATTTTAATCATAAATCTTGAGGGAAATAAAAGAGAGGCATCAAGTTAAAAGATCATGGAATGCCATTTATGGGTTCTGATAAGATCAGAAATTATACATTCATAATAACACAAATGTACAGTAGGTAATCAGAAGGCAGCTTTTAAGATCAGTCCAGTATGGAGAGGTTTGCCTAGTAGATGAATCTACTAGATGATGCCAGTGCCCCTCCCACATATTCTTGGCATTCACCTTTCCTGTGTATGCTGACAACTTCTTAACACGAGAAGCTGAGACTCTGTGCCTTGGAGCTGTCTCTAGCTGTTTTAAGCAGGCTTGGCCTTGATTCAAAAGGGAGGCAAGAAGTTCTAGGAAAGAAGATCCCGGTAACAGTGCTCAGCCCATGACCCATGGATGCTGGTCGATAAATACCCAATGTAGCTTGCGTCTGGTGGGAGGGCAACTTGGAGGTATGATCCTCATAGCTGCCCATAGATCCACAGCTGAATTAAGCCCTAGTTGCCAGCAGCAGCAACCTCTTTCTTAACACGCCCCGTGGTGGCTTCCTTCTCTTCTCTTTCTCACTTCCCCATGCCTTTACCCTTCACCATACTTCTCAGAATTACCTCCTGAGTAAACTGCTGGCACTCAATTCCTCACCATCCGCTTCTGGAGAATCAAGACCAAAACAGTGGAGAAAAGGGATAAAGAAGTCAAGGAACCTTAAGTGCTGGCTAGAGAGTAGTTTTGCTGCCAACTATGAGACCCATTTTAAGTAAAACAAGCAAAAAGTTGGGAAGAGACCAAGTGAGCTGAGATCTTCATGAGGATGATCAGGAGGCTAAGGTAGAGTGAGGACATTGGGAAAGTGGAAGTAGATAAGAGACAGTGTCATACTTGGGACTGAGATTTCAGGTAAGGCAGTTTGAGGTGCTGACAAGACCAAGGGTGAGGCCATGAATCAGTTCCCAGTGGAATTGAGCAGAATACTAATGGAAGTGGAGGTCATGAAACTAAGAGCTGGAAGGAGCAAAGTGTTCCCATCAGGAACGTTGAAATCTTCTAGAATGACAACAGGATTTAGGAAGAAGAGAAGCTAGGTAGGTTGTCAAATCATGGAAGTGACCTGAATGCAGGCAGACAGCTATGGCAAAACATGCTAAAGGCGATACAGCTGAATGAGGCAAATTTCAAAGTAAGAGGAAGAGGGTGAAAGACATAGTTTGGAACTAAGATCATGTGACACCACTTCCTAGGGCTGTTGAGGTACACAGGATTTCTCCATTGTTTACCTGAGAGGAATAAAAGGAAGGAAATGTTCTTAGGGGACAACCAGATTTTCCTGAAGGCCTGAAGGTAAAGGCAGCATACTATGTGGAGACAGAGGATGTGGAGAAGGTGTTTTTTTTGTGTGTGGTTTTTTTTTTTCCCCCTACAATGGAAAAGAGTTTTCAGTGTACACAGTGGAAAGAGCTGGAAGGGAAGTCAGCAAACGAAAGATAAGCTGGTGGAAGAAAGGGAGGATCCCTGGATCAGATGACATCATATGAGAGGATTCAGGACCCCAGAGACTATGGGGGCTGAGTAGGAAGGGGTGGAAGACTGAGAATAAGTGGGTAAAAGGCCAGGATGGTAGTAGCACAACACCGCATTTGACAGCATGGACTTTTGAGTTAGACTTAAATTCTGGATCTGCTATTGACTCTGGGATCATGGTCATTCTGAGATCTTGATCACATTATATAAATTCTATGCTTCAGTTCCCTCAACTTTACAATGGCAATAGTTACTATGTAGAATTATTTTTAGGATGAAATGTAAAATGTCTAGCCCAATTCCTGGCTCAGAGTAAGCACTCAATAAATGTTAAATACTTTTAACATAGCTAGCCTAGCCATGTGATTTTGAGTAAATCTTTTGGTACACCAGATTTTAATTGACCAAGAGTCCCAGGTATGGTTCAGAACTATGGATTTGAGAGAGAGAGAGATCGATCAGTTAAAATACACTACTTCTTCTTAAAAATTAAAAATTCTGAATCTGTATATATGCCAGCTTTTCTGTCACCAGAGCTGGGACTATAGGGAGGCATGGAATTTAAGACGACAAACCTCAATGAGTGCATGACTTAAGAATGAGCACATCCTTAAATTTTGTACCCTATGCACCTCCCTTGCTAGTTCTGGCCTTGTCTGTCAATAACTCCCATTTAGACTGGCTGAGTAGTTAAGACTCCAGGGCAGAGCCATTCCATATATATATCTTGGTCAAGCCAGTAAATTGAAGTACATGGATATGTATTAAAAGCAGAATGACTATCTTGCTATCTTGCAGATGGCCTATGACTAATTGATATGAAAAAATATATTTCTCAAGAGTTTTCCACTAAAATTTATATATACTAGCAGATTCCTATCTTATAAGATACATCTTGTTACTGTTTCAAATTAAGTTAAAGAATATATATCATGGTCAACAGTATCCTAATAAATCCAAAGCTGGGAAAATCAATCAGCTACTTCATGAGTTGTACTTCTCGGATTCACACTCAGACACTACATTCAGGCATTAACACTTTTACTTACACAAATTAATAGCACTGCAAAGAAAATAAAAATTAAACCATAATTCACATATTTTATAATCATTATCACCTGCTAATATGTATATAACTTAGTAGTGGCTTTCTGGCTACAACATAAACCTTGAAGAGCTAGTAAAACTTAATTCTTTATACTTTTTAGCCTTTATTTGGATTTAACACATACTTTTTATGGTGTGTGCTAGTCATTGTGCAAAGCACTTTCTCACATGCTACTTTCATTTAATCTTCATCAAAGCCTATCTATTTTTTAGGATACAATTAGTTTAAAGACAGAATTTGTTTTCATGCTCTTGTTTTATATCATCAGTATTCACAAGATGTGTTGTCCTTTGCAATAATTAAATGGAAAATATTTCTATCTCTATCCACATTGATTTTCTAAGGCACACATTTTATTGACTAAAATTCATTGATTTTAAAAGTATAAGAAAATTAAGATTATAAAGAGAAAAAAATCCCACTATGTACTGTACAACTGAGTTGGCCTGTTCAGCATCCATTCTCCCTTTGTCTTTCTTTATAGTCTCCTCCCTATTTCTCCAAGGGGAAACACCCTTTTTACATTTGTCTCAGATAAGACTGTCTAGCAGGGTACCCTCCTCTCCTGGTCATAATGTGGGCATATGATCCAAAACAGACCCAAGGAACCCATTCCCTGGAGGCTGAGGACACTGAAACCTGAAGAGAAACCAGGTGGAGCTGCTTCTCCCCTGAGAGGCACCCTGGAGACAGGATTTACCAGTCTCTGTTACCTGGAACCTCAGAGGTGCACTGATTCCTCCCTTCCCAAGGTGTGACTATTCAGACTTTCCTTGGATTCTGCAAACAAGCCCATGTCCTCCCAATACATTATTTTATTGATTAAATTAGCCAGAGTTCCTGTCTGTCGATTGCAACCAAGGAATACATACTTATACATACCATCTTAATGCTTCTAATTTATACCTCTCTAGGATTTTTCATATTCCTATGTTTAAACAGGTAAAATTCACTTAATTCTGTTCCTGTTATAGATACAGATATTTCCAAGGGTTTTTATTATCCTTACAAATAACCCTACACTGATTATTTTCATGCATATCACTTTTTCCATATTTTGGATTCTTTCTCTGATAGAGTCCCAGAAGTGAAATTACTGAGTCAAAGGGCAAAGATATTATTATGGCTCTTGAAAAATATTGCCAAAATGCTTTCTGAAAGGTGTCTGGCAGTTTATAGTGAATTCAAGGACTCATTTTTATCAAACTTCTGGTCAACATTGACTATCCATGTAGTTTTGACATACTGCAATGAATATTTTCTATACTTTCCTTGAAATAGTAGAACATATGATTTCACATTCTCTAAGACAGATACTTCCTACTCAGGCATCCTAAATTATTCCCTTAAATAGTGGTATATTTTTTAATTTTTATAGAAGTATCACATAATTTACCAATGTAAAAATAGCTCATGTTAAATTACAAGTAATCTCAAAGTACAATTGATACTGTTTTCTTTGCTGATCTTGCTAGAATTATAATTATCTCTATAATAAAATAGCAAATGTCCCTAAGGACTGAGTCATCAAGTAATGAGCCAGTGGGCACTAGTCTTCCATGACTTCTGATAGAAGTATATACTAATACAAAAAACTGTGGCGATAGTCCTTCTAATACTTCCTTTTTGGAGCATCTAAGAATTTCTAAATAAAGGAAGGCAAAGGGGTTATTTTCTTTTGTCCTTTTGAGCTATTCCCATGCCAATAGTACACCTTAACAATAATGGCTATGTGATAGGCCTTTGAACAAGACAGGTTGAGAACAGGAATAAAATATGTCCCGTGAGAACAGATCCAAGAAAATGGGTCCTAAAGGGAGACTGATGGGCTGCATGTGAGCAGCCCAAGCTGCCCTCAGTACCCACAAAAAGCCTGGGTACTTCTCTACAATTCCTGGGCTTCTTGAGCTGACGTCTTCTCTATCCCACTTGTCCTATGACCCACATATCTGAGAAAGTAAAAAGAAAAAAAAAATTGACCCACATATCTGAGAAAGTAAAAAGGAAAAAAAAAAAGGAAAAAGAAAAAAAAAGCAGAAAAAAACCCTGCTGCTGTGGGTCAGCCAATTCTATGAGCAAATAGATGGTGCACAATTACTACGTACAAGGAAATGGGTGCCAGGACCCAGAATGGTCCTTAGTCCCAATCAATGTGGGCACCTGTTGCCCTGGCCCTGCTTCTTACAAGTCAGCTTTCAGCCTCTCTTGATTGTAGTGTCCTAATTCTAAGAAGGGGACACTGAATGTCTTGCTGAGGCCGGCCTCACTTTCACAGTCCTCAGGAGAAGCCAGGATGACTTCTACCACAGTTACAGTTGCTTTTCCAGTAACAAGCCCAGAATCTTCAACTTTGGGATCCACAAAAGTCGGGGTCAGTCAGCAAGTTTGGAATTTTTTCTGTTGGCAAGGGGTGTCACTTAAGGATATTAAGCAGGGATTTGATATAAAAAGAGCTGCGTTTTAGACATTTGGCTGGCAAAAAGATAGAGAACATGCTAAGAGGGAAAGAGACTAGTTTGGAAGTAAGGCAACAGTTAAAATGCAAAGAGGGAAATGGGCTGAGGTGAATTTAGAAATTCCCCCACAGCTACCCCATATATCCAGTACTGTCTCCTGAGAGAGACACCTGCTTGTTTTACATCTAGAAGATAATCCCTTTGACATTTCACAATTTCTACTTCAAAAAACTGTTAATGCTTCTCATTAGCCCTAATTTCCTTAATAACCTTTCATAGATCTGTGTGTAACTAATGTGTCCATGATTCTCCCTAGAACAGGCAGAGGAACTATGGAGGCTAGAGCAGCTCTCTGCATAAAGTTCTCCAGAAGCACAGCCCAGATCACAGTGAAACTACACCGGGGTCACTGAGGCTGGAGGATCGTTCAAAAAGGAAAAGCTAAATGCATTTGTGCTGTAGTGTGCTCTTTTGTATTATGCTATATTTGCTTCTATTAAAGGAGCTACCGACTCAATCACTTTTTGAAAATTCCAAATCTCAAGATGTTTAATTTGGTAATAGTAGACATATGTCATTATATATTCATCAAAATCCATGGATTGTAAAACAACCAGAGTGAACCCTAATATAAACTGTGGACCTCAGGTGATAATGATTGTCAAAATATCCCATCCATTGTAGATCATAAGGACTGTACCACTCTGGTGCTGAGATGCTGATGGTCGGGGAGGCTGTGCATGTGTGGGATCAGAGAACATATGAAAAAATCTCTGCATCCTACTTTTGATTTTACTCTGAACCTAAAACTGCTCTAAAAACATAGAATCTATTTAAAAGATGACGACGACGGCGGCAATGATGATGATGATAGGATGAATCCTGTATTAAAATACATGTGAAACTCTACTTCATGGAAAACCTTTGGGGGAAAAATTCTCATCAATTCTTTACTTTGCAAAAGCCTAGATATCTGTAAGCTAGTATTTGAGTTACTAGTAAACTGGGGAATTTTTTTTTCTATATTAGAAAACATTTCCACAACTAATGATTATTCTGAATGTTATCAGAACCTGGAAATATAGTAACTGAAAATTAAGGTAGATGAAAACATCTGTCTCTATGCAAAATATGTCCCTTTAAGGTCAAACTGGGTGAAAATAAATAGCTAACCTGGCAACCAAATAAAACTACAAAACAACAAACACAAGTATAAACAGGCTGCAAAATGTTTCCAAAAGGTAAAACAAAATGCTCCTAGAAAATGAATATTTTAAAAAAGCACTAAGACAAGTCGACTTCTGCTGAACATCGTATGCTTCTGTTATTTGTCCATCTGAGAAAGCCTTTCAAATCTTACTTTTTAAAAAGAAAATGCACATTTAAAATGTATTATCTGAAACTTTTACTCTAGTATTTTAAAATATGAAAAATACCTTTCTTCCTCTTATGCCAGAAGATATAACTGCTTCTTTTATCTGCAACATACATATTTCTTACATGCATCTTGATAAAAATATAGTCAGAAAAATATGAGGCCCTCAGTCATGTCTTTGAGACTGTAGAGGCCCAGGCCCACAATATCAAATGAAGAAGAGTTAACATGTTGACATCTGTTTTAGGCTAAAAATGGAAATTGTGAAGTTCTTCTCTCCTCTTCCAAGAGTTCCCTGGAATGGATCAAAAGGCTTCTAAAGACTTGGCACCAAGGGGACTTCTAGGCAATGTCTACACAACACAAAATAAAATGGAGACTTGGCATTCTTCTTGAAGAATTAGGCTATGTTGACTCCTGTAGGAAAAAAAAGAGGGGGGTGTATGGCTAGCTTTTTTTGTGACCTGAAATGCCAAAATAGTTCACAAAGATCCAGAATTTTCTTTATGTGTGTCTGTGTGCTAACTTTTCACACAACCACCACAGAAACTCCTTGTGTTTGGTATGGTTGGGCAATTACTAAACAGCAAGGCTGGGCCAGGTACTGTGCTAGGCACTGGGAGTACAAATGGCTGAATTTTCTGAGTAAGTGAGGCAAAGGAAGGTCTGGGGCCTGAATTTAGGAGTAACCTTCCTAATCTTCCACTTTTTTTTTTCTCACACCAAATCAATGTCGCCTGTGAAGTTTTGCTTTTCTTGAGGCTGAGTCAAGATGAACTAGCATTTGCGGGTGGAGTAATTATTTGAGAGCAAGGAATTCTTGACAAGAGGGTCTTTATATGTAAAGCAGAAGCATTTTTGCTTTGCCTTTTAGTTGGAGTGAGTGCGAAGAACTGACTTGTTTTTTCCTCCAAAGTTAAAAGACCAAAACTACCAAAATGTTGAGTTTGTTTATCATTTCCAAGTTGAAATAAAGCATAATGTGAATACTCAGTGCTCTATCTTTCCCTGATTAAAGCGATCCTGCCCTTTGACTTGCACAGGATACTGTTCTGTGCGGCTCACTCACAGGGCTGTAATAAGTCACAACAGCTTGGCACCTCGCCCAACAAAACACAAACTCTCCTGAAGTCCTGAGCTTTCCCATGGCAACATCACAGTCACCAACACAGCAAACAATTACTCCAATCCCTACTCCCGCTCCCCTTTTCTAACAGCAAAGGATATCATTGCAGCCAGCCTCCTAGAACTGTGCTAATTATCATTTATGAAAAGAGATAGAGACAGAGATCGAGTTGCCTTCAGCCTGAACTTAAAATGAGATCAAAGGCGGGAAAACTACAGGAACTAGGGAAGTTTTACTTATACTTTCACTCTAAAAGAAAAGAGAGAGGCTGCATGTAAAATATATTCCTTAAGGATTAATGTGCCTTGCTGCCCTGATTACCAAGTGGCTCTGGCTTACCCGCAACCTTCATACAAAACTCCCATTCACATTAGCCCGGGCTCTCTCCACAGCAGCAAGGAGGGGGAAATGCCATCTTAAAGCTGCAGCTCCGACACATTCCTGAACCTGCACAACTGGAACTGCTTTCAAACCTCAGCTGCTTTCTCCAGTGGAATGCTCATTCTGCTCATCTGGGAAGGCCGCCTAGCCATAGAGCAGGGTGGCAGCTCCCGGATGGCAGATTAAAGCAAATACCACTTCCTTTATGATTGCCTCTTTTCAGATTCAAATAACATCCTTGGAGGCGACAGTCTCTTCTCTTAAAAAGTGTCTGGGCTCCCACAGATCCCCTACAATGATAATCTCTCCTTGGGTATTAATTTGATATTCGGTCCGCTGCTGGTCCGTGAGAGTTCAGGAGCAGAACTAATACCAAACCCAAGGAAATGACTCAAGGGCAGCTATCATTTTATTGGATGGTGGGGGGAGGCAAGGGAGACAGTCCTAGCTTCACGTGGTTGTGAATGCCGAGTGTTCCACTCCGAATCATGGCGAAGTTCTGCAGGAGCTCATAATTCTGGACCCAAATCTTATATAGTGTTAAAGACTGCATTTGGGATTGATTGCCTGACCTCAGAAAAAAAAAAATTTCACTTCAGCAGTGGTACAGTTTGGGGAGCTAGTACAAGTAATAAAAAATATGAAATATTAATGACAAAGTATGGAAGTAATTATACCAAGATAGGTCAAGAATATCCTAAACCAGGAAAGAAAAAAAATCTAGTGATTTGCTAAACAATAGCAGAATTCCAAAACATCACCGAAGCCTTTTTAACATTCTTATGGGTGACCGCTGTGTCATTCAAGACTCTGCATGTATTTAAATACTGGCCCTCCATAGCTAGTCCAGTGACATTTTAAGTAATTGGGGTATTACTTTAAATTCTGGTATCAACTTTTCACTTATTGCATCCTTACTTGTTTTATTCTCTCTTACTCATAATTTAAGAAAACTTAAAATCTAAATATTTTTATCAGTAAGAAATCTATCATAAACCTAAGGTATTGAGCTTAAAAACATACAAAAACTGAGATACGGAGCAGAGCTGTTCTATCATCTCATAAATTTGGAAATACTTTCCAAAATTATTTCCATATCTAATTACTACTCCTTTACGTCTCAATTTAAGTCTAAAGAAAGTGGGAGCTCTGTGGTCAAACTGACCACTTAGAGTATTTTTGATATATTTGGTTGTTTTCACTCCATCTCCTTATTAGACTCCAAAGTCCTTGAAGTCAAGGGTCATGTACCTAAACTGGTAACTTGGACACAATGGATATTGCTGAGTGAATGGGTCCTTCATTTATACACAGTGAACAACAATATGTTATATATGTTCTGCTCTCCGTTCTCTTGTCTAAACGTAAAAGTGTTGCAACATAAAGAAATAAGATAGAAAAAAATAATTGATTGGTTAAATTCAGCAAAATATAGAGCTAAAAGAGAGAAAGAAAACCAAATGTGTCTCGTTAAGTTAGCTGGCAATGTCTTTATCAGTATGTCTTGAATTTTCTGGATGAACATGTTTTGGAGCTTCAGGAGAGAATAAACTCCCATTGAAATGAGTAATCCATTGTGTCTGGTATCATACAGGTATCTGGAATGCTATTGTGTTTTATCGTGAAGTGTCTGACAACACATTTACACTTGGAGGCCAAAGTTTCAAAACTGCACTTCATTTTAACCCCATAGATGTGGTTTCATAGAAGGACTCTACTAACTGCATGATCACACATTATTCTGATCATAATTACAAGTAATTTGTTCTCACCTATAACCATGGAATCCATGCAGAGAGATGCATCCAACCAAGTATCAAGATTATTGAGACCATCAGGGAGGATCGTGATGACAATGATGGTATCGAACCACTACTGAGCACTACTACCATACCTTCTCACTTAATCATTACACCAGTCCTGTCAGGCAGGCTCAGTTAGATCACCGTTTGAAAGAAGAGGGAATTAAAGCCTTAGAATGAAATAATTTCCCTCAATTTGCTCAGTTACTACCTGGTAGAGCTTGGATTCTCATGCCAAAGACCTTAACTGTTATGATATTCCTACTCTCAAGCAGATGATTTTCAAGATTCTTAAGTTTCCAACATTTATATGATGACAGTCAGAGAGAACACTCATCTCTTGCTCTTTGGAAAAATTAATGTCACATTTGGAGCCAAAAAGGCATATCAAGGGTTTAGCTTATGCTGTGATTATGTCAAAAAGGAAGCCCTACTACAGATATATAGTGAACTGATATGCTAAGGAGACTAGTCTAGAGAACACAGCCAAAACTATTACGGTTGTGTCAGAAGTTTAAAGATTTTTTTTTAACTAAATAATCTAAAAATCAGTATGTGGAAAGCCAAAGCCACTTAGAAGGGACAAAAATATTGAAACAACCTTTTAAATTCATTTTGCTTAAGAATTTATTAGCGTTTCCACCATCTCATCAACATTATTACCTTGAGGAGAACTCAAGTATGTCATATTTCACCCCAATGTGACCTGAAACTGCCAGAAGCATGGAATCCCTGGAATCATCTTTCAAGTTACCACAGTGCTGCACACAAGCTGAAAAATTTCAGTACATGAAAGAAAAATAAACATTCTCACCTTATTCATAAAGCGTGGCTTCTTGGGTACACTTTCTAAAAAACAAATTATTAAAGCAAGAAACAGGTAAGCCTTTTCTCCCTCATCCTTAGGTTGGCAATATACTATGGTGTGAGTAATTATAAGACACTTTCCCATATATAGCAGAAAGCACTGAACTAAAGGGACTTGACTCTGGTTTGGCTGTTGGCTCTGCCCTAAGTAAATGCAAACCAAGTCACTATGCCTCTCTGAGCATGTTTCCTCATGTGTAAAAAGAAGAAACATCTTCAGCAGCTCTTCTGACTCCACAGCGTTGTTGTAAGGGGCAAATGAGAAATTGTTTTATAAACTGTAACTTGTTATGAAAATGTACAGAATGCTTATAACACATATTTTTACCACATTATTTATGCAAATGTGGATGAGTGCATTAACTATATACCAGAAAATTAGCAATCAATAGCCCAAGAAGCATGTAACAATAATAATGGCTAAC
The DNA here is from genome assembly GCF_021234165.1 of Pteronotus mesoamericanus. NCBI lineage: Eukaryota > Metazoa > Chordata > Mammalia > Chiroptera > Mormoopidae > Pteronotus > Pteronotus mesoamericanus. Next base: position 2,088,200 of record NW_026555313.1, read on the forward strand.
ATTCATCGAGTCTCAACTATGTCTAGGCGCTGGGCTAAGCACTTTATATGTATCATCTCATTTAATTCTCACAATAACCCTTTATGAGTTATTATTCCCTGTTATACATAAGGATATCGTACTTAAGAGAAGTTAGCTAATAGACTCAAATTCAGGTTCCAACAGCTCTTCACTACTCTAGTATGTCTCATTATGCTTTATTTACATTGGCTAGGAGTTTGAGAAATCGTATAAGCCCATTTCTGGCATACAGCAGAATGATAAAACAAAAGAAGAAGCTGGACAGTGGGAAGAAATAGAAGAGGCTAGATAGTCAAACACACTTTAATTCTTTTTTTTTTATGAAACCATGAGAAATCTTTATTAGCTAAACTATTTCTGCAAACCATCTTATAAAATCAAATTGTGATCTCTGGAATATCTCCAACCTTGAATGTTCGTCACCCCTGAGACATGAATGCACAACTTGCAAGGTTCCTCCCATGGGGATAGCAGCAGTGCTAGTGAGGGAACACCAGTCGGGGTGGGCACTGCAAAGTGCTAGGGACATAGTAAGATGTGGAACTCTAGGCTGGATTCTCATAGCTAAGGCCAGCAGAGAGATCTCTTGATTTTACAAGTTCCATTTGGAAGTTCAAAATACAGTCTTACATGGAGAAACAAGTGCTCTAGGACAATGCATACCAAGTTATATTCAGCGTACTTACAAGCTTTTGGAATCCAAGTTGCTTATAATAGCGGGGCTACTTCTGTGATGTTGAATTTTACTCTAAATTGGATAATTGAAAGTTCCCTGCCTTTGCTTTTCTAAATGATTTCCCCCAGATCCTTCTTATGTTTTTTATCAGGAGGCCTTTTTCCACTGATGTAGTATTTCATTTTAAAAACAAAGGTATCCTTCCTTGCCAGTATAGTATGTAAGCATTAAAAAAGAGAGTTATAGATACCAAATAAAGGCCTATGTAACTGGAATGAGTGAAAGGCCCATATTTCTCAATCAAATATATCATCTTACAAAAGAAAAGTTCAACACAAAAGAAGGTTGTCAGGCCAACTCCTTAAGGTCATTTTCTTTTTCAATCACCCAAAAAGAATCCAGAAAGGTAGGTTTTTGTGTATAAAAAGTGATTGTAGTTCAACATTAGGGACCTTAAAACACCACTAGATTCGTTTTTATAACCAATTTATCAGAGACTGCTGGGACAACTGCAGGCCCAGAGAGCTGGCTCCAGAAAATGTATAATATGTTTCAAAATTTAGTCACTCTTTCAACTAAGTAGGCTTATTTTAACAATCGTTGCTGAACTATAGGCTAAAATGAATTTCTGCAGGTGATCACGATGGAGGGACCAGAAAGTACTACTTGAGCCATCTACATTTTGTTTTTATTGCAGTAAAATATACATAATATAAAATTTACCATTTTAATCATTTTTAAGTGCATTGTGGCATTAAGTGCATTCACACTGTTGTATACCACCATACACCTTCAGTTAGGTTATCTACTTTTACCTGTTGCAAAAAGGTACATTTTTCAGTGCTTTCTTATTTGTAATTAATTTCAGCTAGTTAGGTTCTTACTGCAACACCGAAATAGATTAATCCTATTGGAATCTGAACTAGTCCATCCTTCTATTAAATATTATGCTTGTTGAATAAAGTTATGTCTCCTCTTTCATTAGAATTTCTCTATTTCTCCCAAAAGGTATGTACCAGACAAAATAATAATTTTTAAGATAGTGAGTGCTTGCTGAATATTTTATAAGTATTAATTCTACTAGTAAGTGAATTAGGTACTTGGGATACACTCATGAAGTCTCAAAATATCTAATCATCATTATTATCCCTGAAACTGAGACACAGAGGTTAGATAAATTGCCATGGTCTCACAACTAGCATGGTGTAGAGCTGGGATTCTTATCCCAAACTCTGACTCCTGCGGCCAACAGTCTAACTCTAAGTGATTCACAAAGCCAGTTCTCAAAAGCATCAGCACTACCTGGAAAGCTGTCAAAAATGCAAATCCCTACTTCCGGCCAAGATGGAGGCGTAGGTAGATACACTTTGCCTACTTGTACAACCAAAAAAAGGACAACAACAAATTTAAAAACAAAAAATAGCCAGACTACCAGAAAATTGAACTGCCTGGAAAGCCAATAATCAAGGAGTTATAGTCATCCGGTCAGGTAGGAGAGGCAGAGATGGGCAGGTGGGGCAGAGAGGATGTGGGGCAAGGCGGCAACTGGAGGACCAGGCAGGCGAGGCGGTGGCTGGCAGACTGGGCGTTACCACATTTGTGTGCAGATAAACCATGAGGAACAGCTGGGGAGCGAGACAGACCATGCAACCCAGGGTTCCAGAGCAGGAAAAGAAAGCCTCAAAACCTCTGGAGATAAAAACCTCTGGGGGTTGTGGTGGTGACAGAAACTCCCAGTCTCAGAGGACAGTCTGTTGGAGAGACCCACGGGGTCCTAGAACGTACACACACCCACCTGAGAATCAGCACTAGAAGGGCCCAATTTGCTTGTGGGTAGTGGGGGAAGTGACTGAAAGTTGACTGGGAGCCAAACAAGCAGCACTGTTGCTTCTTGGACCCCTCCCCCGTAAACCCGTCACAATGCAGCAACCTGGGTTGCCCTGCCCTGGCGAATACCTAAGGCTCAGCCCCTTCCAACATAACAGGCATGCTGAGACAAAGAAATATGGCCCAAATGAAAGATCAGATCAAAGGTCCAAAAACAGCCCTAAGCGATGAAGAGATAGCCGACCTATCAGATGAACAGTTCAAAACACTGGTAATCAGGATGTTTGCTGAATTGGTTGAGTATGGTTGCAAAATGGAGGGAAAAGTGAAGGCTACACAAGTGAAATAAAAAAAAAAAAAACATACAGGGAACTAACAGTAAAGGGAAGCAAACCAGGACTCAAATCAATGATTGGGGACAGAAGGAAGAGATAAAACATTCAATCAGAACAGAATGAAGAAACGAGAATTCAAAAAAATGAGGAGAGGCTTAGGAACCTCTGGGACAATTTTAAACATTCCAACATCTGGATCATAGGGGTGCCAGAAGAAGAGGAAGAGCAAAAAATAGAAAACTTATTTGAAAAAATAATGGAGAACTTACCCAGTCTGGCAAAGGAAAAGGACTTCCAGGAGATCCAGAAAGCTCAGAGAGTCCCAAGAAGTTAGACTCAAGGAAGCACACACCAAGGCACATCATAATTACAATACCCAAGATTAAAGATAGGCAGAGAATCTTAAAGGCAGCAAGAGAAAAGGAGACAGTTACCTACAAAGGAGTTCCCATAAGACTATCAGCTGATGTCTCAAAAGAAACCTTGCAGGCAAGAAGGGGCTGGAAAGAAGTATTCAAAGTCATTAAAGGCAAGGAGCTACATCCAAGATTACTCTCTCTAGCAAAGCCATCATTTAGAATGGAAGGGCAGATAAAGTGCTTCCCAGCTAAGGTCAAGTTAAAGGAGTTCATCATCACCAAGCTCTATTTATATGAAATGTTAAAAAGACTTATCTAAGAAAAAGGTAAGGATCAGAAACTATGAACAGCAAAATAATAACAAACAACTATCAACAACTGAACCAAAAACAAAAACAAACTAAGCAAACAACTAGAACAGGAACAGAATCACAGAAATGGAGATTAGAGGGAAGGGTGAGGGGGAAGAATGGGGGAAAAGGTCCAGGGAATAAGAAGCATAAGTAGTAGGTACAAAATAGGCACGGGGAGGTTAGAATAGCATAGGAAATGGAGAAGCCAACGAACTTATATGTACGACCCAAGGACATGAACCAAGGACGGGGTGCCGGGCGGGGGGTGGGGGTGGAATGCGGTGTGGAATGCTGGTGGGACGGGGCAGGGCAGAAGGGAATAAAGGGGAGACAAAACTGGGACAACTGTAATAGCATAACCAATAAAATACATATTTAAAAAATGCAAATCCTCAAGATCCACCGCAGACTTGCAGAATCAGAAACTTAGGATGGAGGGGGATAGCCATCAGTGGTCTAACAAGCCCTCTAGGTGATTTAGGGGCTCGCTAAAGTTTAAGAACTATTGCTTGAAAAGGGAAATGCCTCACTGCATTTCCTTTTTCTTAAGCTTCTTTTCTCCTCTGCCAAGTCCCATCACATGTTCTGGTCACACAAAGTCTCCATTTTAGTGCCCCACCTAAGCCTGGCCTCCCAGAAATTGCCGATTTTTCAAACTGACTTCTCTCCTTCCTCTTCTACAGTCTGTCTTTCTCCCATTAAAGACTCCTTTCTCCTGCCACTGGTTTCTGCTATTATTTAATAATAAACAAATCCTATTAGGCTTTGGTTCTTTATTCATTGAATAAATGTTTATAGAGCCTTATAATATTTTAGGTGTTCTTAGGAAGTGATCTAGGTATTTGGTATACATTCATGAATAAAAGGCAAAGATACCTGATCTCGTATAGGTTGTTAAACACTAATAAAAATGCAAATATTTGAGCCCTTTGCCAGAAATTTGGATTTCCTAGAGTTAAGATGGGACCCCAGAATATACATTTTCTCAAGCACTCCAAGTGATTCTGACGCCTGAATCAGGTGATCTGTGTACTCTGAAAATATACTATAAAGTAGTTTGATCAGGAGTATACAGTAATTCACCTGGATTTCCTTCCTTCTTTCCTTCCTGCCTGCCTGCCTGCCTGCCTTCATTCCTCTCTCTTTCTTTCTCTTCCTTCTTTCTCTTTCTTTCCTTCTTTCCTCCTTCCCTTCCCTTCCCTTCCCTTCCCTTCCCTTCCCTTCCCTTCCCTTCCCTTCCCTTCCCTTCCCTTCTCTTCCCTTCCCTTCCCTTCCTCCCTCCCTCCCTCCCTCTCTTCCTCCCTTCCTTCCTTCCCTCCTTCCTTTTTAAAATTTGCTTGTTTTCTTCCCACTGTGGGATATTTGGGGGCAATGGTTGGGATATGAAAAACGAAAAGATGAGGTCCTGTTTATTTTTTGCTTTTGTTTCCCTTGTTCTAGGGGATCTATCCAAAGAGATATTCTCAAACTAATGTCAAATAGTTTTCTTCTAGGAATTTTATGGGTTTTAATATAATATTGTATACCAACCATACTTAAATTTTTTTTAAAAAGAAAGATAACGTTTGAGGCAAACTGAAGAGAAACTTTTCAAGAAGGAAACGTTTCTAAAGTCTCCTAGGGCCAGTTCTGCAAAGGAAATGTTGCTTAGCTTGTACTCTGGTTGATGAGATTTAAAGATGAAAAGGCTGCCACAAAGGGGCAAAGAGCCAAAGGGCAAAGCTGGTGCCCCACCAACCAGGCCCAGAAGCTGCTGGTTAGAAAAGCATGTGGCCTACTAGGCCCTGACACAGGCAGTCTGGGAGTATTTCAAAGATAACACCTTTGATTCTGAGTGGTAGTTTGGAATCACTTTTAAGTTATCTTGATATCTCCCTCCTTCTAATAAGAGCAAGACGAGTTTGTTTAACATTTCCTCATACCACAGATTTTTCACATGCGGCCTCACCCACTCCCACACAATAACAGCATCCTTCCTTTGAATTGGTGACCAGTGCCATATCTAAGAGGTATAATGAGCATTCTTCACAGTGTCATTGTCATCGCCTTCTCTTTGTTTCAACTTCTTCAGCTGAGATAACCTAAAACACAGGGAGACTGAGCAATGGACAGATTAGTTCAACTTTTTTTCTCTCTTTTCCAAGATGCCTCCCAAATTCCTGCCCTGTGTCACCTACTGTTCCATTATTCTGTTTAGAAGACAATGTAGACTCATTTATACCCAGAATAAATATTTAGCACAATATGGCCCACAGGGGAAGTTGCCACGGGAGTGGCAGGAGCAGTCTTGGCCCCATCTCGGCCCCCTGCAGTCCACATCATAGGCAAGAGGACGAATGAAGTCAGCAGCCTGAGCGGGAAGCAGATGCCCACAGCAGCTCGAGAGGAACTGGGTTCTCACTCACAATTTAAAAGACCAAACATGTGTCCTACTCAGAACAACAGGTGCCAGCTCTAGAGGTTCTACCAAGGTACATAGGAGGCACTAGGAATTTTTCAGGATATATAGCATGGGGACCCTAATCTAATTTCAGCAACCTGGGTCATTATCCTCAGTTTCAAAGAATACACTAAAAAGAGGTTCTCAAGTGGACAGGTTTTTCTCCCCAGAGGACAACTGGTTACTGGTCAAAGCACAGTGACATGTGTATAAAAGGGGCTGAATAAATATTTATTGAAAGGATGAGGAACTAAATGTTACAGAGAGATGTTTTGTGAGACAGTATTGTTGTCCTTGTTGTGAATGAACCTCCAAGACTGAAAATGACATCCCCAGACACTCTCTAAATAACCCATGATGGTTGCTTATAAAATATATTTGTTTCATCTCATCTATTTTACACTTACATTTCCATTCAGCGTACTACTTCTTGGGATTAGCTTTCCCATAAGCTTACTACTTATTGTAGAAAATAGAACTACCTTTTATTTATTCTAATGCTATTCTATTTTAAACTTTTTACAATTTAAACTAGTCCTTGTGTCCTAAGATCTTGACAATGGCTTCCACACTTCTATTTATTTTTCATAGGCCCTTTTAATATTTTGTCTCTTTGGAATCCAAGAGTTTTAATGTTCTTCATGTGTCCTCATGTAGCATTCACTCACCAACTCTGAGAGGTCAAAATATTTACTCTCCTCCTTCCTGGTACCCAGAAGGCCCAATAGAGAGGAGAAAAATCTGGCCTGTCCTTTGAGACTTTTGGCTCAAAGGCTCCACATTATGCTGAGTGGGGCTGCACACCTCGTCCTAAGTGCCAGCATGCATGATCGGGCTGGCTGTGAGAAGGTCTATGGAGACCCTGGTCCTGTCGATGCCAGCTTCAGTTTTATAGAAACCCAACTTTGGGCCTTATTTCTTTCAATGGTCAGATCAGCAGTCAGACTTTAGCCATTATGGAGGCCAAAAGCACCAGTAAGCTGGAAGGTACAGTGTTCTACCACATGGACACAGCCTTGCTCTCACTTGAGCTATATGTAGGCCTGTGACTTCTCTGCCAACAGAATAAAAACATCTCTGGCTCCTTGAATTTCAGTTTGGGTGAGTGAGTTACTTGTGCACTCCTGCAATTTCTTTCCATGAAATATTCTAGAGGTATGAATTTGTTTGGAAAACAGTAGCAGCTATTCCCACTAATCCTTCTTCATATCCTATTCCCTGGAACATAACAAGTCAGAGTACTTGTTTGCTCATTCAACAAGCAATACTCAAACACTCTGATGAGTACCATTGACACACTGGTTGAAAACAGCAAAATTCAGTCTGTGTTCTAAAGAGGATGACAGACCAAAATGGGAAAAAAAACAAATAGTAAATGAACAGGGACCGCACACATTGTAATAAAGGTTGTAAAGACAAATATAAAATAACAGGAGAGGAACTTTTTAGAATTAATGTTTAGTAAGGTTGTCATTTATGTCAAGATCTGAAAATTAAGTCAGAGCCAGCCAGGTGATCAGTTAGAGAAATAACATGATATAGTGCTCTATGGAAGGAAAGATCTTACCTCATTTGGAGAAGTAAGTGCTCCACACATGGCTGGGTGCAGTACGCAAGGGCAAGTGTAGCTTGAAAAGTACAGCAAGGAGTAAAATGTGCAGGACTTATAGGCTTGGGTAAGGAGGATGGACTTGATTTTAAGTGCAACAGGAGGTCACTTCAAGAGTGTTAAGCAGACATATGATGTGAACAATTTTATGTAGTAAGAAAAAGGCATTTTTTTTTTCTGTTGAACTCAATCTGTACTAAAAGGGAGATGGGTTAGATGGCTGTTTAGCAGTTGAGGATAGAAGGGGTTCAGACCTGGGCCAAGGTAGTGACTAGACGGGGAATTCAAGTTCTGTCTTGGAGACGGAATTGAAGAAATGATCTGACAGACATAGAAGGTCAGAGAGCTAGACAACTGCCCTGCTGCTGGGGCTCCACACCGTCATCTTAGAGTCAGTGTCTTGGCATCCATTATCTGCCCAAGCCTCTGGTTTTACTTGTCCTTCAGCTTCAGGCCTGCGTTCCACAGATATTCCTGGCTGTCCAGTTCCTTCTTGCATTCTGAAATGATGCCTGTGGGAGGCTGTGAATTGTTCCATCTAGGTCACACATGGAGAAAACCAATTTTCCACAGAATGCAAGATGCACACTTGCAAATCTCTGCCTCTGTGCCTTCTAAAGCTCCCAGAAGACACATAGAAGCATCCAGAGTTCTAAAACATCTGGTTCCATGTCTTCCAAGCTAAAACAACGTGTCTCGGGTCTGACTTTCACAAATGCCTAAATGTTTAAGCCACAGTGATTTCAAAGCCTTCCAACACTTGGAGTTACCCATAGCCTGTGTCTCCAAATGTGGCCTGAGAACCTTCCACAGAGACCCCACTCCAGAGCTCCTGAGTTTCTGCTGGTTGAGCCCAGCAAGTTAGCATGTTCCCCAGTAATCACTGAATACAGTCATGTTTGAGAACTGAAGCCCTAGAAGCCGCATATATCTTCTCCTAATGAAAATAATATGATGTTCTAACTTGATTAATTTAGAATATTGGTAGAGTTCAGAAAGAACAAAAAATAGTGTTTCCTGGAAGCTCTTCTCCTTCTGTTTCTCCTTTTCTCCCTTCTACTCCTCCTCCCCTTCTCCTTCTACTTCTCTTTCACTGGTTTTTATTGTTCAAAATGCTAAATGATTTACATACTCTCAGTTTGCTGTTATTTCCATTTTCTATACGAATGAGCTAGGATAGGTTAAGACATACCATCCCTTGAGGTCAGAGAGCCAACAAGTATCAGGGTCATAATTTAAATTTAGGACTGCTTGGTTCAGGGCATCCATTCTGTCTTCCCCAGCCCTCTCCACCCTTGTGTGTCTTTAGAAGCCAGAGCCCATGACACTGCCTGGAAATTGGTCATATTTGTCCATGGCTTCGAGTGGTTCAAGGGATTGTGTACTTTCTACACACATATTCCTGCTCAATGGAGGCAAGGGAAATTAGGAGGTATTTGAAAGGCAGAGTTCCAAACTACCAGGTACCTCCAAGAATTATACTGCACCACCCCCTGCCAAAACACATCTACCTGCTTAAGTTGTATATTCTTTCTGGAACTGGCGGTTATGAGGGTCCCTTCCCTATCCTATGGTAGCACTCCACAAAGGAAAATGAGAGAGGGACTGGGAACAGGGCCACAGGCTTCCCAGGCTTGGAAAGGCAGGTATCTCTGTGACAGGAAGTAGCTGCCTGCTCAGTGATTGCTCGAGGAAAATCAGGGGCTTCCCAGCTAGGTGCTTGAGACTGACAGAGTGAGACAGAAATCCCAAGCACATACACCTTCCTTCTCCAGGCCTCTCCGCTGAAAGATGACTTATTGGCAAAGTATATTCAACAGAGAAACAGCACCAGTGAGAAACCACCAGGGGGATAGGAAAAGCACGTTCACATATCTAAATGTTAAATTCCTGATACTAAATCAAAGACTTTAGTACAAGTTATGAACTTCAGTTTGAGTTATTCTTCTCACAAAATACACACACTAGTGGCAGCCATAGGTCTGGGAAGTGAGAGCAAGGGAAGCTGCTCTGAAAGTAAAGTCACTCTACCTCTTATTGTCACAGATGGTTGAGTTAGGGTTGAACTAAGGGGACATTGCTGATAGCATGTTTGGTGCTGAGCCTGTGTATGGTATACAGATACAGTCAGAATAAAGAAAAGACAGATAAAACTGAGTGTTATCTATGTACCTAATCCTATAAGTGCTTTCAGTGATTGCTTACAACTCTAAGAAAGGTGCTATTGTTATCACCATTTTACAGATGACAAAACTGAGGCTCAGATGAGTCAAACAACATGCCAAGGTAACACAATTAAGAAAGCAGGAGAGTTATGACTCAAGTCCAGGAGGGTCTGACTCCCAACCCTTAATTCTTAAGTATTGTACTTTACTTCCTCACTTAGCTATCAAGGAAAAGTAATCATCTGTGATAATTACTAGAAGAATGTGATCACTGGAGAGATTGTATTGTTACTACTCCTCTCAAAAAGCCTATCCTTATTCTGGCAGATAAAGGAAATAGCTACCCCTGTTTCTTATGAAGCTAGTCAAATGCAAGTCAGTCTAAGACAATGGTCTGACCCACTGACTTATGGGATTTGCTACAATGAAAGCAAAATATAAAACAGAATGTAAGGCTCACGAAGGTGAAGATTTTTATTTTTATACCCTGTTGTAACCTAAGTGGTATATATCTGGCTGTCAATAAATACATGCAAGATGACTGAAGGGCCTACTTTTAGAATAGTTAGTGACATAACCTTTCTTAATAGCACGGTAGAGTACATGGTAACCTGAGCTATCAGTCAATTTTATTCATTAACATGTCCAATAGCCTGCAAGATGTATCCCAATGACCCCCACCTCCTGGTATTTATAACTATGTGTAGTCTCCTCCCACACTGTATCAGAGTAGGCTTATGTGGCCAGTAGAATACGACAGAAGCAAAGGTGTGTCATTTCTGAGAGTTGGTTGTTAAAGATGTGGTTTCTGTATTGGTTCTGTCTCCCTTAGAACACTGTCTTTGGGGGAAGCGAGCTGTTGTGACTTGAGAATATTCAGTCAGCCTATGGAGAAGCCAGGATGGCAAGAAACGGGCCAACAGCCAGGGAGGAATTGAGCCTGGCCAATGATCACATGAGCGAACTTAGAAGCAAAACCTCCATCCACAGTCAAGCCTTCAGATGATTGCAGCCCCAGCCAATAACTTCATGAGGGATCCTGAGCAAACACTCTTGAATTCCTGATCCTTAAAAACTGTGTGAGATAATAAATATTTACGTTTTCAGCTACTAAGTTTTGGAGTCATTTGTTACGCATCAATAGATAATTAATACAGTTAATTAATCTTGTCATCTTATTAACACAATAACCAAAAACTAACTTTTGAACAAAAATCATGCCTAAAACTTTTATGGAAATTATTAGTTTATGCAAATTCTTCTCCCTCCTGCAAGTTTTAAAAATGTAAATATGTGTTTTTCTGATCCACTATGACCCGTTTTTCTTTGTTACGCACTGAATAGTTATGTGCATATGTAGCTGCAGTAGCACACAGATGCTGAATTATGCTTGTTTATTCTGAAGGAGGTCCAGGATAGTACCAACTTCCCCCATGGGAGGGAAAAGATATTCTTATAAACTTTAAGAAAAACTCTCCCTGCTGCCATTAAATTAATTTTGATTCTATTTTAATTCTTTTTTAGGAATTTACATTTAATAGTAGAGAAAATAAAACCATAAAACAAAACAATTAGATCCTTTTCAGATTATTAGTTATAAGTATCATGAAATCAATGAGCATATCACAGAGGGCTGGCTCTGAGAGAGACTCAGCTGAGATTTTTCTGAATTCAGCAAAGTACCTACAGTGGTAGCTCACTCAAAAAGTCGTGGCAAGGAACATTCATCAGTGAGAATCACCAGCTTACCCTGTAAAACCAAAGAGAGGTTCCCAGCATGGTCTAGGGAGATAAAAAAGATACAAACTAATTGAGACGGTTTTATGGCAAGGATGCATTTTTGCCAGCAAAGGGGTGTTATAAGTCAGGACATATTTATGAAATACTTGCAGCTCAACAGACGAAACATGAAATGAAGTAGAACTCCTTGTTATATTGATTGGTTTATGTCACCCGTCAGTTACTGCTCACCACAAACCTAACGATGAAGTGTAATCAAAAGTCTGATGACACATAGGAAGGCTAGGAGAAGGGAGACACTATAAGTATCAATCACTACAGCCCCGAAGCAGCTCTTTTCAGCTGACTAAAGAGTATAATTTTGAAATAATTCTTGAGTCTTCTAATATACCCAAGCTCATGGCAACTCAACAAGAAAGCACTTTATGGACTCTGGAGATAACTCTGGTAGAACATCCAGTCCCATCACAGAGCAGATCTGACAGGAATAGAGTGAATAATTGCTGATGGGGGGTTTGTAGTATTTCTCCCCATTCTCTTCCCAACCTTCTTCTGTCATAGAGACATTATCTTGAGAACTTCTGGATTTATATACAGTGATAGTCTTCAATTCATTATTACCTTAAGAAAATAGGGACATGAAGAGTTTGTGAGTGTGCGCGCATACACACACACACACACACACAGACACACTGGATTTCTTATTCCCTACAGATCAACTAGCCAACATTTGTAACAAAAGAAGGCCCACTGGAATCAGGAGATTCTAGTATTTAAAAACACTGGGGGAAAAAAAGAGTGTTTTAAAAGTCAGAGCAAGAAGCATAGCAGAAACACAGCATATTACATGAGAACTACCAAGAAAAGTCACAGTCTTCAGAGCAGAGCCATTCAGGGGAGAGGGGGAGAACATGTGGAAGCCACGTGCTAGCCAGTTTAAGTGCTCCTCTGCCTGGGATGTGGAAAGGAAACAAATAAAACCAGCCTGAGGGGTAAAAACAAACAGGATCTGTGTGGAAAAGATGCACTCTTTTTTGAGCCAGAGGATTTCCAGGCCAAGTACTTCCAGCAGCATATGGCTGCCCCCTTGGCTCATGACCCTTGAAACACACCAACTCCCAGATCTTTTTATTCTCTCCAGCTCCTCAACGTGGCCAACCTCTACAACACAGTTGCCTTCTTCTACTGCAAGAGGTTTGAAGAAATGCTAAACCCTCATGAAAAACTGGCATTTCTCCTGTGATGGAGTATGATAATTTCCCTATATTACTTTTAGAATCTTAAAAGACAAGAGGAAGATGCCAAAGTGCAACCTCTCCTTCTTAACATTTAAATTCCTGAAGCTCCTGCTTTTAGGGCTGTAGGTCACAATCTCCTCAAAAGATTAATCTGTGTTCTCTTAAACTTGATTAAATACCTTCCAGAGATAAAAGAAATATACTTGTGATACTCTTTCGTTCACTGAATTTCTGGATATTACTTTTGAAGGTCTTCAGACATCATTGATATATCTATGCAAACGCAAGTCGACAAAAGTTTCGAGATTTATGTTCTCCTAATGGGACCAGTAAAGTCTCCAGAATTCAGAGTTTGCAAGAAACATATCTATAGAACACTTTTATTTTAAATATAGAAGACTTTAAGGGCATAAACAATTTACTTAGCTTACTGGACTGTCTTTCTGGTCAACTGTGTATATGCGAGTATAGTAACCACCATTCTCTGTATGCATGTTTGATGGGCATATGTCAAAGTAAAATCACCTAGCAATTTCATTTCTTCCTCCCCTCAAATTACCAATATGATTGGACCATCAAATTAAGCAGCTAAATGCCAAATTTTCTTTTTTTAGATCATACACATTTTTGAGTTAGATGAGTGGAAAAATAGTCCTGAAGTCTGGGCTTTTTTTTTTTATAACAACTTTTCAACAGTTCAACCTCTTTGGTAAATATGAGTAAAGAAAGTGAGCTCCCAGTCATAGCACATGTTTACAACTAAGTTAAAGGCTCTTAAAAATAGGGTGTTTGATGGTCCACTGCCAAAATATGAACTCTAGCAGACTGGAGTGTACAGCTAATAATAAAGAGTCAGTGTTACTATGAAAATCCCCAAGACCAAGCTCCAATTGGGCTTTATCCTTTTCACCAAGAAGTTCCCCACAATGACACAGACATAAATTTGAAGTTACAGGTCAGGGTGGGAGTGGGGGAAGGCTCAAAATGGTGGGACATCACTTAAAAACAAAGGAAAGCATAGCTGGACTAGGCTCAAAACTAAACTGCTAAACAGAACAAAAAAAGTTTAGCTGCTACTTAAAGACTGCTTGCCTTGCGGAAAAGAAGAAACTGTTTGGATAGATAGTAGAAGTCCAAGGTAAAGAAAATATGTTAGGTATGAAGAAAGCTACATGTGCTTTCTGGACAGAAAGGGAATATTTGGATCTCTTAGAAAGAACTGGCTGCTCTGTGTGGAGTGAGGAATCACAGGACTCTCATTTCAGAGGATTCTTCTTCCTGCCTCACTTCAGGTTCTTTGACCCTTGGAATCCTTGGAGAATTTGACAAAACTATAGAATGTGTCTAAATTGAAAATGTATACACACCATCACACAAAATTTCGCAGTCAATTCAGGTGGTTCACAAACTCAGGACACTCTATCGCTAATCTTTCTAGGGTAAAAGGAAACAATTGATACAAAGAAGGCATTTTCCAAGAGGCCATGAAACCACTTCATTCCTGGTACCTGAAGTGAGGCTTGGGCATAATGGCTCAATACATATCTGCTAAAATTTGTAATGATGCAGCTATAACAAGATCCGATTCCCAAAAGAAAGTTCCACTGATCTCACTTAATACTTAGGGCATCATTTCCCATTTCTATTTTTTTCCTGTCTCTGCTTCTACCAAAAATGGATTTCCTTCAGAATACTAATCATGGGTAATAATATCTCCAATATTTTCACATAAGAGAGGCTTGGGGGCAATTCGATTGCAAGTAGGAGAGGGAGTAAAGCTGAGTTTGCATTGTACTTTACAAAATACTGAAAAAACCCTCAGTCACCTTATCAGAGCTCTCAGAAAGAACAGAGGTTATAGTGTCTTAATTTAGGAACTTACAATTAACTTATTTAAACCTAACTTTATTCTATAAATGGGTGTAAGGCCCACTCACAGTGTAATCAGGTCTTAACAATTTTCTCCACAGGAAGAGTTAATATTTCACCAAGAATCTATACTCGAGATCCTCCAAGTTTCGGTTCCTTAATCCTGAAGAATCCATTTGGGAACTTGTCAGCTATGCTGCCTTCTCTCTGCCTATGGCAAATATTAGTAATGGACTAGCATGGCTCTCTTTCCCACTGAGCTTGGATATCGCCTTAGAATCCTTTCCAGGCCTTTTCCTGGTTACTACCAATTTACTCTGCCATGCAAGTTGAATCTGTTACTAACAAATCCTACATGTTCAATGCTTTCTATCTCTTAAAAAACACAGGAGACAGGCAACTATCTCAAAGAGTAATCCGTGGACACTAGGGATTCATTCTGAATTTCATTTGTACCTTAGGTGATGAGTTAGTTATAACTGTTACTAATTTTCAAAGGTCTTGTTGCATTTGGCTTCCAAACTCAGGTCTGGATCATGTGTGATCTGGGGTCTGATGTTATGTGTGCAACTGCTTTCACCTGTACACAGTAGGAAATCATAACTGGACACATGGGCAGGGGTATTATCCAACTCTGTTCAGCTCCTGACTCTACCACTCCTGGCTGAGTGACCTGAGCACACTCCTTCACCTCACGCCTCAAGTTCCTCATCTGTCAAATGGAAATAAGATGATAATACTTCGCTGTGTAATTGTGAGGAATCATGTTTAATATGCAAAAAACACTTAGGAGAGTGTCTAACGTGCTGAACACTTACTAAATATGGTTTAAAAAAAATACATTGAACCAAAAAGGAACTTTGAAGATCAGCGTTTCACATTTGGTGCATGGTTCATTTAGTCACAGAAATGTGGAGGGTTGGGGTCCTTTAAAAATCATGCTTGCCACAGTTTAACGTCAACAAACTTTTAGCAAATGCTTACCTATTAGGTGTTGTATGCTCTGGAAATACAAAGATAAATAAGGCACATCTCCATCTTAAAGCAAAAATCCCATCTCTTATGAACTCCTGCATTTTCTCTAGATGAAAAAAGACCCATCAGCATAGAAAACATTTAACTTGGATAAGAGTGGATTCAAAAATCACTTTTCATCAAAGGCTTGCAGGTCTCTCTCTTAAGCTCCATCTAAGATATCCGTTCCAAAATAAGCAACAGCAAGGAGAAAAACTTAGACCAATCTTGGTTTCAGAGATGAATCTGCTTCTCTGATTCGAGGTCAAGTTTCTCTTTAAAACAACCTTAGGCTTCTCTCCCCAGACCTTTGAGTTGAATCACTAGATTCATAAGATATATAGAGAGCAAAGTGTGGGCTTTCATAAGTTAAAAACTTTTCTCACCTCGCCTTGTATTCTTACAAATTAATAAATTTTTAACAAGAGAAAAAAAGACTTTCTCTTTTTCAGCCTCCCGTATTCTAGACTTGATGTGCCCTGGGTGTCTGACATCCTCATTCCATTCATGATTGCCATTCTTTCTGGGTGAGTCATTGCTTCAAAGTATGTGTGGGTGTGCTTCTGGAAGCTCAAGACATTCAATGTCCTCATCTTCGATGCGACTTCAGTGATGACTTTGTGGCCCAGCTACTCAACTTGGCCAGCTGTGCACTCTGCGCAGGCTGCGGGATCAGGACCGTGGAATCCTGCTCACTAGCGGAGTTAGCACAAGCCAGTTCAAGCCTTAAAACGGTCAGGATAATACCCCAGAGAACAAAGTGAGGTCATCTGTGTGGACGCATTTGATAAAATGCAAATTTGCTATTCAAAAGTGAGGTGTTACTAGCATGTCTCAACTTCTCAGAGTCTGTTCCCTATATGTAAAAATTTTAAAACGTACACTTGCCTTATTTATAGCACAGTTTCTGTGAGGATTATATGGGTTGTGTACGTGTGAGATGATATTACTGACGATTGCAAATGCCAGTTACTGCTTCTGCTGCCTCCTGAGGGCCTGCTATGCCTCTGCCTCCTTATGGTCCTGATGCTAATTTCCCGACCCTTTTTTTTCTGCTTCTATTGCTAATGAGAGTCATATCCTTCTTTTCCTCAAAACGTGCCTTTCAGCAGTTTCTCTTTAATTCTCAAACGTCAGTGACTTCTAACAAAATGATTACTATAGCTCCAAGGCACAGATGCTGACATGACCACCCTCGTGCCTACAAGCTTCTGAGCCAGTGTTTTGCTCAGATTGGCCCAAGCAGTACACGGCCTGGACCAGGAAGACCGCTGTGCAGGCAGCTGTCCCGGCTCGCAGCACGCACTGGCCACGGAGCCCATCTTCAAGGGGAGCCATTTGTTTACGGTTATCGCTTTTCGCTTCCCAGAGTTTTTCCCAGATTTGCTTCCTTTTCATTGACCCAAACCAGCTTCAATGAGCCACTTAAGGAATAAAGATCTATGCGTTATTGTATCACTAGTTAAATTTATGTCATTCATTTGTTTGTTTATTCTCTGTTCTCCTCCTCCCCCATTAAAATGTAAATTCCATTAATCAAAAATTTTGTCTCTCCTATGTGGCCCAAGACCTAACACAGGACCCAGCATATGATAGGCACTCAATATATATAACTTCTATTCCATAATCCTTTTCCTTGCACCAATGTTTTCTAGTCATGAGCAATGGGGCTAGAGAAGTTCAATCTGAGAAGAGTCTTCGGAGATCGTCATGCCCCTCTGTAGCTTTCAAAAGGGGTTCTAGCACTGGGACCATGTTTTTAACTACATAAAGGCATATCTAGATCTTCATATATATGTATATGCACACACACATATATATGCCTTCATGTGATTAAAAACTGGTGTTATATTTAAAGTTACAAATGCTTTAGTGTGATTAAAAACTTTGTGTATATATATATCTCATACATATATATTTTATAGATACACATATATATCATAATTAAATAGGAGGTAGAGGACTAGAGTGGCCCCACCACATGTCACTTCATTTCTCTTTCCTCCCTCCAGCCCTGAAAGACTCACACGGCATCTCCAGTTTAAAAGCCACTGATCTGGTCATTCACTCATCAAATATTTACTGTGGATATAAAATATTCCAGGAACTTCTAGGGGCTGAGGATGCATGTGGTGAGCAAAACTGAAAGGTCCATGGTCTCACAGAGCTTACATTAGAAATGGTAAAAAATAGGAAATGCACAAATAAATAAAGAATCAACCTAAATTGAGATAGTAATAAGTTATGAAGGCAACAAAACCTCTGTAAAGGGATAAAGTGATGGGGAAGTGGAGAGTGAAAGAGAGATCAATCATGTGTGTGGACATTAGTTAGGGTAGCCAGGGCAAGTAGAATGGGGAAACTGAGACAGGTGGCTGAACAAACAGGCCGAACAATTTACAGCCAGATACAGAAGGTCACCTCTCTAGAGATCTAGGCCTCAGTTGTATTTCAGCTCCAGGCCCAGAAAAGCAGGAAAACCATCTGGGCAACCTCAGGACCAACTGCAATGAGCAATGACCCCCTCCCCTGGTGCTGGCCAATCGCTAGAAACCATGACCCTGAAAGGGCACACCTGGAGGACTGATGGGCATTTCATTGAGATTCTCCCTGACACCTCTCCTAAGATTCCCACCTGCAAGAGAGAAAAACCCTTAAGACAAAGGACCCAGTGTGCGCTGTCCCTCTGGGAAGGACACCTGTGCCTTTCCCTTCCTCCTCTTCTTCCCCCTCCAGGCACACATCTCCTAGACTGTAAGGGACCCCACCAAGGCTTGCAACCAGGGGAATAATGGATAGTGGCAGCTCTTCTAGGGCTAACCCCCGGAACCTGTCTCGAAGGCCACCTTTTCTCTGACTTCGCAGTGAACGAAAGCAGCCACACCTCAGCCATTTTTTCCCCGATAGCCCTTTTAGAGAGCCAAAGCAGCCCGGCCCGGGCTCTCCTGTTGCTGCTCCTATGCTAAGCCCTTCCTTGTTTCACTGTCCCCAGCTTTGATAAGTGCACTCTCAATCACCTGGCCTCGTACTGTGAAATCTTTCCTTCACGACTTCAAGAACCCACACTTTACCGGCTAGCCCTCGGCAGACCCGCTCAGGGCCAGGCCCCTGTCCAGTCACAGCCAGGGAGGTCTCTCCAAGGAGGTGATATTTGAGCTGAATCCTGTGTGACAAGAATAACCCGGCCAAGCAAAATGCTGAGGAATCCAACCCTTTGGGGCTGCAGAAGCAAAGGAGTGACTAACCCCAAGGTCATCCTGTTAGTTAGCAATAAAGCTGGGTCTCCTTCATCCCACTTTCCACAGTGAGCTGACGATCTCTTTCCTAGTTTCTGCAATTTGGCATGCTCTTGTTTCTGCAGCAATTTCCTTTAAAATTGATCTTATTTCCCATACTCTTTAATTCATTTCCTTCTTTTTATTTTGTCTGCACAGTCACCCATGTAACCAACATGTGTCTATACATACTAAAAATAATCACGATAAACAAAGGGCATGTATTTGTGCATGTGTGTGTATGATGGGGATTTGGGGCACATTTTCTAAGCAAAAGTAAGACCCAATCTATTGGAAAAGAAAGGAAATTTGACTTCCTCTATCTTAGTATTTTTAAAAAGAAAAGCCATGTTGTATAGCATAATACCAAGACATTTTCCTCTAAAAATCCAAAAATCTTAACAGAAGAAAAGCTAAGGAATTTAGTAATTACAGAAAAAAAAAAGTAACCATCTCTGTGACTCTAATCTAACAGACAATAAAGCTGAGTGTGTCTACCCTTTGAAACAAAGTAAAACGACAACTCAACCAAATGACCCTTTTGGCTTCCTGCTAGTGACATCTTGCTTTGTGAAAGAAAATGCCCTGGGCTGGCCTAGAGTCCAAGATGTGATCCACAGACTCAGAAGATTCTAGGAGTCTCAAAGATGCAATTGGAAGAGCTGTGCTCCAACTTAATCAAGAGATAGGGAGGGAGGCGCCTATGCTATCAAAGAAATGCTCTAGATTTAGTATTTGCTTGGGTGAATTTTCCTTTGGTGGTTGGCTTGGAGCAGATCCTTTGCATTTCTTTTTCCCAGTTTTATTAAATCCCTAAACAGATCTGAGTTTTAAGGGCTTAGGGCTGCCCTTGGGAAATAGGTGATTATACTCTCTGCTTAGGGTTTTAGTGATAAGAAAAAAACAAATAAACAAAAAAAGGAGGTGGTGGATTAAATTCCCCTTCTCCAGGCCAATTTCAATTTCTCAGTGACTCTTGTTTGTAATTCCCCTTTAAAGCAGATATATATTTTTCTAAATGAAGCGGTGCTCTGACTGGTGTGGTTTAGTTGCTTGGGCATCATCTGGCAAAGCAAAAGGTTGTTGGTTCAATTCCTGGTGAAGGCATGTGCCTGGGTTCCCAGTCAGGGGGTGCGTATGAGAGGCAACCGATCAATGTTTCTCTCTCACATCGATGTTTCTCTCCCTCTCTTACTCCCTCCCTTCTCCTCTCTCTAACGGTGAATGAATACAATCTCTTAAAAAAATAAAATGAAGTGGTGACATATATAAAATCCCATCCATTAATCAGCACTTTTCAACTATTATGTGTATGTGAAAGAAAGACAGACAAATAAACAGATGGAGAGACCGGTGTATACAGCAAAACTACTACTCAATTCCTAAGGAAAGAAAGCTCTACAAGAATATTTTCCTTCTCATTTTACATTTTATATTTCATGTAATTATTTCCCAGAGGGACTCATTTGGGAATCTCTTTACCCACAGAAATGTCACAAGTGTAGTTGAAAGGATCTGGGGGAAAAATCAGTGCTCCCTCTAAAAATAAATTTGATGAATCAGACTCTAGGCCTATAGATGTGTTTCCCATACTGGAACCTTAAACCCCAAGAAGTAGCATCAGACATGGAGTGATTTGTTCGTTATTTCTAAGAAGGGTGTAAGCAATTAACATGGCTGTGGGCTGTCCCTTCGTCATAGCTGGCTCTTGTTCCCAAGATCATTTCCGACTCTCCTCACTAGTACTTGCTTTTAAAAAAAGAGCATTGCCACCCTTGTCACTCTTCCTTCTTTTGAGTCCTCCGAACAGATATATTTAAGAAGAGATTGAAATTTGAAAAGCAAAAGGAAAATATCAAGGAACTTATAAAAACTGATCAACTCAAGAGGGGCTGCAGAGGTGATCCAAACCACACACCCAGTGAGAGCCCCTTGTTTTTCCAAGAAGGGAAATAAGCACCAGGGAGATAAAAAAAAACTGTCTACGTTGCCCTACTAGTTAGTATAGTGGGAGCACTAGGTCCTTCAACACTGAGTTCCCAAGCCAGGACCATTTTACTAAATCACCAATAAGTATAGTAAGTATAATATAATATCGCTGTATCACTTTCTCTTTGTTTATTCATTCATTGTTAAGTGTAAAGTGGAGAAAAAAAATGAGGGACTTAGAGTAATCTGCTACCCCAAAAGAGTGATAAGAGTTTAGAAACACTGCAATTCAAGACAGAACATGCTTATTTTTCCCCCTGTATGCTGTATTAGCTAGCAAAGTCTTCCGTGACCTAGAAGATCGAATGCAATTACATTGCCCATATATATTTGCTATGCTGTTTGACTCTCCCAAGGGCAGCATAACAGTACAAGGGGAGTGACATCTTTATGAGGTTAACCCTTTTCTACTTTAAGGGTAGACTACTGAAGGCAGATGTGTTCCCTGGAGCGTAACAAGAATGCTGGATATTTGGTAGTTAGGAGGAATGACAGCACCAGACCATCATTCAGGAGGGAAAAAATAAATTGTTGTCCAGAAGAACAGTGGCCTGGGGAAGCCTATGAGAATATTGATGCCCATGAAGTTGAAAGTGAGATGATATTGCGGGGGGTGGGGGGGGGCAGGCTCAAGCTATAATGCAGGGAAAAAAGACAAAGAAGAAAGCAGGAAGCTAATGTTTGTTAAGTTCTACCATGAGTCAGATGACATGTCAGGTTCTTTCGTGCATTATCTCATTTAATCCTCACAGCCTTTTGAGGTAGTTTCCATTATTATGAAAAGCAGAAAATGAGTCTCAAAGGTGTTATGTAACCAGTTCTGGAGCATCACACCTAAAGAGGGAGGACCCTTTTCCGTGCTAAGGCTTTCCGGTTCTAATTCAGTTAAGCTCTGTTAAGTTATAAACTGCCCCAAAATTTAGAGGTTTAAAACAGTGATGCAACATTTCCCATGATTCCCTAGGTTGGCAGGGTGGCTACCCGGCTCATTTCTCCTGGGCTCACGCTCTCATATGGCTGCACTGCGCTGGAGGATCGGCTGGTGTGAGATGGCCACACTCCTGTGTTGATGGTGGGTGCTGTTTAGGGGCAGGGGCACCTTAGTTCTCTGCATGTGAATGCTCATCCTCCACTTGGCTGGACCAGCTTCTTCCCACGGTGGTATCAGTGTCCCAAGAGAGCTTGTTCTATTTTTTAACCACTCTATGGAGGCATGATTGACATATAAAAAGTTGTACATATTTAACATATACAATTTTATAAGTTTGGGGGTTAGAATGCACTTGTGAAACCGTCATCACCATCAAGACCATAAAGACATCTATCACTTCCCAAAGTTTTCTCCTGCTATTATTATTATTTGTGGTAAGAACACAGCATATGATTTACCCTCTTAACAAAATTTTAAGTCTAAGAGAGCTTCTTAAGACCCATCCTCATAAGTAGCACTATGTCATTTCTGTCACATACTCTTGGTTAAAACAAATCACGAGGCCACTTTAGGTCTAAGCGGGTATGTAGCATCTGCTTTTTGCTGGGAGATGTGGTACATTGCAAAGGGATGGAAAGAAACATTGTGATCATTTAAAAAACAATCTACCATAGGCTTGAAACCCCATGCTCTTTCTACTAGAAAAACTTTAATAAAAATCCCAAATTCCCTTTAATGTTCTTTTTATAGGTTTACACGAAGTCCTTAATAAAAGGGTCACTTTTTATAACCTGGAATAGTTGTCAGAAAACTTGAGTTCTAAGCCTCTCTCTACTGTGGTGGGATCTTCATGCATTTTCTTTTAAATGGGCTTTAATTTTTTCATCTTTGAGAAAGGGTTTGTTCTGTTTTTCCTCCAAGGGCTCATGCAACTCTATCAATTGAGAGAGGAGTGTCTTATTTTTAGATCAATATGAACTAGCTTCCTGGGGGATGGGCAGGATGGCGATAACACAAAGGCTAGACATGAGATGGCCTCTATTTTGCAACATACTCCCTTTCACTACTGTGGTCGCAGAATTTGGGAGGTGGTGAGCAAAGGACACTCCTGCTCATGGGTGGTTCAACCAATCCATGATCTGAGTGCTGCTCTGACCATTTCCATATATCCCATGCTAAGTGGGCACAGGTCCCCTAGCATTATACGAAGGGCTTCGAGACCTGGTGAGACAAAACAGTTCCCAAGCAACACACATGCCACGCCAGCTAAGCTGAGAGTAAAGGTGAAAAGGCTCCTGAGTGGGTCTCTTCCTGAGGGAAATGTGTGGCTAGAAGCTTTCTCAGAAAGATATTGTTGCCTAGCCTATGTAAGATCAGGTTCCCAAGGAGAAAACTAATGTTTAATTTAGCACAAAGACAGCTCAGAATCTTTCTCTAGGGGACTGAGCCTGCAAACAGATCCACATGCACAGAACCTAAGAGAAATGGAAGCTCTTTTTGGCGCAATGGCTACAGGAATTGGGTGCAACCCTGCTGGTTGTTTCTGTCAGGAAGGCCACTGCTCTTCCCTGTTTATTCTTATGTCTGCACTTTGCACTTTTTCAACACTTCTGTGAAACAACCAAATGGGATAATACCTCTAGCACGTACTTTTTTGCTGTCTGAAATGACATGATGCAGTGTGGCGATCAAACACGCGGGCCTTAGCCAGTTTAGCAAGTATAGGTCCACATAGGTGAACGACAGCAACAAAAACCTTAGTCTCTCAAGCTTCTTAGCCGGACAGTATTTTCATTTTTACATAATTCGGACTTCAGAGACCTCTAGAAATGAGCAATCCATACTTAAGTATAGAATTGTCATTCCAAAGACACAGTACAGTACAATTTGTATTCAATTAAGCTACTTCTTTGCACCATGGTTACCATGATTCTAAGAGATTATACTGTGTATCTAAGAGACTCCTGGCAAGTTATTAGCAGTTATAGCAAACTTTTGCCTTAAGTAAATTTTCTGAAAACCAAACCAAACCAAACCAAACCAAACCAAACCAAACCAAACAAAACCCTGAAACACATAATTAACTTTCTATTCAAATCCATCAGAAGTACCTGAAGTTTGTTGTACAATGAGGAATTTGAGGTGTTGGGCTTTGTGTGGGTGAGAGTTATTAGTAAGCTGAAAAAGGCCCACAAATATAACTCAGACACATTTTTGACAAAAGATGATTTTTAAAATGACAATCTGAACGATTCCATGTTACTCTATAAACCTGTCGTAATGACTCAGGAAGCAGGGATACCGTAAAAACAATATAAAACAAAACAAACCCAACATGAGTTTGACTCTACCTTTTCTAAGAATATAATCCTTCCAGAGGAGGAGGGGGATGTAAATTCAATGATGAAGAGTAAACAAACAAAATTCTGACTATATTCTTTCCTCTGGGTTAGAACCAATATATCCATCCTTGTCCAAACATCATCCACCCAACAAGATTATTTTTACTCTAATCCTGTTAGAAACATTGTGCTTTTGGTTAAGAATTATCATCGCTAAAACCTGCTAGGAAGCCTTGGTAATTCTCCTTGTGTTTCTCATGGAAAGTCACACTTTAGGAGGTCCTGAGCAAAGGCGGGATTCCAAGCTGAGAACCACACTGAGGACACATGAAATTTTCAACATGCTGCAGGGGAAGCGGGCAAGTGCGAGCGAGTTGCCTGTTCACTTGCAGTTAGTTGCTGTGAGCTAACTGATTCCTGAGCAACTTGAGCCAGGGATCTGGCTTTCAAGAGCATAAATTTAAATCTCCACAGCAGGAAGCTTCTAACTCTTTGTGACTCTCTGACCAGATTCACTTAAGAATTATTCATCAGTCTGAATTAATAATTCAGTTAAATGGTAAATTTGGGCTATTCACTTCTTAATATTCCAAACTCTGAATAGATGGTTTAAATTTCCCATTTGCCCACAAAGCCCACATGCCACACTCATTGGGCAAATGAATGGAAACCCAGACTCTGTTTTAGAAGGAAAAAGTCAAATAAACACTCACTCTGGTCAAATTGTAGATCATGACTCCTAGGATCCCAGGAATTGAAGAGATATTCATTGATCCTCTTCTCAATAAGGACACTATTTAACTCATTCTGGGAAATGTAGATCTAGCCCAGATGACATCTCCATATTAAACTATTTAGGGAAACTGGATACTATGATACTCCTCACTAACCATTTATTAAAGAGAAAAGCCATGTCTACAAAGTGTCCCTGACATACTACCGAGATAGAATTCAGGGCTGGTAAAACAATGAATCTGACTCAAATACGTCATGTCTCAGATTAATTATAACAGAATCTAAAATTTATTGAGCCTCTACTAGATGGCAGGCAGCTACCTCATTTACTCAATGACCTTAAGTAGTTGGTTATATTGCTATTATTCCATTTTATAGGTCAGGAAACTGAGGCAGGAGAGGTTGACTAACTTAACCAAGAAATATAGTTGTTAAGTGGTAGAGTTCACTTCTGACCACAGGCCCTTAACCTCTATGTTGCCTTGCCCCCTTAAACAGCCAATTTTCACATTATATTTCCATCCGCACCCATTCTCTTTTTAGACTGTAAATACTTACAGGACAAAGCATGTATCTCATTGCTTATCATGGATACATTAATTCTCATAGCTACACAATAATCCTTTAATGAATTAATGGACAATTTCTCTAAATGTTAAAAGCATCCATATGCACAATCTTGATATGAAATGTCAGAACCTTTGCTAAAACCATTAAGACCCATGAAGAATGTAGTATATGCAAGTTCTGTTTGCCCATTTTCATAGCCATTCCTTTGGTAATTGGTTGTGGTAGGGCCCAACTCTAGCTTTTTTCCAGCTTGTTGAGCATGCGTGAACTTCTCTCTTCATCCCCTCTATAAGGAAATGAAACAGCCTTCATTCTTTCATATCTCTTCCTTAGATTGTGTAGGAAAGGGTGGAAGCTGGCAGCCATGGTAGATAGCCCACTCATTAGCTATGCTCAGCACCCCAGCATCTTGCCTTGAATCAGGGAGCAAAGGAGCTGTTGTCTTTTCTCCTCTGCCATCTATTCCATATGGTACCTTCCCTGTGTCCAAACAGGGGAACCTGGTACTCCAGTAAACTTTGGGGAAAGTAAAAGACCTGTAACACATCTGCATTAAAAGGCAAACAAGAATAAGTAAATCTCAAAGATTGTCTATACTTTCAGCTTTTCATAAATGTCTACTTACCTTTTTTTTTTTTTTATTAATGAAAACTCCTTTTCCAAGTTAGTAAACAAGCAGACACATTTGTTGAGAGATCAGTTTACATATCAAGAGGATACACTTTTACCCACAGGGCAATTCTCTTTGCACTGGGAAGCCTAGTGAACCTAAGAAGACAGGTGGAGTTGGTTCTGCTTCTTTTAGTTTCTCTTTTGTGTCTAGCTAGTACGCTTTTAAACCGTCTCCTTTTGATGCCAAAGGCCATGTCATGCTGCATATAACTCACTGTGAATGGGAGAAGTGTGTAAATAGCAAGGCATTAAGCAGCTCAAGGGACCTGAAGACAGGTAATACAGAACACTTAGGCAATGTGCTATGAGAAGAGGCTTCTGGAGGGAAATATAATACTTGTCCTCAAGTATATGAAAGATTATTATTGCTTCACAGATGCTGACTCCTCTGAGTCGTCCTTCTCTACCATTTTCCGGGGCTTCTGATTTTACTCGTGCCAAGGCTCCAGACTCCCCAGTAAGAGGGTCCACCTTATTTGTCCTCCTGCACTACTCAAAGCCAACCACAGGGTAGTAACGCCTCACTCTCTGTCCCCAAACAGCTAATGTTCAAATGTTCATGCCCATCCACACTTGGCCACCCCATTCCACATTCCCACATTCTCTCCCTCCTCACAGGCCCTCTTGGGGGCCCACATTCTCAGTAAAGCTCTCCCTGGCCTGGATTTGAATTTCTCTCCTATCGATTGCTAACAGTACTAACGTTTTGAGCACTATCTGTCGGGCACTATGCTGATTGGTTTGCTGAAGAATATTAGCTTTATGTACAGAGGAAGACACTGATGCCCAAAAGGAATAAAATTATTGCCCCAAGCTCATATAGCTGTAGGTGCAAAGTAGGAATCTGAACACACTTTGATCTGCGAAATCTATGTATTAAATTCTTCCATTTGCTGTATCTCTAAGCCTCAGTTTACTTTTGTGTGAAATAGGGCAAATGTTGCTTACTCACCTGTTTGGGAGTTTGTTGTTCTTGTTGTTTTTGGTAAGGCATTACATAAAATATGTAATAAAAGTGCCTTATATAGTCTAAGGCTCAATAAGTATTTATTCCTCTCTCTGTCTGATTTTCTATATCAGTTTTGGTCCATTCTACCTAATTAGTATTTTTGCTATTAATATTTTATCAGTGTTGTCTTGATTAGCCTACTAGACTGTAAGTAAGCAGGGACTATGTCTTTAGCTGTACTTCTATTCTCCAACAGAGCCTGTTAGAGTATGAGGGAAATTAGCATGAAAATGCCTGAGAAAGAATTTGAAATTGTTTTCTTTAAACATGACTCTGTCTATGAACATATATAAGGACAGATGAACAAGGAAGTGGTAGAATCTACTCAGTAGTGTTTAGCTGCTATGCAGAGCAGAACTGGATTTTTTTTTCCTTCAAATTTCCTTCTAGGCTCTTTGAGATTAAATTGCAGTGATAAATACACACACAACACGAATAAAAACAAAAACAGCTAATCATGGCCACTCTTTTAGTCATATTTAATTGTTATGTCTAAGGACATTTGAAAACCCATGCTTGTCTTGGTACTTCCAAAAGGTATACAGGCATAGGGAAGCCATATAGCATTAAACTTGAATGCTTAGAAAAATTTGATGACCATCAGAAAGCAGTGACATTATTTCGAAGAAAGCAGACGACTTCTATAGTCAAACATTGACCTAAACAAGCAAGACATCTTGGTTGACATAATAACATCACTTTGCTGTCAAAGAGAGCTTCCTGTCAATTTTTGATAAAGGATTGTACCAACTTCTCTCTCCACTTGAACTCTTTTGCCTTTGAGAGATCTTACAATTGTATTTACTTGAAAGAAGTAGTAGGAAGGTCCTGGATAGATAAGAACTCTCCCTTTATTACTCTGTTCTGGAAAACAGAACAAAAATAGGTCAGTTCTTAAGGAAATGATGGCTGCATATATAAATAATGTAAACACTCCTATCACTGTCCTGGGGAGGACATTTATCACACAGACAGCTACAGAAACCAAGTCCTGCCCAATAAATTGTTCTGTTCTCAGCCCCCTAATTTAGAGCTTTCAAAATTTTGAATTGTCGATTGGAAACTTGATGATTATCAGTTAAAAATAACCAGGGAACTCTGGCAATGATTTAACTTGTTTGACTTTCTTAAGCTAACAATTAACATTTTAGACTATTGTTGACAAAATATTTAACTTTCCCATGCCATTTGTGCAAACGACTTTTCTAGTATTCCCTCGATGCCCTGGTGGACACACCTTTCTGAAGCCACTCAGGTTCTCGCAGGGGTCTGTGCAAGATGTGCAGTCAGAGACCCTAAACACTTCCACAGCGTTGCCCATGTTAACTAGGATTTTCTGGGACCTGCAGGAACACTTAAGTACACTGATATCTCAGACTTATCCTGACAGCACTGAATTTGAAATACCAATCCCTCTATTTACAATAAAAGCTATTTCACCATGTCAACAGACAACTGAAAGCTTAAGGATACTTTTAATCTCTGGAAAAACGGGTATTACGATTTATTGTTTTATAGTTCATTATTAGTAATGTTAGTAATAATGCCTTGCATTTCTGCAGTGCTTTATTTTTTCCAAAGCTTGTTCGGAAACACACATTCATTTGCTTCTCTCAACAACCCCGGGCAGTGTTATTGTTCTCTGTGTTTTACAGATGATTGCTAAGTAACTTGTCCTAGGTCACCCAGCTGCTAGTGATCAAGCAGGCACAGAACGGAGGATGCAGACTCCTTGTCTGATCTGCTTTCTTTCCTGCACACTACATTAGAGAAAAGATAATCTCTAAAGCCAAAGATGACTTGGAACCACTTATCTATCCATCCTAGCAACAGTGTACGCAACAGAAAAAAAGCTTGTCTCAGGCAAAAGGGAAAGATTAATAATGCACCACGGAAGCTCTAAGCTGTACTGTTCCGTGGACCAGCAATTATTCAGTTTTACAGTCCATTCAGAGATTCAAACATAGTTCACCAGAAAATGATTTAGTGCCTAAAGCCTGCTCCAAGTGGTTAGAAATGCAGATCTGCTTAAAGCCTCACAATCTGGGCCCTCTAAAAGGCTCTGCCCCTACAGTCCCTGCAGCAATGGGGCTTCCCCTGAACTTGTACTTGAGCTAAATGAAGAAACCGGCTGAGTAAGGGCTGCAGAATTAGGCTCTCAAAGTGGACAGAATTAGAACTGGCTTGGAGGTAATTCTTGCTTTGTTCTTGCATCTCAGGCTATTGATAAAACTCAGACATTATATATTTCTTGCAACACCCCTCAAAGTCAACACTGTCCTATGAAACAGAAGTTCCCCTTTCACCCTCATTTGAATATTACCAATTATATACCAGGCATTGTGCTAGTGGGTATGTACATGGATATGGAGCTTTCATCTGAGGACACAGTATGTATTTGATTTGAGATGATCAATATTCTCTGCCTTTCTCCAAAGGATGTTTATGACCACTTATGGCATATGAATTAACTATTAAGGTGAGACATTCAACATACCCAGACAGGAATAAATCTGGTTATGGACACAAGAGCAATACAATTAAGAGAGTTCTGACACTCATTCTGTGCACATCTCCGTTAAATTAATAGTGTTTTGGAAAATAAGAGGAGCCGAGTGAAGGGAGACCTGCAGGCCTAATAGGCTTGGTGAATCACTCTTAAATTCCCAGGCCTCCCTTCGCACACAATGTTATCAGGTTAATACAGTATTTGCATCACCATCTCTCAAGTGCTCCGCTGAGTAACAAAGCACCAAATTTAGAAGCTAAAATGGAGAAGGGAATTTCCAATAACCAAAAGGGGAGTGGTGGGTCACCTCTTGCAATCCCACACGTTTTCAATGAAGAACAGCCATTGGAAGGGAACTGCTCTTTCTAAGGGGAACCTTAGAAGGGAACCCTAGAAGGGAACCCCTATCACATAGGGCCCCTCATCCTCACTGCACTCAGCCAGGGCAGACTCCCGAGGGGCTGTTTTAGGCAATGGTTGGTGGTTAGGAGAGGGAACACGGACTCCCTTGGACAACGGTGGCACAGCAGCTACCTTTGGCTTCTGCAGCAGTGAAGCCTTCATTCGGGAAAGGCCAGATACTCTCTCTCACTTCCTCTCAATGTGGATATTGCTCATCGTAAAGTTACGATAACCACTGAAGTTGGTTTCATTTCGCATCCCCCAAACCCTCAAGTGTTAACAAAAACCCCCAAAAACAAACAAACAAACAAAAGGCAGCCTCATTCTACTTCCAAGCTGGGGAAAAGCAAAAATGAAAAGAAAAAGGTCATGAGCAGACACGCCACCTTCCTTGCAGAGGCTAGAATGTGACGCCCACATCCAGTGTTGGCACCCAGAACGGCGATCAGTCTTCTCCACTGAGAAGGGCTGGGCACCTCGCTCCCTGCATCACCCCCAGAAACACTTACCAGGAGACTGTGAAGCACACAAAACCGTATTATTGGGAGAATTGCAGGCAGATTATAAATTTACTGGGGACAATCAAGGCATTTAGATACTTTTGGCTGCAGATGCCAGTGACATACACATGCATCCAAACCTCGTTCTTCTCGCCATTTGAGTGATTCTTTACCCCCTTCCTTCACCTCACCACCTCACATTCAAAAACCAAACTCCCCTTGCTCTCTCTCTGAGGTAATTCCGGGGAGATGTGGGGACTGAGCAGGTGGTAGGGAAAGGAACTTAGTCCTTGAAGCTCTAATATAACCCCACAAACTAATTTTATTCAAGGATAAAACAGCAAACATTCTGCAGTTTAACTGTTAGCAGTTATTTTTCATCTGGAGTCTGTGCCAGGAAGTTGCAGTTCCAGGCATCCCAAGCAAGAAGTGTGTGTGGTGGGGGGGGAGCGCCCTCCCAGTCCCCAGAGTTTCTGGAAACTTCATCCCCAAAGACCCAGACCAGAGATAATGAGGAGCCACAAAGAAGCATCCTAGGGCCTGGTCTGCAGGGTGTCCTCCCCGTAAAGCTCCTTTTCAAACTCTTTTGGAGAAGTTGGACGCAGTGCCCTCCTTCCTTTGGGATTTTTGAGTACTTTTCGGCTTGCCTGGCTATTTCCTGTTGCTGACTTTCATTAGGGCTGACTTGGGCAAACGAAGCTGTGCTGTGAGCAGACACAGGACTTCAGAAGCCCCACAGAACTCAGAAACGGAGGGAGCTTGCAGGCTGCTGGGTTGCAGGGCAGGGCTCCACTTTCTTCCCAGAGGCCACTGACCCCGCAGCTTCGGGAGAAAGCGGGAAGCGCACACACACAGGCAGTCTGTCACCTGACCAGGACTGGCATCAAAAATCAATGATTCAAGGGACAGTCCTTTTGGGATGGGGTGTGTGGGTGCCTCTAAGGAAGAACTTCTAGTCAGGGACTTAATCAGAACTTTCAGGTTTGATGTCCTGTCACCACAAGTGGCTGAAGACAAGGTACTTCCTAGGATGACAGCATGTCAATTGCTCCTTTGCCCCGCCCCTTTAATGAATTGTGTAATTTGGCACTCACTGTAGTGTCTGTGAAGGGAAGATGCTAGGTGGGAGAGAGGACTGGGGGAATCTATAGAAGTTCAGGGAGTAAGTCTTCTTAAAAATATTCCTTCACTGGTCTGGGGTATTTCCCTCCAAATTTTGTTTTTTCCTGAGGGTCCCCTCAGGGAAACTTCTCTGTGCTGCAAGATCACCCCTTGGGTTCTCTTAACCCAAGGAGAAGGGGAAATGGGACAAGAAGGAAAAGGCTTTGATAACGGCCAGTTTGACTGTTTTCAGGCTGAAGAATGGCTTCTTGGGCCTAATCTGGACTGGCTAGCCAAAGCAGGAGTACCCTCGAGACCTGGCCTTCCTCAGCAGCTCAGACCTTGCCAGATTGTAGCCACCTCTTCTACAAGCTGTAGACCTCAAGAGCCTCTGGAAAACTCGGGCTTCTTACCACGTAAGAAATACCCTACAAGCAGAGGAAAACCCATGCATGAGTACCAGCAGAACTTGATGAGTAAGAGCATATACCACACAAATAGCACAACCAATGGCCTTTGAAGGCAGTCAGGTGACATCTTGGCCTCCTTCACTGCTGTCCAGTCCACACCAGGCCAAGGCAAGCTCTACCTTCCCAAAAGGCCACGCAGCCACAGCCAGAATCATGAGAAAACCAGGTGCCTTACCGCAATCAGGGCTGAGTTCCTCTGGTCTCCGGGGGCTGAAGATGGTGGTTGCTGCTCTCCATCAATCCCACCACCACCACCATTATTGCTACTGTTCAGCAGGTGCTGCTGGTGGTGATGGTGATAGTCTGGTGGGGGCGGTGGGGCTGCTGTCGCTGATGCTTGGGAAGCTATAGGCGGGGCAGCAGGGGGCGGTGGAGGGGCTGTAGTGGTGGCAGCAGCCGCAGTGGCCTTGGTGTGTTTGCCAGTCTTCCTTGCCCCCTGGCCATGCTGGACAAGGCTCAGGAGCTGCAAGGTGCTCTCTCTTTCCCGGTCCGAGCTCTCAGCTCTACCACGTTCATAGCGTCCTTCACAGCTCAGGTGGTGCTGGCGGCAGACGGCGATCCGAGCCCGGAGGCGCTCCACAATAGCACTGTGCACTCTTGGGGTGACTGAGCCCCCTCCAAGGAGCCCCGCCCCAGGGGCCCCTCCTAGCCCTCCTGTGGGGGCCTGCGGGGGCGCTGTGTCCCCCATCTTAGTGGACACAATGACTGCTGCCTCTGGGATGGTGAGGTGGAAGGAGGCTATTGCTGGCTATTGCAGGAAAATCTGTTTTGACAATGTGAGCTCAGTGTTCAGGGCCACATGAATAGAGGTCTTCAGAGGTTGGGGGGAGCAGTGGAGGAGGTGTGGAGGAGGGGCCTTAGTAAAAAGAGGATGAGGAGCAAGAATAGAAACCAACTGCAGAGGATAAGTTGGAAACGAACCCTGATCAACTTACTCTAATTGCATTTGACAGCTCGAGAGAAGTTGGACAGAGTTGGTGGGGTCCCCCTGCCCCCACCAAGCTGACAAGAGCCACTAGGTACTGTGTCAGCCCACAATGTGGGGGTTAGAGCAAGAATTCAGGGATTGTCAAGCCCGAGACAGACAGAGCCGGCAAAGGGAATTGAGAGAAGTATTAATAGAGAGCTGGACTCCCCCTCACTTAGTTGTTTCGGAAATTCTTTACGGAGATGTTTCTGTTGAGAAACACATTGCTACCACGGTGTACGTAACCCGCAGCCTTTACTTTTACTCGGGTTAAAAAAAAAAGTGCTGTTTCAGAAGGTTTTTGAAGTCAATGTTGAAAACACACAAAAATTAAGAGAGACTGTCTTTTGACTTTTAATTTCTCCTCCCTTTCCCTTCGCTCCGGTGTTTTCTCCTTTGGGGACAGTGGGATGTCTTCTCCCAAAAGAGGGAGACGGCTTTTCAATTGTTAACAATGTCAGTAACTGGACTTTTGGATCATGCTTTTCTCTTCGGCTAATCCAATCACCGGTGAAATCCTCATTCCCTCTAAGGTTTCCTAGCCTTAAATGAAAGCAGTCTGAAGTCGCTAGCCACTGAGAAAGATCCTTCAACACATTCCCCCCCCCCCTCCCGCTTACGTTTCTATTCCTCACCCCCGGCTCAATTCTAATACAGTATCAAGAGAGACAAACTCTTCCGAGAGTAATTTACAAACGATGGTCAAACTTACAAACTTCCAGCAAATTTCACCGAGTCACGTCCAGCCACTTTTCTGTCCACTTTTGTACATTCCATCCCGGCCAGTGGATCTGAGGGTCTGGACTCGCAATAAGCAATGTGCTTCTATCTCTTGTATTGCTCCGCTTTATAGATGGGGGAAAAAAAAGTAGCTTGTATTTTCCTTTCTCTTTCCCGTCTGTTGTTAGCCGCTTTGCTGACCACTGGCTCCACTGCCCCGAGTCACGGCGATACACAGGCTTTCATTGTGCTCCGATAGGAGAGGGAGAGAAAGAGAGAGAGTGAGACAGAGAGGGAGAAAGAGAGAGCCAGCAAGCTGCAGATGGAGGGGGGGGGGGGGCAGGGGGGCGGAGGGGAGGGCGAGCGTATCCGGGGCTCCCTGGTGGAAGGCTGGTGCCACTGCACGAGTGAGTAATTGCAGCCAGGCACCGGGGAAAGGGGAACGCAGAGGGCCTCCCAGTGGCTAAAGAGGTAAATCCCAAAGCCTGAGCGTCTCCCCGGCGTTCACTTAGCTCAGCCTCAGCCTCCACAGAAGGGGCAAGGCGGGGGAAATCCCCCAGCCTCTGCACAACCACTTCATCAGCTGTAAATATTTAAGAAATCCCCAGCCGGGGAATGTATTTTCCCTTTCAGACCTACATTACGCTCCTCTCGAGGATATCATTTTCATTTTTCAATATGTTGTAAATGATACCACTGAGCACCCTAGCGAGAGCTGGGTGAGCACTGAGGGAAATGTTCATAGTAAACTGTATGAGTGGGTTAATGTTGGGGGTGGGAAGGAGGTGGACAGGAGAGGAAGTCACATTCAGAGCTCCTAAAGGGCAGGCAGGTGTCTCTGGACCTGGATAGTCACAAGTAAATCAAGAGCGACAAAATTTTTTATGATGAAATTACCAATACTAGTCCTAGAAAAAGAAGAGGGATTTTGTTTTGCTGTTGTTGAAAATGAAAGATTACCAGTGACAAAACAAATGCAAGATCTGAGGTCTCCATGGCTACCTGGTTTACATATGTCAGGAAGGAGGAAAATGAATACATCAGCAGGTGAGTTTCAAGAAATTTTAAGAACACAAACCAAGTCGATCTGTCACACAGACTGATGTTCCCTCATCTCCAGATGATCCTATCTTTAAGATCCCAAATTATATATTGAATTCTGCTTGTCATTATTGATTATGGAAAACAAATTAGGATGAGCACAATATTGGGGTAGTCAGGACCATAAATACTGTAATTGTGTGTGTCATTGGAAGTCATTGGATTTGAAGCCTCAAACAACGGTACTTTATTTCAAGCCAACTGTGGTATCTCAGTAACATGGTCCCGCTTCAAACTGAGATATGAATAGAAATGAATGGGTAAAATCAATGCAAACATTTAGAGACAATATATTTGCAATTTTAGTTCCAGATAAGCTGGCCTAAATTGTTCATTTTATTTTCACAAATCTGGGAATATTAGTTTGGAAGTGAGAAGACAACTACACCCTGATGGAATAGAACTTTCATACTTTTCATTGGAATATGCTTCTATCTGTCCCTCCCCAGGCTAAGTTCCTCAACACTCACGTGAAGAAAGGCAAAAATATAACTTGGTTAGGTATGCAAATTTGAATGAGAGCTTCCTCAGAAGGTGTAATTAAAAAGTGAAGGAGTTTTGATCATTTTATATTTGATTTTTAGGAAGTATTTATTAGATGTTACCTCTTCTATTACTATGGGTACTTTATATTCAGCAATTATACTTGATGAGAAAATATGTAATCTTTAAATTTAAAACTTTCACTCTACTGTCATGCAGTAGCATGGGTTTTGATTAACAGAGTTCTCGACCAAATCTGGTATTACTAGATGATGTCCACTTTGATTTCTATGCTAGACAGGGACATCTTAAAAACTTGTCAAGTAAGGTGTTAATAAATTTTCATATATTCCAGTGTTTTAGAATACTCGTTTATAGTGTCTTCTGCACACATTTACCCTTTATAGCCATTTAATTTTAAGCTGACATCATTATGATCCATATCTTCATTTCCATTCACATATTTACATTATTTCAGGCACAGCCCTTAGCATATATCTCCCTTAATATACAATTTGGAAAGATAGGTATAATTCACCCCGTTTATAAATGAGAAAACTGAGGTTCATCAAAATTAAACTACTTGCTCCAGTACATGTAACTGGGAGAAAGCAGACTGGGACTTGAACTTGACTGATTTTAAACCTATGCTTTCTCAACCACTGAGCTACTGCATCAGTATCACAGAAAAGTCCTTACTTTTCCCAAAATAGCCCAAGGGCTGCAATTACATCTCAATCAATATGCTGGAATCTAAGCAAGTCCTTTAATACCTCCAAGAAATGAGAGGTGAATAGAACTACTCATCTGATTATGAGAGCAGACAAGTGAGAGTTGGTCAATTACTTTCAACTGTCCACAAAATATTTTTTTTTCATTTATCCCTTTTTATGGTGCTTTCTCCTCTTAAAACCCTAAAGCTCGTACAATTATGCATCCTTTCAAGCATTACTTCCCTTTTACTTGTCTATTTGCCTTTCTCATCATTCCTACTATCCATAGCTACAAACACTAAAGCATCTAACACTATAGTAATGAATGCCCAGATTTTAAGAGTTAACATGAGGTTTACAATTTTTTTCAGTGCTGTACTAAACGATGTAGATGTCATAATACTGTAAAATTTAATTCTATTTTTCAACAGGTTCTTTTTATAGTCTATTTGCTTTTGGTCCCCTGATCTAGACTAATTCTCATTTCCTAACAACCTCTTTTTCATTCTTTGGTGTTATCATGTATGAAAAGCCTCTTGTATTCTCTCTCCAAACACCCATTGAAGAAGCTTGCTCGTTTGCAATGACCTCAGACATCAGCAATAAGGTATGGACTCCTCACATGAAACATCAGCATCAGTATTTTCACCACTTTGTGAACTTTTGCTACTTGTTTTGTTTACAATAATAGGAATAACTTCAGAAAATATTAATATTTAAGGATTAAATAAAATGTAGCTTTTCATGTATGCACATACACTGAAGTCCATGAAGTATACCACATAATAGATGAAGCCAGGTTCAACCAACATTTGAAGTAGGAAACAAGTATATAAAATTTCATGCTAAAATACATCCTGCTGGAATACCACTTTTAGGAACTGAAGATAAAGAACAGACAGGGTCCATTTGTTCACTCTGAAACCATTTTCCTTTATTATGTTATGGGAAAATTTCGATGTGCAAAGCAATGCAGATGCCAAAATATATGCTTTTTTATTTAGAGGTTTTCTTATTGATTTGAGAGAGAGGAAGGAAGAGCATGAGCATGAGACATCAATTTGTCGTTCCACTTATTTATGCATTTATATGTTACTTCTCGTATGTACCTTGACTGCGGATATAACTCACAACTTTTGAGTATGGGGGTGATGCTCTAACCAATTGAGCTACCTGGACAGGGTCAAAATATGCTTTTAAACTATATTTGGCTGAATCTATCTCTCTGAGATTTTCTAACATAAATACTTTGATGGGGAAATTATGGATAAAAATAAAACACATCTTAAATATTAACATATAGACAAAATTGGACAGAAAAATAAAACACTGAAGCATGACAATACATATTATGAAATTACTCCTCAATGTGAGGGTTAATACTCTGGAGGCCTGAAATCTGTTTTATTTGGAATGGGTAAACTATAGTCTGATTTGGAGCAGGGGGATTGAACTGAACAAAATGTGGAGGTTTCTTCCATGGCCCACTGATTTCAATGATAGTAGTAATAAACATATTAGTGAAGACAGAATAATAAATCGATCTGGGCAGGGATTCAGCAATAAATACATGTCAGTGATGGTCTATGTACATTTTAAAAATACAGTATTTCTCTACTAAAGTGACAGGATATAAACAGCTTATTCATATGATAATCATGTTATAAAGGTATTGTTATATAACTTCAAAATACACTTAAAATTATTAAGCTTAAGTTTTCTATGTACAGCAGATGAAAAGTTTTATTAGACTGTAGAGTGCCACTTCATGGAAATGAAGATGAACATGTTTTAAACAAGATATTTTGGCATGAAGATAGATATACATAAAATATAGAAATATGTCACATGATACAGGGAAACAAAATTCGTGATCTTCACATTTAGAGGAATTTCTAAAATCTTCTCTGAAGGCAATGTGTTACAATCCAAACTTCTCATCTTGAAAGAAATCCGCCTCATTGAGATATTCTTGCAGTTGCTCATGTTTCTGTGTATACAATAAAAAAGCTAGTTATTTTACTCAAAGCAATAACGATAAGCTAGGCCTTTTCAATCTACAGACACAAACAGGAACAATTTCATTTTGTGGTTATCATGAACAAAAATCTTTTTACTATAAACAGGGACTCAATTTCAAATGAGCATTTCTAACTAATATAAAGTCCTGGAAAAAGATCAAATTGAACATTATTATTAATAACTTTCTTGTAAATTATATTTTTATGTATTTATAGAAGTGTTACTATTCAATAACTTATTCAAAAATTTGTTGAATGTGTAACACATATAAAACATTCAGTAATGATTATCTAGGTTAAAATAAAAAATGGCTCTCTCTATCCCTAATGAGAATGGAATTCAGTAGTAATACACCAGTGACAACCAATAACAAATGCCATAAAGAAGTCCAGATGCTGTTCTGAGGCTTCAGAAGAGGGGGTCATGGTGAATTGAGGCGACCAGGAAAGAGTGGCAGCTAAGCTGTCCTGGGGAAAAAAGATTTGTTAGGCAAAGATTTGATGGGGAGAGTTTTCTGTAGGATACAACAGTCCATACAACACTGACAAAAAAGTATGGGATTTTACTACAACCGGGTTTTTTAGAGGAATAGAGAAAGAAAAGACTGAACCAAAGAGGTTGAGGTCAGGAAATAAAAAGTATGAAATGCTAGGTTAAGGAGTTCAGCAATAATGTGACAGTTGGTGCAAAGTTGTAAGAGGTGTTAATGCAGGAGACTGACATGATCCAAAATGCATTTTTTAAAAAATGGTAAAACATCCATTCTAGAAGAGTTTGGCAGCTACTTAGCAGTTTACTGTAATAATTTCGGTAATGAGAGCCCAAATTTGAGTGACAGCAATGAAGATGGAGAGTTAAAGATAAAGCTAGAAGAAGAAAGAGAGGAGTCAGGATGATTTGGAGATTTCAAGGTTGATAGAGTTCAAAGTGCTTTCCTCAGTAGAGGAGATTAACTGAGTAATGGTTTCTTAACTCTACTTATAAACTCTGGTTCTACTCTCAGTGAGGTGACCCTGACTTTTGTGGCATATGGAAGGGTTTATGAGGAGTGCATTTTCCTCCCAGAGAGGGCCGTGAAACCTTCCCCCACGCACAAAGATCTCTGACTTGATCAGCATCTCTGGACGCATGAAGACAAGAACAGAAGGAACGACCTTCGGACTACTTAGGGATTCTCTTGATCTAGTACCCATACAGGTTCTATCAGATAGAAGTAACCTACTCTACGATCAGAAGCCTATGCTTTAAAAGTGTGACTGTTCTAATGCTTTTCATATTATCTTTCTTTATATTTTCTTCTCTTATTAAATTTATTTTGGAAAATTACAGTCTATCTGAGCTATACTCAGAAAAAAAAACCCGTTGCTTTTATTACTAATAATAGCCAATCACTAATAGCCACTTATAATTGCTTAGGTCCTATATTAAATGCTTAAAAGGTGTTAATCTCCACAGTCAACCCTAACTATTATTATTTAGTTCCTATTTTACTGAAGAGAGACTTAGGTTCACAGAAGTAAAGAAACTTGCCTCCAAATTCTACTGTTAGAAAATATTTAAATCCATGTTTTTAACCACTGTAGTATGCTATTTCTGAGATTTAAAGGGTGGGGGCAGGGTGCAGCTTTAGTATGAAAAATAAAGAAAAACCTTTAAAGGGAAAGTGAAACTCAGAGAGAAGGCAATATTGCCTGGCTATTCCTTCTTTGTCTCTAAAGATTCTACTTCTATTATTTTTCTTATTAAAAATTTGGAGAGTTTCAGTCTTATTATGTCAAGCCATTAGAGTGCCAGACTGATCTACTGATGAAAACCGTTGGAATTATGGGAACAGAGTATGAAAAAGAGGTCAAGACATAAATGAAAGTTTGGAGTCTTCTACTCAGAAGTAGCAGTTAGACCTGGAAAAGGAATGGGTTTGCCAAGGGAGGGAGTTCTGAGGCTGAGAAGAGAACGTAGTGCAGCATTTCCTTTTAAGCAGGGGTCTTCAATCTTTAATTTGCTAAGAATCACCCAAGGATTCTTATTTAGTAGGTCTGTTGTGAAGGCAGGGGCTACACGTATTTCACCAACTTCTACATGGTTCTGATATAGATAGTTTAGGGCTATGTTTTGAGAAACATCAGTTTAAGGAGTGGAAGAAATAACTTTTTCAAGTTAAAAAGGGGTAAAGAAAGAGAACAAGTGAGAAGAGCTTTGGGAAGTCGCAGGACACCCAATCATAACTTAAAATTCTTATTTATATAACAATAGTTATGCACTACATTTAAAATTTACTTTAAACACATCTATAAAACTGAAACTTGGTACTTGTATTGACATACATTCTCCACTTCCTGATATTCATGTGTTCACCATCCCACCCCAACTATCCTATGTTCAACTGCCCTACAAACTCCATCATCATATGCACCTTCTTCTTGACCAAAAGAAAAGTTATAATTCTGTCAGTGACATATGATAGTATGTTTTTCAGCTCTAATTTCGAATGACACATATATTAAAATTATATTTATCGATTTTATTATAATTTTATCATTTTTTTCTTTTTTATACTCAGGTTGCTCCTAACCTTTAATGTAATTAGGTTAAAACCAGATCCTCCTAGCTCAACTGTTAGGAGGAGGAAGAATAAAGTCAGTCTAGGTGGCAGATTTTGAGGAAGAAATGCTGAGATATCTTGACATGATGGAAGAAAAATACTTAGAAGAAGAAAGAGCAGATAAAGGAAAAACTGAGGTGTGAAACAAGCTAGAGGAGGAAAGACAGAACAAATATCTTGTGTAAGGTAAAAGAATGGGTTGACATAATAGTTGGGAAACAAGAGCAGGAAGAGCCACAAACATTTTTCATACAAGTAGCACTGAGACCTGGCATTCTCCAGGGGTAGGGTAACCGTGGCCATGAAACTGCAGCCAAAGGCGGCGGCGAGCATCATCTCCAGCACACATGTAGCGCTATCACTCAGACACACACATACACACTGAGGGGTAGGCAGAGTGAGGCTGAAAGATGTCGGAGCACTAGACCAATTCTGAAATTTAATCACAGCACAAAAAGCTGCATACGGGTTTATATTGGCTATAAAGTTCTTTAGTTTCCAGAAAAGTCTTTTGAGAAGGTCTATGGACAAATTTTTTAAAGTAGGAGGGATCACAAAAAGAGAACAAAGCTCTTTGACACGTTATGTGAAAAAAATGTGCACATTGTCCTAAACATGTATGATCTTGAAACACCTTCTTGAATGGCCAATGTTAAGTCTTATTCTTTAAGCACAATATGACACTTGGCTTTCTCTTCCTAAGAATATATTTCCTTTTTCCACATCCCTGCTGTTGTCACAAACCCTGTTAAGCTTTCTCTGAAGGTACTTAATTTGAAAATGACTTCAGTTTGTTCTGCAAGAATTTTATTGTTCTTCCAAGATATATTACTATATTATATAATACATGCACAGTGATTTTTCTACACCTAGTACACAATTCTTTAAAAATATGCTGTCCTGACATTTCGCTTCCTTGCACAACCAAAAGGAGGATAATAACAAATTTAAAAACAAAACATAACCGGAACTGCCAGAAAATCAAACCGTATGGAAGACTGACAACCAAGGAGCTAAAGAAGAAACATTCATCCAGGCTGGTAGGAGGGGCGGAGACAGGCAGCTGGAGCAGAGAGGAAGCACGGCAAGGAGGTGGCTGGAGGACTGGGCCAGTGAAGCCATTGCTGGTGGACTGGGAGGTCCCACATTTGCGGCAGATAAATGAGAGGAAGAGCTGAGGAACAAGACGGACCCCACAATCCAGGGTTCCAGTGCCGGAAAAGAAAGCCCCAAAACCTCTCTGGAGGTAAAAACCTGTGGGGGTTGCAGCGGTAGGAGAAACTCCCAGCCTCATGGGAGAGTCCGCTGGGGAGACCATGGGGTCTAAGAATGTACACAAACCCACCCACCTCCGAATCAGCACTAAAAGGGCCCAATTTGCTTCTGGGGAGTAGGGGAAGTGACTGAAAGCTCGCCTAGAGCAGAGAAAGCGCCACTGTTCCCTCTAGGACCCCTCCCCCACAGACAGCGTCAGAACACAGCAAGCTGGGTTGTCCTGCCCTGGCGAACACCTAAGGCTCCACCCCTCGCAATGTAACAGGCACGCTGAGACAAAGAATGTTGGCCCAAATGAAAGAACAGATCAAAACTCCAGAAAAAGATCTAAGCAATGAACAGATAGCCAACCTATCACCTATCAGATGCACAGTTCAAAACACTGGTAAGTCTGGATGCTCACTGAATTGGTTGAGTATGGCTGTAAAATGGAGGAAAAAGTGAAGGCTCTGCAAAGTGATATAATGAAGAACGTGCACGGAACCAACAGTAAAAGGAAGGAAACCAGGACTCAAATCAACGATTCGGAACAGAAGGAAGAAATAAACATTCAACCAGAACAGAATGAAGAAATAAGAACTCAAAAAAATTAGGAGAGGCTGAGGAACCTCTGGGACAACTTTAAACATTCCAACATCTGGATCACAGGAATGCCAGAAGGGGAAGAGGAAGAGCAAGAAACTGAAAACTTATTTGAACAAAAAAATTAATAAGAACTTCCTCAATCTGGCGAAGGAAATAGACTTCCTGGAGATCCAGGAAGCTCAGAGTCCCAAAGAAGTTAGATCCAAGGAAGCACATACCAAGGCACATCATAATTAAATGAGCTGAGATTAAAGATAAGAAAATCTTAAAAGCAGCGAGAAAAGGGGACAGTTATCTACAAAGGAGTTCCCATGAGGCTATCAGCTGATTTCTCAAAAGAAACCTTGCAGGCCAGAAGAGGCTGGCAAGAAGTATTCAAAGTCATGAAAGGCAAGGAGCTACACCCAAGATTACTCTCTCCAGCAAAGCTATCATTTAGAATGGAAGGGCAGATAAAGTGCCTCCCAGATAAGGTCAAGTTAAAGGAGTTCATCATCACCAAGCCCTTATTATAGGAAATGTTAAAAGGACTTATCTACGAAAAAGAAGATCAGAAACTATGAACAGTAAAATGACAACAAACTCAAAACTATCAACTGAACCTAAAAAAACAAAAAACAAAAGTAAACTAAGCAAACAACTAGAACAGAAACAGAATCACAGAAATGGAGATCAGAGAGGAGGGGGAGGGGAAAGAATGGGGGAAAAGGTACAGGGAATAAGCTGAATAAATAGTAGGTACAAAAAAGGCAGATGGAGGTTAAGAATAGTATAGGAAATGGAGAAGCCAAAGAACTTATATGTATGACCCATGGGCATGAGCTAAGTGGGGGAATCCTCAGGGGGAGGGATGATGCAGGGTGGAGGGGAATAAAGGGGAGAAAAATATGGGACAACTGTAATAGCATAATCAATAAAATATATATTAAAAAATAAAAAAAAATCTAAAAATAAAAATGCTGTCCCAATAGATCTTTCAACTCTGCTAGAGGGTTCACAACACTTACATGCATCAATAAAAGTACTTAAGAATTCAATGTCATTTAGGACAATGAAGACAGGACTTACTGGATAAGTGATGGCTCCTCCCTAAGGCAAACTGAAAAGCACAGAGAACAGGAAGGAAAGCACTGGGAATGAGAGAAGCGGAAGCAAAGTAAAAGATAAAAAGCTGAAGTAAGTAAAGTGAGAGAAACAAGACACGTGTTAAGAT
This sequence comes from Pteronotus mesoamericanus, assembly GCF_021234165.1. Classification (NCBI taxonomy): domain Eukaryota; kingdom Metazoa; phylum Chordata; class Mammalia; order Chiroptera; family Mormoopidae; genus Pteronotus; species Pteronotus mesoamericanus. The sequence continues at coordinate 2,132,032 of NW_026555313.1, forward strand.
GAGGGAAGCAGACAAAGAGTCACTGGGTGGGTGGTTTGCAGTAGAAGGATAATCGTCAAAAGTGAAACCAATCTTGATGTCATTCTCTAGACCTGGAGACCTCTGCCAAACATGACATGTTCTAAGAAGTTTCTGTTTTGTTGTTCTCTTTTTCCTTCTCTTTGCTCCTAAGTTTACTCTCTAAGCTTTCCTCCTTTTTATTTTTCTTTTTACAAATTCCCCTATGATATAAATAACCCAGGCAATGGATCTCAAATCAGGCTTTTGTTTTTTAAGATTAAATATACTGTTTATCTGAGTTGCCTGAAAATCTGTTATACATTCTTATACATTCATGTAACTAGATCTGTTTTAAAGATTTCAACCTTTAAAGATGTCAATCTTTAAAGATTTAAAGAATATCAGCATTGCTTCCATGTACATAAACAATTCTAAAAGCTGTATGAGCAGATCAGAGCTCATGAGCTGCCAGCAGATCTTTAGGAATCCAGTGCACTCTTCAAAACCCCCACTTGATTCCTGATATCAAATTTGGTGATCAATAGGATATGGGGGAGTCAAAATCAGTGCGGTGGCCTGAAACCTCTGCATTCCCCTTGATCTTCAGTTACAGGTCTTACTGCTAAGTCCCATGTCCTCAAGAAGAGGATGTGGGTGGTATTAGAACTGGCAGCCGAGATCCCCAGATTGGCACCAGGTGCTTCTTCACTCTCAGGTCACAAGAACTGTTTTAAAGAATAGGAGGCAGACAAGCAGAGGTGAGTCCTGTACTTTGTCAAAGAAACTCAGGGGCTTAACATATACGTAAGGAAAACCAGATATATAGAAGTGAAAACAGAAAGCCTTCATTAAAGGACAGTATTATTGCTGATTAAATTTACCTGATGAGCTGAATGAATGCTTAGAACATCAGGGCACCTATTCAGGGTAGGACAATGATAAGCATGAAAGGAATGGGTGAAAAAAGAGAAAATACAAAGACAGGGAGAGAAGAAGAGATTCTCTTTTAAATTTCACTGCCTTCTAATCATTGCTATCCTTTTGCTGATCATAATTAAGCTCCAGAATCTACTGAATGAGCTGGTTATTTTATATTCACCTTACCTTCTTAATCCAGCCACTTTCTTTTAACTGACTGAAAATTCTTTCCACTGTTTCTTTAACTTGTTCATCCTCAACTTCTCCTGTCCTTGCCATGGAGCAACATTCTTGGTACAGCTTGAATTTAAAATGTTTCAGTTTATGATAGATTCTGGTACGTTCAGCACAAATTCTGCCAACACTAAATACCTAAATCAAGAAATAAACATAATCTGAATATTATGTGAATAATATAGCAATGAATATATATACTTTCTGGTTTTCAGATTTTAATAGTAAAATCTAATGCATTACTCATTTTTTAAAATGTTTATACAATGATTCCATTACTGTCTCTTATTTATACAACCCAGTTAAAAAAACTGAGCACCTGCTATGTTTCAAGCACTGGATATACATGAGTGAAAGATGTCCCTCTTATATTAGTCTCAGGAGAAAAACAAATGATTACAAAACAATATGTCAAATACTAAGCACAAGATGCTACCAAAATACAGAGGTGGGACAATTAACCCAATCCTGAGGGGAGAAGGCTCCTCAAGTAAGTGATGCTTGAACTAAATCTTTGAAGGGCAGAGTTTGGGAAAGAGGAGGAAAATGGCTCCTCCTTCCCAGAGGATGGGCAAACACCTGAAAGCAAGAGAGGCATGCAAGCTACTGCATGTACAGAGACTGAGTTTTCTATGTTATAAGCTAGAAAATACCAATATTAGGTACTGGAGGATTTTTTCATTTAAGACTTTTTTCCTAAAAATTTTTGTAAAGTAAAAAATAACTGTTTAGTCTTATCTGTGTCCTTAATGAATCTGATCTGATTATATATATTAATATTTTGTTAGCAAACTAAGAACTTTAAATTCTACATTTATATGGACTTCGAGGATTTTATAATAATACTGTTCTTGTGAAATCAACCAACAAGAGCACTTCTCTTTCATAATAGTTTGAATATATATGTTGTTATACATACCTATAGCTAAAATAGGAAGTGTCACTGCATTGACCTAATTAAATATAACTATACTTATATTTTTTCATTCATTGTAGGAAATGAAACAGAAAGGGCTCTGAAAATTATAACATGATTAATCTTATTTTCATGGAGTAATCTTGCTAACCTATATATTTGTCTGTGTGTAGATTCACTAACAGGTTAGACTTTCATGAGTTCAGCGCAAGTGATATAGTAACAGCATTGATCTATGTAACTTTTATCCTATTTGACAAAGAATTGTACTGTTTTCTTGAAGCCCCACTGCAAGGGATCACAAAGGTGATGAGTTCAGTAAATAATCCAAGAGTATAGAGGTAAAAATGATTAACAGTTAAATATAGTAATTGGCAACAGTCAGGTTTGATGTGTCACCCTGTGAAGACAGAATTTGAGACAGTTTACAATCTTTTAAAAAACCTGTAAAAGCTGAAGAAAAGCATGTTCAGATTTCTGTTCATATTCTGTGTAAACCTTTATGTTTTTGAGATCATTAGAAAGAATCAGGTATTATTGTACACTGCTTGCTTACTCTAAGTATCTTTCACATTTCAATGTTGTTATTGAATCAGTCATATCTGCTGTAACACTTTACTTGCCCATAACTTCCACTTTGAGTAAAACAGTTGCAGTGGTCACTAAGGGTACCCTTTATCTCTCCATTTCTACCATCAAAAACTGTGCAGGAAGTCTCTTATGGCTGTCTGGGATAAAATACAGGACAGTCTGATTTTAATTTCTAATATACTGTACTCTACAGAGAAATTTATCTGTACAGAATTTTTACTAAAGATTTTATTTATTTATTTTTGGAGAAAGGGCAAGGGAGGGAGGGAGAGAGGGGAAGGGAGGGAGAAAGAGAGGGAGACAAACATCAATGTGTGGCTGCCTCTTGTACGCCTCTAACTGGGCACCTGGCCCACAACCCAGGCATGTGCCCTGATTGGAAATCAACCTGCCAACTTTTTGGTTTGCAGGCCGGCACTAAATCCACTGAGCCATACCAGCCAGGGCTGTAAAGAACTTGTAAGTTGGAACAAGAGGGAAGGAAGAGGTGTTTAAATATTCTTATTTAAATTTTTTTCCTATATGTAACAAAAATATCTATTGAAAACATTAAACATTATACTTGACTTCTATTTCTAATTTCTACCTTCCTAGCATCTACTTACACTTGTGTAGGTCAGTAAATCCACAATTACCTTTAGAATTATTCTCACACTATTTTTTCCCTCAAGTGTGATCACATTTTATATGGAAGAGTCTAAGCCACTGTTAGTAAGGTTTCACAGAAAACAGTAAACACCTCTGGCTGGTGTGGCTCAGTGGATTGAGTGCCGGCCTGCGAATCAAAGGGTTATCAGTTCAATTCCCAGTCAGGGCACATGCTTGGGTTGCAGGCCAGGTCCCCAGTAGGGGGTGCTCAAGGGCAACCACACATTGATGTTTCTCTCCCTCTCATTCTCCCTCCCTTCCCTTCTCTAAAAATAAATAACATCTTAAAAAAAAAAAAAAAAAAGAACAGTAAAATAATAGCTGTAGTATTGCAAGTGGACCTCTTCCCTCACTCCACCCATTTTTAGTGTATTGCTGCACTCTGTTATACCTTCTGAAGTAATGTAGCACAACACAGTGTACAGTAGAGGACTGCATTTATATAAAGTACTAAAACAAGAAAGCTAATCTACACGGTTAGAGCAGTGTCCTTAAATGTCCAGAAATGTTTTCAGAGACTACTTTTAATTATCTAATTGCATTTCTAGACATTAAGGACACTATTCTAACAAGATAGTATTAAAATCGCTAGAGGTAGAGGAATAAGTACTGTGATGATTGTTCTCATAGCAGATAAGAAAAGTGGCATATAAATGATTATATGCAGAGTAGCCTAGTTCTATAAACTGATAAATCTGATGATAAGTGAGCCTAAGGGAGCCAACATTCACAAAGATATAATTGGAAACAAAGCTAAAATTTGTTACCAAATTTCTGGAAGCAGAAGATGCTGGATTGCAAAATTGTTAGATATAGCCCATGGAAGTGTAAATTAACATTGGTTAACAAACTAAGGCAAGGAAATATAATGAAACATGCATTATGTACACTTGTAATACCCATCTAACTGTGGGTAACTTTTTAAGGTATTTCTCACCCTGGCTAATGTGGTTCTGTGGATTGAGGGCCAGCCTGCAAACTGAAAGATCACTGGTTTGATTACCAGTCAGGACACATGTCTGGGTTATAGGCCAGGTCCACAGCTGTGGGCCTGTGAGAGGTAACCAATCCATGTTTCTCTCCCTCTCTTACCCTCCCTCTAAAAAATAAATAAAAAAAATTTTTAAAAGGTATTTCTGTAGGCCCTTTATATATGGAGGAGCCAGCTCCTTATAGAAGTTAAATATGAAGAAAAAAGATCCTTAAGAAAAAGGAAGGATGAGAGGAAGTTTGTTTATACTACTAGGCCTCTGGAAACACGCAGGGTGTCCAACCTGTGGCCCAGATGGCTGTGAATGAGGCCCAACAAAAAATCGTAGATTTACTTAAAACACTGAGTTTTTTTTTGTGATTACGTGTTGCAATGTGTTTAATGTGTGTCCTAAGACAACTCTTCTTTTTCTAGTGTGGCAGAGATGACCAAAGGCTGGATACCCCTGATACTGCAATACATCCAGCCAAGGGATTCTACTTCCTCTCAGCCTGTTTTTCTGCATGGACACATTATCCATTGCTACTTGTGTCGTAATTCCTGCCTCGCCCCATCAGGTCTTAAGCACCTTAAGGAATCTGGACAATCTCTGGAAAAAAATTACAAATTAATTCAAGATTATTATGAGTCCTCCCATCTGCCTTTCAGATTTCACATCTCTCTTCCCCCAGGTAATTTCCTTCTCATCTATGTCCACAATCTGGTGGTCCAAGGCCTCTCATCTCATTATCCTACTCAACTAAAATTATTCTCTCCCATTAGGTTCCACTTTCCATCAAAGCATCCCTTCTTTCAGGAAGATATTATCAACTAAGAAGAAAAGTTCTATCATTAAACAAATTCACTAAGAACATTCTTTTACAGTATTAGCTGCACCTTAAAAGAAAACCCCAACTAACCCCAAGGAGTCTCAATTTAGTGTAACTATAAGCAGCAACACAAAATGGAGAATTAGTTTTCAAAATAACCTGATGGTGGGTGCAGGGGTGATCAGTCTCTTTAATGCCTTTGATTAACAACAGGTTTTTTCCCCTCCCTCTGCCCCCCTTCCCTTTTCTTTCCATACATGCACTGACATGGTAGTTTAGTAGGACATAACGTATTTTAATACGTTATTCTTCCCTTAAAGGAAAAACTTACTGAAAAATTTAACATTAAATTAAGACTTTCAATCACTATCTTAATACACAAAATAACTAGTTTAATGTTTTGCGCATAGCTATACATACAATTACACACATTTTACACAGATGCAAGGTACTATAACATTCCTTATTATTTCACTTTTACCTAACATTATTTCATAACCTTCAAAATATTATTTTAGTGGTTGTATTATATTCTATAGCAAAATGATGATAGCTTATTAAATCACCACTCTAATACTTTATTTGGATTATTTCCATTTTTGTATTGGATTGGCCAAAAAGACACATTTTTCATTTTTACCAATAACTTTATTGGTTTGGATATTTTGAATATGTTGGCTATGTCCCATGTGGTATAACGCTGATTGTTCTCAATTAGTATCTTAATTTGATTCTATCAACTTCAATTGGTAGTTGAAACATTGTCCAATTAGAAATCTCCAGCACGAACCTTCACAAAGCATTTTTGACACATTCAGTCACTCACAGTACATTCTCCGTACATACACTCCACAAATTGTTTTTGGCATTTTGGTTGCGTTTTTACTTTCTTGAAATAATAAATAATAGTGCAATAATAGTAGTGTCCTATTATTGCTGAAAATGTTGCTTATTTTCTTCCATATTCAATATTAAAATGGCTACACAAAAATTCACTAATGTTTTTTTAAATGCACACTGATATGACAGATGTCACAATACAAGCAAACAAAATTGTTCTTTTAAGCATATTTTATTGATTATGCTATTATAGTTGTCCCATTTTTTTCTTTCCTTTATCCCCCTTTGCCCTTCACCCCCTACCCCTCCAAGATTCCCTCCTCCCTCCAGCATTCCCCCCTCCTTGGGTTCATATCTGTGGGTTGTATATATAAGCTTGCTGGCTTCTCCATTTCCTATAATATTCTTAACCTCCCCCTGTCTATTTTGTGCCTATCAATTATGCTTCTTATTCCCTGTACCTTTTCCTCCATTCTCCCTTCTTTCTCCCCACTGATAACCCTCTCCATGATCTCCATCTCTGTGATTCTGTTCCTGTTCTAGTTGTTTGCTTAGTTTTTGTTTTTTAGGTCTAATTGTTGATAGTTTTAAGTTTGTTGTCATTTTACTGTTCATAGTTTCTGATCTTCTTTTTCGTAGATAAGTCCTTTTAACATTTCATATAATAAGGGCTTGGTGATGATATACTCCTTTAACTTTACCTGATCTGGGAAGCACTTTATCTGCCCTTCCATTCTAAATGATAGCTTTGCTGGAGAGAGTAATCTTGGATGTAGGTACTTGTCTTTCATGACTCTTGAGTACATCTTGCCAGCCCCTTCTTGCCTGCAAAGTGTCCTTTGAAAAATCAGCTGTTAGTCTTATGGGAACTCCTTTGTAGGTCCCTGTCTCCTTTTCTCTTGCTGCTTTTAAGATTCTCTCCTTGTCTTTAAACTTGGGTAACTTAATTATGATGTGCCTTGGTGTGTTCCTCCTTGGGTCCAACTTCTCTGGGATTCTCCAAGCTTCCTGGTCTTGCATGTCTAGTTCCTTTGCCAGACTGGGGAAGTTTTCCTTCATTATGTGTTCAAATAAGTTTTCAATTTCTTGCTCTTGCTCTTCCTCTTCTCCTTCTGGCACCTCTATGATTCGGATGTTGGAATGTTTAAAGTTGTCCCAGAGGTTCTTAAGCCTCTCCTCATTTTTTTGAATTCATGTTTCTTCACTTTGTTCCAGTTGGGTGTTTATTTCCTCTTTTTGTTCCAAATCATTGATTTGAGTCCTGGTTTCCTTCCCCTCACTGTTAGTTCTCTGTGTATTTTCCTTTATTTCACTTTGGATAGCCTTCATTTCTTCCTTTATTTTGTGACCATACTCAATCATTTCTGTGAGCATCCTGGTTACTAGTGTTGTTGAATTCTGCACCTGATAGGCTGGTTTTCTCCTTGTCGCTTAGATCTTTTTCAGGAGTTTTGAGCTGTTCTTTTATTTGGGCCATATTTCTTTGTATCCGTGGACCCGTTATGTTCTAAGGCATAGAGCTTTAGGTATTCTTCAGGGCAGGGCAACCTACTTTGCTGTGTGTGGTGTAAGTGGGGGAGAGGTCAGAGAGGGAACAATGCCGCTTGCTTGGCTCACTTCCCTCGCTTTCAGTCACTTCCCTCACTTCCCACAAGCAGACTGTGACCTTTCTGGTGCTGATTCCCAGATGGGTGGGCTTGGGTATGTCCATAGGTCTCTCCAACGGACTATCCTGTGAAGCTGAGAGTTGGACCTGCTGCTGCAACCCCCACAGGTTTTTGCGGCCAGAGGTTTTGAGGCTTTAGTTTCCTGTGCTGGAACCCTGGTTTACGTGGTTTGTCTCACTCCCCAGTTGTTCCTCCCAGCTTATCCTTACATGAATGTGGGATATCTGGTCCACCAGCACTGCCTTGCCACGTATCCTCTCCCCACCTCCCTGCTCCTGGCTGCCTGTCTCAGCCCCTCCTACCGGTCTGGCTGAATGTTCCTTCTTTAACTCCTTGGATGTCAGACTTCCATGCAGTTTGATTTTCTGGCAGTTCTGGATGTTTTTTGTTTTTAAGTTGGTTATTATCTTTTTGGTTGTGCGAGGAAGCAAAGAGTATCTACCTATGCTTCCATCTTGGCCAGAACTCTACAAAATTGTTTTGAATGAAGTTAAAGACAACTAAGTACTAGTAGAGCCATCATACAGAAAAAAAACCAAATGAACTTTTTGGCCAATCCAATATTATAAGTAATGCTTCAATGAACTTCATAATTGTGTCATTTGCTTTTACTGAATTACTTTGCCAAGAACAAACTTACAAGCACTGAATACATATAGCTCTGTAACTCTGGCTGTACAAGTATATAGTTACCTAGTATCTAAAAATAAAAAATCATATCCTTTCTTTCTCCAGGAATCTTTCCATGAAATTGCTAGTTTCAATGCAATCTTGACAGAATTGTATTTTGTCATTTTATTTAAAAATATGTTGCTACTTGAGGAGCAATTGCCTGGCATCTTTGGGTAGTTTCAGTAATGCCTTTAAATAGAAAATAATCATTTCCAATATGTTTGTTACCTTTGATATTTTTCCATTGTGTGACCAGTATATTAATGTTCTTTGCTTTTATTTCATGAGATCTCTTATTTTTTAGATATTTGAATCAACTATTTTATACAGAGTCTTCATTCCTTCACAGGAATATTGGAACTTGAAAAATGGTTTTCTAATTCACACTCCTCTTTAAGATTAGTTGTAGACAGCAAAGACTGTGAACGTACAGCAATATTTTTATCTATACAACAGAAAATTACCCTTAAACTATTACTAAATTACTTTTATTAAGAATCTAGATGTCTTATCTCATAAAGTCATAAATCAGTTTTAAACAATTGCGAAAGTTGCATACGACTATGTTGAGAAAAGAAATGTTTTTATACTAACTTGCCAAATAAAACATGAAAGAGTAATTCTGAATTCATTATCACCATATACACTTTCTAGAGGTTCTTGCAACTCAGACTGTTCAGAGGGACCTGGTCAATTATTGCCAAATAATACTGAGGAATCATACTAGGCAATCTAACAGAATTCAGATAGATAGTATGTTTGTATGTTAAAAACAGACTAGACTGTTTCTAACTAGACCCCAAAACACATGCACCCTTCAGAGATATACAGATTCACCAGAGGGAGCTTTCAATATCAGTATTTTTATATTTATAAATGCAACACTTTTACAGAGATTAAAAAAAGAAATAGAAGTAGTCTGTATCTGCACTTTTTCTCTCTTCACATTGTATTACTTTGCTCTTATCAAATACTTTTCTTCAAACACTTCAAATATTTTCTTCAGTTTTTCTAGTCATTCAAAATTAACAGCACCTTAAGTACCTGATAATTGCTCTAGACTGACACACCTCTGAGAAAGCCTAGGTTGGAGCACGGTTTTCTTTCAATTCTCCTGTTAGGATGAGTAGCCCTCTCTAGTTATTTGCTTGTGGACTGTCAATTTGGTAGATTATACAATTTTCTACTTGGGTCAAATTCTCCTTTGGACCCAAATGACATTTGCTTCTTCCGCCTGTTACCTCCTTTTTCATCCTTATCCTATACCCTCTCTTGCCACCCCCTGCTGTTTAGGTGAAGTGTACTTAGAGAATATACGTGGATTTTAGTATCTGACTGAATTAGGAGTAAATCTAACCTTGAAACATGTTTCACATTAAAAAACTGTACTATTTTTCTTTGTACTCTTTTCCCTTCTCCTAGTGCTTTCTCCATTTGTAAAATATAACGGTTATTTGTGCAAGTTTAGTATTTAAAATTTCCAAATACTGAAAACTAAAATGAGAGGAACAAGAGTACCTGTTTATCATGTGACATAAAATCATCTGTTTCCATAGTCCTGGTGTTATACAATTGTCCCGATAAATGCACTGCATATTTACAGTGGCGATGCAATCCACAAGCATGACAGGAACAATTTTCAGGATTCTTCATATGGATACTTACATTAGAATAATTTTCTACACGTTCCTGGAAACAAAAAAAAAGTATATAGATTAGGCTATAAAAATTAGAATGACTACAACAAAATAAAACATAAAAAGAACCTAACCAAATTAAAAGCAACATTAGGAATCATAACAACAGGATGAAATGTAAAAGCAAACACTAGTATTGAATATTTATTTCTAATTTTAATACTGAGCACACAGTAAATATTTGGCAAGATATTTTTACATATAAATGAGTTTATAATTTAGAATATTATGTGGAAAAAACCAGACTAGAAAAAAACTAGTTTCATATCTCTTATGAGTTACTATGAAGTAGTTTCAAAGGTTTTGCTTTCCTTCCTCTCATCTCTAGTTAGTGTTAATGACGTATTAATTAGTTTAAAATAGGAAACAATGAGCAGCGAAAATTCAGAATATAATAAAAGATGGAATCATTTCAGTTAGTCAGGAACTAAGAAAAACAAGATCGTATTGTGTGAATTATATCATATTTTCAACAAAATATTCCAGAAATTATTTAATCTTCATTGGTTACTACTTAAGTACTATGAAACAAGTTGGAACTATTATTGCTTGGTGGCCAGTATTGATATGGACAGTGTAATAGCTGAGCTAGCATTAGTAAACAAAGAGAAAATATTTGGCATTCTTAAATAAGGTTTATTAAGTTGTGTAATTACTTGTGTTTGAGTATTCTTGCTTGCTCTCTAGGCCTGTGCGAGAGACCACGGTTCTAATTAGTAATGTAGATTAGGTTTTACCACAATATTTGAACTGTACACAATGAGCCTATTAAGCAGGGTTACTAATCCACTTTCACTTTCTGTATTAAGTAAGTATCCAACAGACTCGTCATTTTTACATTGGATGATTCACAACACTGCCTTTTGTCCACCTTTACTATTTTTCATATTTCATGACACATGTCACTTACAGGCTGACTTTCAGAGGGAACAGGTGACTAACCACCTCCCCTCCAGCTTCTGTGTTACTCATGAAAGAACACGGTCAGTTGAAAGCTCTATCAGCTTAGTTCCCTGAGAGACTACAAGCAAAACACTCCTGTTGACTCACACTGAACATTTAATGTAAGTAAAATATAAACTTTGTTGAATTAAGCTATTAAGATTTTTGTTGTGGTTTTATTTTTTTGTCACATTATTTAATTTTTGTAGCATAATGTAGCTTATCCTGACCAAGACCATACTGAATAATCTATGTCTCTAAATTTTTAAGTTAATATTTTGTTGTATCTTACAGTTATTTGAACACTGGGTTATCCATATTCAGCATAACCTACCATAGTATCGTAAATCATAATATACATAATGGTATGGGCTTCGGAATCAGGAAACTCTAGAAACCCAAGGTTTCTAGGTTTAAATATTGGCTTGGCTCATTACTAGCTGTGTAACCTTTTTTTACTCAATTTTCTGAGTCCCAGTTTCCTCATGTCCAATAGAGGAAATAATAGTGACTTCCTAATGTGGTTAATTTTGAAGATCGAATAAGATACTTTACTTCGCATGTAAATTATTTGGCAAAACTAAATGATCAATGAAAAATGCTATTTTTCTTTCTCTCAAAGAAAATTATTTACATCATGTTCAAAGAGCTGCACTATCTGCTTTCTCTTCAAAGTAAATAAATATTTCCCTTTAAAATAGCTAAATATTTTCTGTATCTGAGGAAAAAACTGGAGTTTAGAGAAGTTAAAAACACCCACACTGAAAAAGTAAAAAAGATACTCTGAACTCAAGCCATCCTCCCAATTGAAGTCTTCTAACTCTTTTTGTAATCCTATAACTGTCCCTTAACTGAAACCATCTGTGGCTAATTTATCATTAGGTAACTTAATGCTGAACAGGCCTTGCGTGAAGCCAAATCTCCTGACATTAAATGAGGTAGAGTAGCTAATGATTTAAGTGCTAGAAGGACTTTAGGGAACTTGAACTTCACTTATCTTGACATTTTCCTCTTACTAATAATCATTAGAAGATAGAATGTTAGAAGTAGAGAGAAAAAAGAAACCTTAAAAATCATATAGTGCACTTGCTACTATTAGAGGTGATAAAGAAATCTAGAGGATAACGTGGAATCCAATAAATCTTATAAATTAAAAATATGCTTTACTCAAATTGGTATAATTACAAAATCTTAAGGTAGAAAAGGATTTTAAAGACAACTGAGGCTTTTATTTTCCAAATTGTGTTATGGAAATCAATTTTCCTAGGAGGTGATGTATACTTCATGAAAAGGAGCCTCATAGTAAAAACACAAACTTGGAAAGTATTATACACTACCTGGCTCTCTTGAAGATTTACAGTATAAATTCACACGTTAATTCTCCTTAAAAAGTCCTCCAGTTAATTTAAAGCCACGGTTCCTCAAATTTCCCTAAGTCCTTTTCTAAAACAACAATGAACACCCTGTGAGACAATCTCCTCATTTTAAGAATGGGCTAAACCCTTAAATGTTCTAAAGCTATTCTTCATTTAGAACTACTTAATTATTGGATATATATAATAAGTGTGAATGATTAAAACAGTAATAGCTTTTAGAATTGGTAAGAAACAATGAGCTTTATTATTTAACAAAGAAAAATGTCAATAATTTAGGAGATTATTAAGGCTGACTGAACATTGAACTCCTGAGAGGCCTCCCACTACTCCCCCTGACCCCCAGAGATTAAAAAAAATATATAAAGCTGTATACCTTATACTGCTCTTTCCAACGACTTCTAGAGGATAAGTTCTCTAGACGAGGCTGAACAAAGCGGTTATCCAAATAATGAAGAGATGTCAACATGTCTTGTGCATATGATTTTTGCCTGGTGCCATCTGTTCAGGGGAACAACAAAAATATCCCAGTCACTTTGCCCTCATGAAATGTTTAAATAACTGAACACTTAAGGGTTTCTTCCCATAGCTTTAGGTTGGTTGGTTAGAAGCATTTTAAATTAAAATAAATTTTTAATGAGGTAGAAATAAATCATTCCATGAGAGCATTAGGGAAAAGAGTCATACAGGCCTTCTAATTGTTCCTTGAACACATCAAACTGACTCTTTCCTAAGGTTCTTTTGCATTTGCTGTGCACTCTGCTAGATCCATGTATTATTTCTCTCATTTGAAGTTTCTGTTCAAAAGTCACCTCTTGAGATGCTGTCTTTGACAAGTCTAACTAACAAGACTTTTCTCACTTTTGATCTCCTTATCCTACTTTTTTCCAAGAACTAATCAGTAGTTTAAATCATATGGTTACATATTTGTTTACTCATTCTCTATCTCTCCCATTAGCCTTTACGCAACATGAAAGGCAGGAATCTCATGTCATGGTCATTGCCATATCCCCAGCCCTCAAATAATGCCTGGTCCTTAGTAGGCACTCATCAAATATTTTCAACAAGCTGTGAATGAAATCTTAATTTAGCACTTATGTACATATTCAACACATGATATTTTAGTCTTTATTAAGTGCCAGATACTGTGCCAGATGCAAGGGATAAGTATATAAAGTACGTTTCTTCTCATATTCTTGGGTGGGAGGAAGGCAAAAATACATTTTCAATACACATGTGAAAAATGTATACACATCAGTACCACCATACTCAGGGTAATGATAACACAAATGAGGGAGTGACAAGTACTACTTGAGTGGATTGTTGGTAGCTTATTTTTTAATCCTTACCTGAGGATTTTTTTCTTTTTTTTATTGATTTTAGACAAAGAGGAAGGAAGAGCGAAAGACAGAAAGAGAGAGAGACATCGATGTGAGAGAAAAACATCGACTGGCCTCCTGTATGTGCCCCAACTGGGCATCAAACCTGCAAGCCAGGTATGTGCTCTGAATGGGAATCAAACCCACAACTTTTTGGTGTATGCTACGATGCTTCAACCAAGCCACCTGACCGGGACTCGTAGGTAGCTTTGATAGTGAAAATGATTTTACATTCACCTGGAAAATCTAGGGTAGGAAGAGATTATATTCAAAGAGGAATAGCATGAGCAAAAGCACAAAAGCTTAAAACAACCTAACTTTTGGTGAAATTCAAGGAGCTTAGAGAGGCTGGGATAACACATGAGTGTGGAACTGTCCTGCTGTTTTAAGAGTGAGTCCTGTATTTTCTAATTCACTGTAAGCTCTCTAAGGGCAGGGAACTCTTAAGTATTTCTTTTGTACTTTCTATATTTCACAAATAATAAACACTAACAAGTTTTTGATGTGAATGGACTTTTGGTAAACTCGATTCTTGAGGGAACAACAACAGGAGGGTCCTAAGTAAGAATGGGTCTCCTTGGTTTTGTTATGTACTACATACGGTTGTTTAAAATTGGAAAAAGAAAAAAATTGTTACATTCATATTAACTTACCATACAATGTTCCCAGAAATGATTCATCTAAAGCATTGATTAGAAGAGCCTTCACAACTGTTTCAAAGTGAGTGTAGTGGTCATTAAAAGAATCTGAAATTAATTTGAAATAAATATTAGAATTTAGACAAAAAAAAATTCCTGAATAGGTTCATTTCTCCAAAGCTAAAAAAATTAATACTATAAATAGAAGTATTGCTTAATTATTCTAATTTTATAGCTGCCTCAGTGACTTCTCTAGTCACTGAACAAATCTCCATTTTCCAGATTAACTGGCTTCTAATCTAAAGGTTCTAGTTGTTTTTTCAAATATTCTTCACTGTCCAAACTTACCTGGGGAATATTAAGAAATATGCTGTAAAAACGAATTAAAATCGTCACCTAATCACCTAAGTTTAATGATCAGCTTGACAATTAGAAAGAACTTCTTGACAGGAGAAAACACTTCTTTAGGTGGATTGTTCAGAGCATTCACTAAACTTCTAAAAAGAAGTTTTTTCCAATACATGTTACATACAACACTGTCTGTCAAATTGTTACCCTAGCCAGAATCCCAATGACTATAAAAACTCCATTTCCCATTCTGCTGCCCCAGATTTAGAATTTTCCACATCAATTTAGAAAATTTATGTCTATGCTTTCTCCTACCAAATATATAAGCCTACTTTCCCTAACCCAATCTGGTCCATGGAATCATCTGTTTGGCAAGTTAGACAGTAATAGGAGTGAAGGTCCCTACTATTTCCCATTGCTCTTGGATTAAGGTTTACTACAGCTGTGGAAATGTTCTTTATCAAACACAACCCCTTCTTTGACTCAAATGATCACAATAGAACATTTGCTTTATTCTGGGCATCTGTGAAGACATATTAAAAGCAGTGTATTTCAGGAAAAGTAGAAGATGCTTGGTAAGAGATTAAAGGGAAAGAAGACCCTCTGAACTTTGCTTTCTGTTGAAATAAAACAGAGACTGGGATTTAACATGGAGAAACATTTAAACTTATATTTTAGTTACTAAAAAGACTGTATAACTCCTTTTTTAGAATTTATGGGAATTTTTTAGTATACATCTTTTTTAAGGAAACACCTATTGAAGTACTAAAAGTGAACAAAATAAAGCAGTAGTAACTAAATGACAAGAGCAGATAATTTGCACTTTAGAAGACCTATGACTAATTGAAAATTAATGGAAAAAGAAATGATCATAGCTATTTATGAATATATTTTTTAAAATCATTAGAACTGGAAAATACTTCAAAAAATTCAACTTTGATTAGACTATCATCAACCTCTGTATATATTATAGTGCTAGTAGATAATTTGTGGGTGTTAAAATGCTTTTAAATTTTAACACTTCTTAAACTTATTAAGGAAAAACTGTTCTGGGAATATTAATAGATACGTTGAGAAAAAAATCAAATCCATTCCCTGTGCACCTATGTTTAACAATCAAATAAATGGAAGTAGGATTTTTTTACCTCAGTGAATTTTTTTCAGTTTTGAATGTTAGGCATCCACTATGGAATTTGGGAACTTCTGCTCTACTTCAAAGACCCTTATAGTGTCTCCTTAGTATTGGGATTAAAAAAGCAGAGGATCAGAACCACCTGGAGTTTTTAAAGAATCACACAGTCCCTCTACTACCAATGTGTTTCAAAAAAGTCAGGAAGAAGCCTTCGATTTCACCGTACTTGAGTGGATGGAGAGGTGCTAAAATTACAGCTCTGGCATTGCAAATTTTTAAAAAATGTACTGAGCAAGTATATGCCAGGCATCATTTTATGCATTTACATACATTGCTTTATTTTTCATCACAAGCCTACTAGGTACTATCATGACCCTCAGTTTATTTTTAGTTGAGGAAACAGCTACAGAGATGATGTAAGATCACACTGCTAGTGTTAAAACCAAGATTGGAAACTAGGCACTCTGACTCTTGATTTCATGCTACTATCCTCTAGAGGTAGATGTTTTTCTGCATGGGATTTGATATTATTATATTTCAGAACATGAAATTTTAGACTTGGATGGAAAGTTGGAGAAAATAAAATTCAACTTATCTTAAAATTAAGAAGAATGACATAATGATGAAATAACTTACCCAAGGTCACACAACTAGATGGAGGCAGAATCAGGATTAGGGCTCAGACCTCCTCCAGAACTTTATTCAGTGCTTTTAGTTCCTCTATTGGGTAGGGTTCTGTGGAATATCCTAGGAATATTGTTTACAACTTTCCTCCATGATTATAATTACAGAAGGACACAGGAGAAAACCAACAATATCGATGTTTACACATAAGTTGATTTTTCCATAGTTGTTAATCAATTTCCCCACCCCAATCATTGGATAGTGTAGTCATTCTGTTGATTTTCCATGCATCCTTTATCATACATCAATTTCACATACATGTTAAGGTTTTGTTTTAGCACCAACTTCCCACTATCTGGCTGTCATTCTCATGTTGTTACTACACTGCTTATTGCAATTTTGTGATAACTTTTTATATCTGGTGGGGCAAGTCCTTTTGATTTACTGTTTTCAAATTTCATTTCTTCTCCAATAGTATTTCTTCCAAATTAACTTTAGAATTGTTTTGTCAAGTTAAACAATTTCAGATGAAATAACTTCTCATATTATTTATTACCTTCCAGAAACTTGGTATGTCTCTCCTTTTCTTCGTTTTCTTTTCTATTTCACAGTAAAGTGAATTCTTGTTCCTACAAATCTATGCTTAAGATTAGGCCTAGAAACTTTATTATTGGCTAGTGTTAAGTGGAATGTTCCCTCATTGTACCATCTAAATAATTATTGATAGAATAGTCATTTTTCTGAGTTCTTTTACTAATTCCGAAATAATAAGATTCTCTCAGAAACTTATGGAAAATGAGCTTCCTGGGACATTACAGAGAGATTGTTTAGGAATTCCTGGGCACCAACTCAGCTTTCCCCCTCAACCCTGAGGAGGGTGTGGTCTTGTTAGTGCTGTTTATTTTAAGAACCAAGAGAATGTTTATAAAAATAGGTGGATTTGAGGCTGTACTTTCTTCTGGAATGGAGGTGTAAGTAAGCCCAGTGTAAAAAGGCAGAGGTAGAAAAAGAAATTGGCTTCTTTTTCTACTCTTAACAGGTCTCACCCGACTCCCATTTGGGAAAATAGAACCTGAGAAAACTAAGGAAATACATGCTGCATCTACTCTTGCTTGCAATATATCCATACCCTTCCTCCTAACTTTTGTATCCTTGGTTAAAGAAATCAGAAAGGTGCAGCTTTTGTAAATATAATAACATTATGTTCAAAGAATGTCTTTTCTTTTTAAATAGTTATATTTGTTTTACTTTCATGTCTTGTTACGCTCTTCAATACACTGGAACAAGGTTAATAAAAATATTTTTGTCTTGTTATCACAGAGAGTGTATCTACTGTGCTTCATTTGTACATATGTTGGTTGTTGGTTTAAAATATTCTTTGTTATGTGAAGGACATATGCTCATATAACTATTTTTTAATACTTAAAAAAAACAGATATGGACATTGAATTTCACCAAGTGCTCTTTTAGAATCTGTTGAAATTATGGTACAAGTTCTTTTTTGACATTAATGTTACATTAATATGGCACCTAATGTTAAATTATTTTTACAGTTCTAAAAAGAATGGTTAGATAACGTTTTCTTTATTCTGGTAATTTAAAAAAAATCCTTCACATGTCTGTTTGCAAATCTATTTTCATCAACTTACTGGGATGTGTGCCTCTTTAATCTGCATAAACAGTGTCTTTGGCATCTCAGTATTTTCTTCTACCATATCTTTAAATTCTCACGTCCATACATCTTTCTATCTAAAAATATGGTATGCTTCTTAGTACATCCAAATCTTCTTTTACACATCTCACCAAAGTTATGTATTTTTCTTCCTTTAGATTTCCATTTATTTCCAATTTTCCTCCCAGGATTTTATGAAATATGATTTTCATTTTGGTTCCTTTATTTATCATCTCTTCCCTCAGAACTAGTTTTTTTTTCTTCTCTATGCTCAAAGAACTTTGGTTTAGCCTCTATATCATTGATGAGATTTTTTTGTACTCTTAATTCTGCTCTTTACCACTTTCAATAGAGATTTTATTTGACTTTATACTTTCAATTTCCTGACAATTTATCCTTATCTTACCTAGCTCCCTTTCACCTCAAACAATTCTTTCCTTATAATTTCCTATTTCTTTTCCAAAAATTGCAAAGCAAATATTTTATACAATTTTTCACAGGCATTTTCTTCCTCTGAGTTTCAGAGCAATGTTACCTTTGCCTTTTGTAAAAACAGTTCACTGGTACTTTTCACTTATCCTAGAGCAAGAGGGTAAGTTCTAGGGTTGAACATTAAAGATAAATGGTTGTGAGACTGTTTTGGACACACTCTGTGCTGTGTTGATAGAATGTGCTAGGTGGAAACTAAGTCAATGTTTACTCTTAGTCCAATTTCCAGTCTAGCAAGTTATTTATGTAGCAAGGCTCTAGAGATGTACTTTTATATCTACCACTTGGTTCTCTGTGACTCTGAGCAAATGATAAGAGTCCTGGAAAAATAATCTTCACAACCCACAAACACGAAAGTTATTCCTATCTACTTGTATATAATATTGTTAGTGAGTGAACATTATAGATCTGGAATACAATGGACCACTGCTAGTCTATTCCTCTATCATATTTTTTTTGGGAGTCGCAGTCTCAGAATAAACACAGAGGAATATAGAGACTGGTGAGAAGAGAAAAAGACTATGATTTTCTTCCAATGCTGCAACCATTGAGGGGTGGAGAACTAATCTATTTTGAGGTGTTACTGATGCAACCACCACCACAACAGAGAAAACAATAATTTTACATCCATCACAAAACTCTCATTTAGTTTTGCACACATTGAATCTGAGGTGTCTGAAAGACACCCTGATGAAATGTTTAATAAGGTGATGAAAAATTGGGTCATAGGCTTTGGAGGAATCTGCATTGGAAATAAAATTTGGGGAATTTTTGCCTGTAGACTGGACTGAACTTATGGGGAAGAGACTGTGTGAAGCTCAAGCAAAATGAAGGTAGTTTGAGGATGGGACCTCTAGAAACATCAATACTTATATGGTAGATGAAAAAAGAGGAAAGCAATATTATAAAGGGAAAAACAAGAAAGAGTGATAGAACGGAAGCTAAAAAGAGAATTTTCTGAAAGAAAGAGTGGTCAGTGGTTGGTGGCAAAGCACATAGCAATACAAGGTTAATAGATAAGAAATGAAGAGCATTTTGGCAACTAGGGATTTATCACTTACTTTAGTGAGAGCAATTTCACTCGATTGATGGATGCAAGAGTCTGAATACAATGCTTTGTAGATTTATGGGGAAATTTGAATAAAAAAGATAAGATTTAGAATAGTGGCTAAGGGAAGACACTGAATATGGTAAAAAATAAAGACAATATGTAAGAATAGAGCCAGAAGTTAAAATTAAGAGCACATAAGATAATATGTATTACATAAAAAATGGATCACACTTTCCTCCAATGTGGAGATGCTCAGTAGCAAAAGCAAGCACAGAGCCCCTTGGTATTTACCTAAATGAGTTGAAAATGTATGCCCATAAAAAAAAAAAAATCTACACACAAATGCTTATAGCAGCTTTATTCATAATTGCCAAAACTTGGAAACAATGTGTCTGTCAATAGGTGAATGGGTAAATAAACTGTGATATACCCATACAATAGAATGTTATCCAGTGATAAAAAGAAATGAGCTATCAGCCCACATTAAGACATGGAGGAAACTTAAGTGTATAGTAAGTGAAAGAAGCCAATCTGAAAAGGCCACATGCTGTGTGATTTCAACTATAAAACACTCTGGTAAAGGTAAAACTATGGAGACATTAAAAAGGTCAGTGGTTGCCAGGGGTTCAGGGGAGCGAGGGAGGGATGAACAGGTGGAACAGAGGGGATTTTAAGGAGAGTGAAATTATTCTGTATGATATTGTCATTGTGCATACCGGTAGTGTCACTATACTTTGTCAAAACCCATAGGATGTACTACTGAGCCATAAGAAAGAATGAAATCTTGTCATCTGTGACACATAGATGAACCTCAAGGATATTATGCTAAATAAAATAAGTCAGACACAGAAAGAAAATAATATGGTTTCACTTATTATGTGGAATCTAAAAAAAATAAGTGGACAAACAAAAAAGAAACAAACTCCTAGACACAGAGGAGTAACTGATAGTTGACAGATGGACTGTCATCTATCTATACACCCTTCTATAGGGAAGGGTGAAAAAGGTGAGAGGGATTAAGACGTACAAGTTTCCAGTTATAAAACAGTTACAGGAATGTAAAGTACAGCATAGGAAATATAGTCAATATAGTCAATAATATTATAATAACTATGTATGATGCCAGGTGGGTACTGGACTTACTGTGATCACTTTGTAAGTTATATAAATGTGTAATCATTATACTGTACACCTGTAACTAATATTGTATGTCAACTATAATTTAACAATAAACTTAAAAATACAAAAAAAAAAATCCTTAGGATGTACAACACAGTGAACCCTGAGGTAAACTGGGAACTACAGTTAATAATACTGAATCGATATTGGCTCATGTCATATGCACCAAACTAATGCAAGATATTAATAACAGGGATGGTGTTATTAAATAAAAAAGTGTGTGAGTGTGTGGATGGAGTGTGTGAGGGGTTAGATAGGATCTCTGTGTACTTTCCACTCAACTTCTCAGTAAATCTAAAATGGCCTTTGAAAAACAAAAGCTAGCACAGAGGGGTAGAATAGAGAAGGAAGTTAAAATAGTTCCTACATGCTGGACTTCTTTTTTCATTAATTATCAGTAGGTATGAGTGGATAACTCTTAGCAAATGTTCTATCACATTCTAGATATTGTAATCCAGAACAATGGGATACCTAATTGTATTTCTCTGACATTCAAATATCAAAGTAGCAGAGGAACCAATGTTTATTGATCTAATAGTCACTAGCCTTCAATATATAGCTGCCTATCACTGGCATCTTTGTACTGCTAAATTTCTTAAAATTTGATATATGCCTCAATCTACTATTTTATTATAAATCATGAGATCTAAATTGAACCATCATAGAATTAGTTTTTGTCCTTATAAAACATTTGGAAAGGATGCATTCTTTAAGAAATAGAAAAGTATACATCCAGCAGCCTGTTTCTATCAAGAGTTGTAAACATCATAAAAACAATCTTTGAATTTACATATAATTATAGGGATCAGAATAATACATACTTAAAGATATCCTAAAATTTCACAGTCCTATTATTTATATTTTCATTAACTACATGAAACTACAAAAGCTTCTAATTTCCAATCTCTGATAGGTTTCACGGAGTGATGCTTCAGGTACTGTTAAAACCAGTGGTTCTACAAACCAGTCGTCTGTAGACCCCTGTAAATCCCCAAGCCCATTTGTGATGTGTGAGATCAAAGCAGTAACACTGAGACAATCATTTGCTGTTTTTACTATTGGGATTTTCACTGATGGTGCAAAAGTAACTATGGGTAAGGCAGCTGGCCCCCTAACATGGCAGCAGCACCAGACTACAAGAAATTATTGGAGTCATCACTGCTATGCACTCAGTAAAAAGGCTCCTTTCACCTAAGAATGTCCTTGACGAAATAGTGAAAATTATAAATTTATTATATCTTGAGTCTTGAGTAACCATCTTTTTAGTACTCAATGGGATTAAATGGGACATATGCATAAAGTACTTAGGCTGCACACAAAAAGTATGATCAATCGTACTTTGAGGAAAAACTGAGTTGGGAGCTGAAAAGCCTTGTCATGAGACACCATCTTTACTTGAAAGAATGACTGACAAACTATGGTTCAGGCATTTGTCAAGTATTTTCTCAAAAGAGAACAAAGGGAACCTATCATTTCAAGAACTCATATTTTTGTTGCCAAAGACGGGAGGGAGGGAAGATTTTCAAGTAGAGTGTAGATTTTTTAAAAACTTTTATCTGTTACTATGAACCTGACAGCTTCCCCAACCTAAATATTTTTCTGATGAGACTGGTGAATGTGGTTTTAAAAATATTGTATTATGAAATGTGTCAATATTTGGAAGATCCATGTAACACAGTTGAACCAATATTTTCCAAATGACCAATGCACGATGTTAAAAAATCATGCATGGATAAAAAAGATCCGTTCAAACTGCAAGATGGACCAATGGATTGTGATGTAAGTACATACTATAATTTCATTTATATGGTTTCAGATTTCATATTGCAACTAACCTTTAAGAAGCTATCACTTGTCTAATTTTTGTGTTGTGGTAAATGAGAATAGCCACAATTACTTTGAAAATATGTTCTCCCTTTTCCAGCTATATGTGTGAAACAAGATTGTTTTCATCTATTTCAACAAAAACATCACTACAGACTGAATGCAAATACACAAATAAGAACCCAACTGCTTTGCCTTCTATTAAGCTGGCCATTAAATATATTTACTAAAATGTAAAACAATGTCATTCTCATTTTGGGGGGAAAATAGTTATTATTAATAAAAATGTTATTTGTTTAATGAGTTTGTTAATGTTATTTTTAAGTGAAATAATTAATAAATATATCTTAAACTTCTATTTTGTATTTCTCTAATAGTAAATGTTGATAGCTATAACGATGGAAACAAAAGCTCTCTGGGGTCCTCAATAATTTTTAGAAGTATAAAGGGTTCCTGAAACCACTAGACTAAGCTATTATCAGACTGACAAACTAGAGGTATCTGAAAATAATGTCACAGTTCCTAACTGATTTAGAACATGACAGGAACACACTGATTTCATACTTGATATAGTATCATAATTAAAACAGTCATAAAACATTTTTTTGATATTTAACTTACAAAGCGAATTCTGTTTTACTAATTTCAGTTGTGATGTAGTCAAATTTTCTCCTTGCTGACTTTCATTCTCTTCATCACCCTCCTCATCTTGTACTACAAAGCCATCAATAACATAATTATCTCCATCTTCATCAGATTCATAATCATCTTCTTCCTCATCATCATTTTCATCACTGTTTGGGCACGATTCCTTTTCAGAGTCCTAATTAAATTAAAACATATTCTTTCAGTAAACTGTCCCTTTAAAATTGTATGTATATGAAATTAGAAGATTAAATCTGGAACCCCCCCCAAAATGATCCATAAATTTCATATCTTGAGTTTAAAAAATTTTTGTCAAGTGTTGACATTTGTAATCAAGAAGAAAATAATATACCGTGGTAAGTGATGTAAAGTGTTTAAAATAGACATTAAGATTGTAAGTAGAAGATATAAACAGTAAATACCATACAAAACAAATAGTCTTTCAATTTAAAAGAATGATGGACTGAAGCTCATGATAAAATATATTAGGTTCAATATTGCAATCAAATATGTTCATGGATACTTCATTAAAAATAAATTCTAGAATTATGGAGAAACAGAACACACTTTCATTTTTATAAAAATTAAATACTTGAAGTAAAAATTTAAAAGCAGTTAACAAAGCCAATAAAATATAACACACCTCATAATCTTTACTACTATTGCGTCTCTGACGAGATCTTTGTTTTGAGAGTTCTTTCAGTTTCTGGAGTTGTTCTCGTTTTCTTGCAGCTGATGTTTTTTCAGGTTGATTTTGCTCTATCTCTGCTGAAGAACATTCATCTTCAACCACTCTACGTGGACGTTTAACACCTATTTTTCTAACTAGGATATCACTGTCGTCACTCTCATCAGTGTCAGACATCACAGAGGAGATTCTTCTTCTCTTCCCTCGCTTAATGCGTTCCTCTTCAACATCGTCCTCTATTATTTGTTCAGTGTGTTTGTTGAGATCATCCTCTTGACTTGAGTGCTTTTCATGATCTGGTAAGTCAATACTACTATGTTTGGTTTTGTTCTTTTCTTCTTCAAATGTTGAACTGTTGCCAGTGTTAATGAGATGCTCACAATTGTTTCCTTCACTTTCAACTTCAATTAATTTAAGTTCTCCTTCATTTTCTGGCTTTTTATTACTATCAAGTCCCTTGTTACTAGCAAGTTCTTCATCACTGTCAACACTTTCATCACTGTCAAGCTCTTCATCACTATCAAGGTCTTCATCACTCTCAGGGTCTTCATCACTATCAAGTAATTGTGAGATACTACTTCTTTTAGTCCGCCTCCAATCAACTCGAGATTTCTGCTCATGCTCTTGAGTTTTAGAATTTTTCCTTGTTTCATGTCTTCTAACATGTATCATTTTCACTTAAGCTTCTACAAAATAAAGTTATTAGGAATATAATAATAACCAGATTACAATAATGAATGCATTTATGGTACAAACTGTATTTATTTGGTATTATAAAATGGTTCACAAAGGTAACACATGAAATATCTGAGTGAAGATGGCAGAACATTTATTCAACAAATAGTTTACTGAACATCTATGAAATCATTATATGAATATCTAAATTATGATACATGTTTTGCTGAAAGAGATACATAGAAAAATCATGGTCCTCTTCTTCAGAAGACCATTATCCATGTGCAGAACTAAAATATATAAACATATAATAAGAAAAATGCAAGGGAGTATTCATTTAGTACCAAGTGAATGACAAAAATAACCAATAAAAGTGTAAGGATGCAGAAAGAGCAGAACAGTAAGTGCCTCCCTGAAGATTTTATTGACCAGATATGATCTGATGGAATTTTAAAGGACTGGTTATGTCTGAAGAAAAATAATGAAAGGAGAAAGTGATTTCAGGCAGATAAAAATGGTAAGGTCAAAACTTTATCACTGAGAACGAACACAAGTTTAATAAATAAGTGTGACCAAAAAAAGTGTGAAAAAAGACTTTATGGCCCTGCCTGGTGTAGCTCAATGGATTGAGTGCAGGCCTGTGAACCAAAGGGTTACTGGTTTGATTCCCAGTCAGGGCACATGCCTGTGTTTTGGGTCAATAACAGGTGCACGAGAGGCAAGCAAACACTGAAGTTTCACTCCCTTTCTCCTTCCCTTCCCCTCTCCCTAAAAATAAATAAATAAAATCTTAAAAAAAAAAAAAAAAGAAAGGCTTTATGCTGGGAAAAAGATACCAGTATAGAATGACTTGTCCTATAAGCAAAGAATAATTCTGAATAGAGATGTGACATGAATCATAACATAAAGGATCAATCAATTTATATTAAGGAAGCTTATAAAGTAGTAGTTCACATAAAAAAAGATACTGGTGCAAAGCTGAGAGATAACCTATCCACTAAGATTGCAGCCTCTATATAATTTAGTAAAATGGCAATGGCTTTAAACCATATCTCAAAGTTTAAGATATAATATAATCCAACAGAAAACTTACTAAAAATCCAGTAACATAGGTAAAAATATAAAAGTTTTATGGTGAAGCAGAACATGGTATTGGGAAAGGAAAACAAATGCTGAAGTTTCTGAATCAGAAAAGGATGAATTCCATTAAAATTATCACAAGCATATAGTAAAGGAACACTTAGAGACAAGAAAATTAGAAAAACAGTAACATATACTTCTGTGGTTGCTAAGGAAACTAGAAATATCACAATGTAATGAGACTGACCTCATAATACATGAACAAAAGCTTGTGTATTTAAGTGAGGCCTATCTCCTTCAAATAAATCACCTTATGAGGCTGATTAGTCCAGTATTTCCACCATGGCACAGAATATTCCTGGTGACTGTCTATAAACCATTATATCAAAAATACATATAAATATATGAAAATAATCACACTTCATTTTTTATCCCAAAGAGTGATTTAAATACAGACTTTATTCATTTGTCTCAGTTATAAGAAACTACATGAGTAGCTTCCAGAAATTACCATATTTTGCCACATATAATGGACACTTTTTTGCCCAAATTTTTGAGGGAAAAATAAAGATGTGCATTATACAAGGGTAGTGTTAATTCTGTATCTATATTAAATGTTTTTAACTCTTTTATTTATGCTTAAGCATTAAAAGTGTAACTCTAGAAAGCAATAACATCCATATGCAAAACAATACCCTAGATGATGAGAATTGGTTTTGCTTGTAAATATAAATAAATAAAAAATTGAATGAAAAAATTAAAGATTTATTTTTTTCCTGAAAGTCTGGGCTAAAAACACGGATGTGCATGATACAAGGCAAAGTACAGGTAAATCCAATTTAAAAAGATGAAGATGAACTTCCATTAAAGGTATTTTTAATATGTGCTGCAAATTCTGAAGGTAATTAAAAAAATTTAGGAACAATGATAGTATTACTGAACTAAGGTTGTAGCTTCTCAAAGTGAGTGAGGGGGAATAACCACTTATTGGATTGTACAAATTATGGTATATTTGTAAGGTAATGTGACTACTCCTATAATGGTAACAACTCATACAAAATCAGAACAATGGCTGTTAAGATTATACACCAGAAATTATACTGTAGGCTGAAGTTCAACAGTAACTGCTACAAGATGTAGTCAGCACTATAACAACAATTTAACAAATCCTAGTCAATAGATCAGGTATTCTGCTATTTGAAATTATACTTGGGTTGTTTCTTATAGAGTTTATATTAAAATTAGCAAAGAAGAAAATTGTATGTGGTCAAAATCATCCTTTAAAAATTTTTACTCCTTAAAGTGTGTTTTTTTGTATACCATACTGCTTCAAAGTATGTCCACCCAGTTTTTCCCCCATTATTTAAAGAGATAGATGTTTTTTCTTATTAAGCACTAGATAACTTAGGCATCTTATACTTTGAAGCCATGTAGTACAAAGAAGTTTTAAGCATATATAGTTAAATTTGCATAGTGTGTATATGCTTTACACTGTACTGAGAAGGTAAAGCTTTCTAATAAATTTGAACTGGGAAAAATAAAATAATGAAAACAAGTTATAAAAACAAATGACAAATACAGCTTCAGCAGATACACTAAAGCAAACATGTACAGTAGGAATATTAAAGTGAAAGATTTTATTACTCAAAAGTGGTTTCACAATGGTAAAAATAATTAAGATGTCACAGTATGAAAATACCAATGATTGCACAGTTAAGCTATTACAAAATCCTTTTTGTATAGTAATTTTTATGCATTTTTATAAGTATTTTTAAATCTGACAATAATCCTAAAAGGAAAATATGATCATCTTCATTTATAAAAATTAAAGCTAAGGACATAGAGTTTAAATGACTTACCAAAGATCGCACAGCTTGCTAGTGAGAGAGGAGGGATTAGAAACCAGGTCTCCTGATTCCCGGTCCGGCACTATACAAATGACTGTTGTCAATATTATATTTGTACAAGGTAGTAAAAATAATGCCTTTAAAAAATCATTATTTTATCTTTCATTCATGCTAAATTTTAGTTTCAGAAAATAAGCATTAAAATAGTTTCAAGTTTACAAACATGCTTCTTTAATTACATAGCTGAATTTTAGTCCAGAGTTAGGCCAGAAATTTCTGAAAACTAGTTATCAAATAGGAAAGAAAAGACTATACTAAAGAGATGAAAATTTGCAGACTTCCCTCTACCATCTTACTGATTGTAAAATTTATAGTATTTCCCATTAGGTCAAAAGTAAAAATTTCAAAATAAGGCAATTTCTAATGAGAAAAAATGTATTTTGGAAAACTTTAGTATTGAATGTTTGAAGAAGTACATTTTAGTTCATTAAAATAAGTCACACTTTATTTGGCCAACTGCCAAAATTTCCAGGGTCTCTCTCATATTTCAAAATTATCATTTTTATCAATGTCAAAAATTCTGTCACTGAAAAAGGAGATAATTTGAATATGGTTGTCTCTTCTTTTTAAAATTGTGGATACTTTTCTTTGTTAGTTGGGAGAGAGGGGTGAAGGAATGATGACAGAGAGAAAAGGGAGGGAACTGGACCTGAGAGAAATGAGAAGGCAGAGCTAGGTTATAGGAAAGACATTTCTTGGTCATTAGAATTAAGGAAGAATCCATGCAAACGGCTGTAATATGTATATATGCTGAGTATGCACTGAATTTCTTGAAATGAGAATTTAATGAAGCTTCTGTAATGATACCTTATCTTTAGGCAACAAGGAAAAAAAAAACAGACTCCAAGCAAAAAACAGTATGTGAATGAGGGCAATCAATATTATCACACCTTTCTGCTTCTTGGTTATTATCATGTAAGATGCACCTACATAGCTATGCTGACTACCAAAAAATGCAAAGGAGATAATCCATATTGTGTTCTTTCTCTAACACAGTAACTATAAAACTAATAAAAGGTATTTTAATGCCATCCGCATTTCACATCAGAAGAAATATTCTTTCTTCTAGATTTGAAGTTAATTAATCCTCAAAGAAAGATTCATTCTAGGAATCACCTACTTGACCTACAATGTAGGTTGCAGTTTACACTTTAGGTTCTGAAGCGCAGTAAAACCCTAGCCATTTCTTGAAATTCCACTACGAGAGGGATATAATCCTATTGGTAAAACATCATCCCTCCTTGATGTTTGCTTGTTATATATGAAAATTTAGAGGGGAAACCTTAATAAGCTAAAGAAGTAGTTATTTAATGTATTCTATGTGCCAGCACACGCACGGAGCTGGGGGGTTACCAGAACAAATCAACAAGGTCTCTGCTCCCAAGGAGCTTACAATCTGATGAAATTGCTATGAACATCGAACCGAGTCGGCAGAATGATTTAAGGGCTATAGTAAATAAATTGGTCATAGTTCCTCCATTGGCTGGGAAAACGAGCAGCACACGACAGAATAGGAAATAGGAAAATATGAAGAAGCACAAAAAGACAGGAAAGCCAATCTCCCCCCCTCCCCTCCATCATCATGGTCCAATACTCCACAATTTTTGCAGAGTGGTTCCTGCCAGTTTGGCGTCCCGGACAACCACAGTATTCAATAAAATCTGTAATACTTAAGGTAATTCGCTAAATCCAGCAGGGATGAGTGGCAGAAGGAGGAACAGATTCTCCCGGTAGTAAACACCAGCTATTTTCAAGATTACAAACCTGACTCTTAGGCGGGACGCAGTTACCAGGCGCAGCACGCCCGCCTGTCCGCTACTCTGCCTCCAAGAGAGAGGAACGCCGTCGCTAGGGAACGGGACCCTTGGACCACCCTTCTTGGTGACGAGCGCTGGACGACTCAAGTCCCTAGACCCTAGAGCAGGTCCACACTCACAGAACAAACACGGGTCGGAAAGGCCAGAATCCCGCCAAATTACCGCTCCAAGTCCCCGTATCAGTCCCGCCCACTTCCCCACCGCGGAAGGAATGTGCACCCCGCCCCCTGCAGCCCAGCCCCGCCCGCGGAAGAAGCGCCCAGGGCTGATCCGCCCACCACGAAAGCAGTGCGGGAATTTTTTTCCAGGCCTGCCGTTAGGCGCGGCTTCGCCTGCCCCTTACGTAAACCCTTAGTAGCCAAAGCGGGAGCCCGAGCGAGTCCCCGCCCCGAACTGGTCCGCACCGCCCCCGCGTCCTCACCTTTCAAAGCGCCTTCGTCTCTGTCTCCTCCCCAGGCACACCAGACGAGTGACGCCCCTCCTTGTTCCGGAGACCAGGGGAAGTCCCGCCTCTGAGAGACAGGGGGCGGAGCCAGGCGACGGGAGGGGGCGTCTTCCGGGTGCGCATGCAGTGGGAGGAGCGGTCGCTGCGCGTTAGTCTGGGAGTGGTGCGGGCGCCTGGTTCCATCTGAGGTGGGGAGAGGGGCTGGGCGGGCTGTGAGGGACCGGGAGGATTGTCCGAGCCAAGCCCAGCGCGGGGAAGTGGGGCTTGTGGTGAAAAGGGCTGGCTTTTGGGGAAGGAATCAAACAACCGTCCTCTTGGGGAAGGTGGCCAGTCCCCGACTCCCGGGCTCTTCCGCTCTCAGCCTTAACTTTGGGGAGTGGCAGGGGTTAATGACGGGTGTCTCCCGGGATCTGGGCGTGAAGGAGGTTTGTGGTCTCGTTGGGGTCATAATCTTTCCCGCGGCTACTGAGGTAATAAAACAAGTGTTTGTAATCCGGATTATCCGCGGTGACTTGAGGCCTCCTCTACTGCCCATCTAAGTTAAAACGTATGTTCCCTGAAACTTCCTTCCCTCTCACTTTCCTCTGTTGTCTCTCTGCCAGCCACACCCAGCCGGGACAGGCTCAGGCCCACCGGGTTCCTGGTACGGTGGACAGAGTTTGTAACACCGTGTTAAAGTGAGTCTGTGTGAGGAAAGAATTTTGTGGACTACATCAGTGTGAGTGTGGGGAGAGCCTCAGAGTCTCACCATGTCTGGGAAACGGAAGCGAGTGGTGTTGACTATTAAAGATAAGCTTGATATAATAAAGAAACTCGAAGACGGAGGTTCTTCCAAACAACTGGCAGTGATTTATGGAATTGGTGAGACAACAGTCCGGGATATAAGAAAAAATAAGGAAAAGATTATAACTTATGCAAGCAGTTCTGATTCCACAAGTCTTCTGGCTAAGAGGAAATCTATGAAGCCATCTATGTATGAGGAACTGGACAGAGCAATGCTGGAATGGTTCAACCAGCAAAGAGCAAAAGGGAATCCTGTATCGGGACCCATTTGTGCAAAAAGGGCAGAGTTCTTCTTTTATGCTTTGGGAATGGATGGCGATTTTAACCCCTCTGCGGGTTGGTTAACTCGTTTTAAGCAGCGGCACAGCATTAGAGAAATAAACATTAGAAATGAAAGATTAAATGGTGATGAGACCGCTGTGGAAGATTTTTGTAACAACTTCCGAGACTTTATTGAAGGAGAGAATCTGCAGCCTGAACAAATCTACAATGCAGATGAAACAGGACTATTTTGGAAATGCCTACCTTCTAGGACTTCAGTAATCAAAGGTAAATGTACTGTCTCTGGGCACAAGTCAATAGAAGAAAGAGTGACTGTCATGTGTTGTGCCAATGCAACAGGTTTACACAAACTTAAACTTTGTGTGGTAGGCAAAGCGAAGAAACCTCGCTCCTTCAAGTCAACTGACACCTCAAACTTGCCCGTTTCTTATTTCAGCCAGAAAGGTGCATGGATGGATCTTTCCATTTTCCGACAATGGTTTGACAAGATCTTTGTGCCAGAAGTTCGAGAACACTTAAGATCCAAAGGCCTGCAGGAAAAGGCTGTGCTCTTGCTGGATAATTCACCAACACATCCAAATGAAAATGTCCTTAGATCAGATGATGGCCAAATATTTGCTAAATATTTACCACCTAATGTGGCTTCATTGATTCAGCCTTTGGACCAGGGTGTCATAGCAACAATGAAGAGAAACTATCGTACAGGTCTTCTCCAGAACAACTTGGAAGAAGGTAATGATCTGAAATCATTCTGGAAAAAGTTAACTCTGCTAGATGCACTTTATGAAGTGGCAATGGCATGGAATTTAGTAAAGCCAGTTACCATTAGCAGAGCATGGAAGAAGATTCTCCCTACCATAGAGGAGAAAGAAAGCTTGGACTTTGATGAAGAAGATATTTCACTGGCTACTGTGGCCACCATTTTACAACACACCAAAGGCTTGGAAAATGTGACTACTGAGAACATTGAAAAATGGTTTGAAGTGGATAGCACTGAACCAGGGTATGAAGTATTAACTGACAGCGAAATCATCAGAAGAGCACAAGGCCAGACAGATGAATCCAGTGAAAATGAGGAGGAGGAAATAGAACTGATTCCAGAGAAACATATCAATCATGCAGCTGCTCTGCAATGGACAGAAAATTTATTGGATTATCTAGAACAACAAGGTGATATGATTCTGCCTGATAGACTGGTGATACGTAAACTTCGAGCCACCATCAGAAATAAACAGAAGATGACCAACTCAAGTCAATAATGGCATTTTGCTGTTACTGTTTTGGTGACTGTGTTGATAACTTTGAACTTCTTTCCAATAATGGCTTTATTTTGTTTGTGTTCTGAATTCTCACACAGTCCTATCAAATACAGATAGAAATATGTGTCTGAAGTGCTTTGAGAATTGTGTGTTGCATCATCTCTGTCTCTTGTCCTTTTACTTACGCAGATAATCTAAAGCTGGTTCTGTATGAATATAAATTACATGTATGCATTTTCACTTTTGTAGATCTGTAATTAACCCATAACAGTGGGATTCTCTAAATTTTCTAGCAAAAATTAACAGATTGAGCATTTTCCTGATGTCTTTTGTTTGATTTGTGAGCACTGCCACGGTAATCTTTTCTTGTGCTAACCCTCTTAAATGGTTATCTGTTTTGTGTACTGTATATGCTGAAAGAATGAGGAAATACCTATATTGTTAGATTTCAGGGTGATCTATAATAATTCAAAATGAAGTTCAGTAATGAGAAGGAAACAGTGATATGTGAATTCCAGAAAACTTAGAAAATTTTTTTGATTGCATTGGGGGAGACTTTTCTGGAAATGGAACTAAATATAATACAGGAAGGGATTGCCCAGTTAGAAAACTATTGGAAAGCAGATACATAAAATATTGTAAACAGCTCACTTGTAGAACACTGGAAGTTGAAAATTTGGGGAATTTTATGTAAAGGGAAGAAATTGTGTTTTTTAAATTGGGTAACAGGAGAGGTCAAGTTATTCATCTAATTATAGTACAGGTTTTGTAAGGTTACATGCAGTATTGTCATTTGAGTTCCCACCTTACATGTAGGAGAACGTCTTGGGAATTGAAAGTTATTTTCTTTTTACTGGGTACTTAATATTATGTAAAATTTGATTTAAAAAATCATACCTTTTCCTTCTATTACATGAAAAGAAAAAGAATGAAAAGAATAATTTTTTTATTTTTAATAAGCCATAGGTTATGACCTGCTTTATGAAGAAAGCAGAAGTAATTAGGGAAAGTCCCAGATTATTAGGGATTTCATCATTTATTATTTTGACACTTGTAAAAAATGTTCTAGAATTTACCCAAATTTTGACAAATTTGCTTAGTAAACTTAGTATGTTTATTCAAGACATGAAAAAACTTTACCTATGTGAATATTAATTTATGATTTAAAAGCAAAGTGTGTCCATATTTAATGTTTTGGCACTAATTTTTCCTAAAGTAGAATTAGTCATTTTTTAACTATCATTGAAATACTCTCCATTTTATGGTGACTTTCTTAGGATTCTAACACATTGAAAAGATTTTTCACTTCCCATAATTTCTGTTATCTTCATGATATATGTCCAGATTTTTTTTTAAAGATATGTCTGTGATGAGAACTTTAAAAGTACGTTTTGCATGAATTACCTCAGTGCACAGAGGAAAAAAAGCATCAGAAGTTAACATAGATATTGAATCAGATAATTACATCTCCTGTGAATTAAATGTATATAAATTGATTTTTCATTTTCCTAAAATGAAAATACTAAAAAGCTTGGAATTTCTGTCTGGATCGACTCACTGTTTTAAAATTAACCTTGTCTGTGAAATTCAGCTGTATCATTGCCACCTAGTGGTTAAGATTACTGTTAAGCTGTGTGGTTTTAAAGTTTAATATCTAGTAAAAGGTTCACTGTTTTGTGGCCTTGAGTGTGAATCTTATGACTCTTCCCTAGCTTGTGAGAGACTTTGCTTTCATTGATTGATAGTTGTTTTCTTATTTCTGAAGCAGCCAACACTGGTAGGCTAATAGTTCTGTTTTGGACCCTTCTATCTTCAAACAACTGTAAAAGCTTCCAATTACTGAATACTATATTAAGTTCTAAGCAGTGGCCTTATATAATCCTCAAATTCTGAATTAGGAGGGAATACTGATGTTCAGCTCACACTCTTAATTGCCGAAGATCACCACTTGGCTACAGGTAAGAATTTAAACCTAGGTGTTTGGTGCCAAAGCCTGTGCTTATACAGGGTCCGGCAGAAGTAAGGCTTGCTCGAGTGTTTTGGTAGGGTATGTGAATGTCTCACATGAGATGGATAGCAATTTGAACATTTCACCTAAAATGTCATATGGTGTGCTTGAGTGTGATATTGTTATGTTATAGAATTATATACTTAATGATTTTGTAATAAAAGATTTTGTAATAAAAACAAGGGGTGTTACTTGTGCTGGACCCTGAATCATCCAGGCTAACCTCAAACTTTTCAAATCTTCAACATTTATTCCTTGCCACTGCCCTCTACCACCTGGCACAGTTGACTGAATTTACTTACCTATTTTGCAGTACATTTGTGGCAGGAACTGCCTTTTCCTTTACCCTTTTATGACATTAGTTTTCCTCTTTCACAACTAGGTAGTGTGTCTGTTTCCCTGTTTCTCCGCAACGTAATAGCATTTGAAACTTAGATCATCTGCTTTCTGGTTAGCTGTGCTCAGTGAGGATCCTTTCTAACTTCCTAATTTAAAACCTACCACTGGGGAAAAGTTCAGCAAACACCCTTTCTCTTCAGTTCATTAGGCAATCTCAAAGATTTGGCACAGTACAGTACTGATATGATAGTCTTGCTGGACCAAAGGTACTGGAAAGCTTTATTATAAAAAGCACATGAGCATGTATATACTCAGATCCACAGAGGTCAAAGGGAAAAAATTAAGCCCCCAAACAAGATGACATGGGGAAGAGAATGAAGTTTAGGTTCAAACAGGTGGTTAAGAGAAAAAGAAAAAAATTCAAGGGGAATGTGGCTTGTAGTGAGGTTCATTTATTAGGGATATGATTTCAGCATCCTACCCTTAGGCTTACTAGTATGTGCTGTTCATTGTTAGATGGTCCCTGAAATCCCCCTTCCTTCCCCTCTTTCAGTTACGGGATGTTAATAAGTCAGTGACACACTAAGGGTTTGATCGATGTCAGAACTATTTAATGGATGATGTCAGAAGATGCTTGGGTACTGTATCTGCTCCAAAGTCATAAATTCTTAGTTTGCAATTCCTATTCCCTTACTGTGCCACCAGAGGTTCTATTTGGCTTTCCATTTCTCCACTGAGTAATTAGTCATAGACATGTTCTCTAATCAGCCTTGCCAGGTTTCTCCATTGATGAACCTTTATACATCTCTCAGAAAACCAATTGTACATTAAAATATTTCTTTAAACATAACACTTAGTAGCCAAGAATTGTGTGAGAGTAGGTTTTCAGGCGTTGATGCAAGAAATAAGAAACTTGCTTTTTATGAGAGATTTTGGCTCTTTTGGGAGTAGATGGGTGAGGGAAGTGGAATTCTTTGCCAGGTTTAAATTCAGTGAATCATTCTATAAAGTCCTACATATACATGAATAGTTTCTAATACTTCATTATTTAATGTTAGGAATTTGCATTAAATGTTGCATTTTTAAATAACCTCCCATTTTAACCTTCAAAAAATGAATAAAGAATTCATTGAGTTTTACTATTCATTGTGTAAGACTACTGGTGGTGGGTTTAGGAAAATATAAAGTGGAAGAGTGGTTCTTGTCTTTCAGGATCTTGAAATCAAGGTGGAAAAATAACCCTTGAAAAAAAAGCCCATCTGGTTTCATTGTAAGCTCATATAGAACAGCTAAAAATGTGATAAGGACTAGGTAAGGAAACATCATGATTTATTTTGCTTATTTATCCCTTTGCTGGCTTCTCTATACATTTAAAGCTTTTTGTTTTGTTTTGTTTTGTTTAGTTTTTACTGCTTTTGAGTATCCATTTCCATTACCTGTATCTTATGATCCCATATCTATCTCCAGTCATTCTTTCTTCAGATGTCCAGATCTATATCTTCAATTGAGTAGCAGTGTTTTAAGTTTGGAAGAAAAATTAAAATTGTTGCTTTGTTTCCCATCTATAGTAATCTCTTCATTAGCATACTAATGTCAGAGCCATCTAGGTGGGCTAAGGATTTAAAATAATTTTTTAACTGAATGCCAAGTTAAGTTTATCTATCTTGGTCTGAAATGGAAAATAGGTAATCATCCACTTTCTTATCTATATCTCCTCTTAGTTAGCCTTTCCTGATGTACATATATGCCCTTGTCTCTGACCATTCCTTCCTGTGGACAGCCACAAGTGGTTTCTGTTTTTGGTACCCTTATTTCTGCTCAAGTAAAATTTAGTTTGTTGTGTTTTAATCCCTAACCTCCTTAAAAGACCTTTACTTAAATTCCCAGGGGTGTCCTACCTGCAGCCCATGGGCCGCATGTGGCTCAGGATGGCTATGAATGCAACCCAACACAAAATCTTAAATTTACTTAAAATATTATGAGACTTTATTTTGTGATTATGTATCACTATGTGGTTCAGAGACTCCAAAATATTGGACACTCCTGTGAGACGAACTACATTATTTAAAAATGTCCTCTCATCTGTTTTTCCTATTTAAGGCAGCTGTCAACTTTACACAGTAACTAATGTCATGTGATTAAAAGCTGGGAATGAAAGGATGTCCAAAGGGTAGAAGTCTTTGGGGACACCTAATGTGAAAATTAGTGTTTTTAAGGCCTCAGGTTCTCTAACGCTTGTTATATTGTGAAGTGATTTTTGTGACATGCAGATTTTAATATTGGACTCTGAGATCAAGGACCATGGGATCAATGGACCTTCACACTCACCTTTTTTCATATTACAATTATATGATGTTTGTAGATACTCAATTTGAAGACATCTCTGAAAGGGGGCATTTCACTAAGTTCTAAAGATACCAAGGCAACTAAGGATCAATTGTGGTTGAAATCCCTCCCAGGTATACAAATCAATATTTTATTAAAAAAATAAACTGTAAAGAAACATAAATCTGAAAAGGACAGATAAGTAAATGTGTAATGAACAAATACTAATGGTGTAATTTGTATGAGTAAGATATGTTCTAGGCAATATATGGGATACATGAGTAAGGTTTTCTGCATTCAAGACATGTACTGTGGAGAGGAAGAGACCAAAAAAAGGAAGAATGAATTAAGGTTTGCATGCTGAAAGGGTACAAATAAAAGACTCATTAATTCTGATATGAGTGACATAAGAGTGTAATCTGATACGAGGAGTGGAATTATAAACATTTGAGTTGGTCTTGAAAAATAACTAAGATTTTCATGATGTTTGCTGTCATTGCTAAATATCCTCTGGGGACAAAATTGTACCCAGTTGAGAACCAACTGCTATAGACCTACAAGCTCACAGGTATTTAGTTTACCTTCCAAGTTATTGAAGGTAATATTTTAAAAAGCTGTTTTTGTTTTTCACCACTATTCCATCTTTCTAGCTTCTGATAGTAATTTTCCTGATGCCTGCTTCCTGACCACAAATTTGAGACTTTTGTCACAGCAACACCTCATTGCTAGGTACAGATTTCTCTCTTGATTTGGGTAATTTAGCTGATAAACCTCAGAATTTTAGAGACTTATAATAAATGTTTTTCTCTCAGCAGTCTTGTGATGATAAAGGACTTGATCAGAGCACAACTTTTGCTCAAGTGGTGATTCATTGGCCCAGAACTCATCCATCGTGTGATTTTGCATTTGCTAGATACTTAGCATCTTCTGCATCCAGTTAGCAAATAGGAAAAATAAGAGTGAAGAATATACACTTCTTAAGTTTATTCTTTCAGAATGATATATATTATTTCAGTTCACAGTTTAATGATGAGAATTAATCACCTGGTTCTACATTGACAGAGTGGGTGTTTGGAAATGACTCGCTAGCTAGGTAGCTGCTTCCTAGTGACAGCTCTATACTGCAGTAGGAGAAGGCACAAATTTTATTGAAAGCTCTTTCTGAAATAAAAATAATGACAATTATTCTCAGATAACCATTTACTGTTCCCTAATCTTTACTGAGTTTGTAGTCTTTTATGGAGGTGGTACTCTGCCAACGTTTGATCATTCTTAATTGTGCATTCCTCACTGTACAGCTGAAGTTGCCTGAAAGACTATGGACTCTGCTTATACAGGATATGTTGCGGGAAGTATAGAGACATCAGCTAAGGTTTGGTGGAAAATATAGGAACATTAACTAAGGTTTGGGTGGAGCCACTGATAGTGAGAATTAAGGAATGGGTACTACATCCTGCCAGATAGGGAACTTGGGAGCTTGCTTTCTGAGGGTGGATGCTCATAATCCCTCCTGATGTTATCAGTTATCAGGGACATTGCCCTATGATTACCTCAAGCTCTGCTTCTTTCTGAAGACAGGCATCATTTTCCCTTGTGACTACCCTGGAAGGTGGTAGTATGTATCTGGATCCTTGTACTAGGCCCCTTGTTGGTTATACTGTATCTGGACTTCTGCTTCCAGCCTCACCACTTCATTATATGGAACACAATATTCTCACAGTTTATGGCCCTCCAAAAGTTTATCTTCCTGTTTTGAGGATGGTTGTACTGTACTTGCTTCATTTAAAAGTATAAATTTTCTATTTTTTATATGATTGATCTAAGATGAGAATAAAACATCTGCTGTCTTCATTTATCTTGCTATCAGAAGTCCCAGGTGTGTGATCTTGGATGAGTGTCTAAATCTCTCTGATTTGATTTATCTCTAGAATGGGAACAATAATATAGATTGCTAAATGAACGAAATAAAATAATGTACAATACTTTGTGAGCTAGTATGTTCATTTTTTCTATTAATAGGAAGAATAAAGGAGAAAGAATCAAATGTGAAGAGTGGGAGAGTAAGGTGATTAAGAGAATAGGAGTTTGTGGTTGAAGGGAGGGATTATAGAGTTAGAGATTTGCAACTTTAGATTTACAGTGTGGAGCCAATTTATACAATAGGGTTCTGCCACAACTTTTTCAATGCTCTAAGCTGCTTTCTTGTATTATATGATGTGAGGACTAACCCTTTTATTCATACTCATCTTTTGTAATATTACAATTTTGTGATGTTTATAGATTCTCAATTCGAAGACATCTCTGAAAGGGGGCATTTCTCTAAGTCCTGAAGATACCAAGGCAATAAAGGATCAACTGTGGTTGAAATCCCTTCCTGGTACACAAATCAATATTTTATTTTAAAAAAACATACTGTAAAGAAACAGATACATCTGAAAAGAAGAGACAGATAAGAGCTATTGAATAGATTAGTGACAACCATTTGTATAATCGTTACCTCTTTTTGAATGAGGTAAATATTGTAAAAAACAAAGTGATAACAATGATGGCAGATTTGTTTTTAAAACTATTTTTGAAAATATGATCATGTTGAAATAATTTTAAGTTGACTGAGAGCACTTGTGTGGTTTCCATTGCCACTAAAAAACAATAGTGGTGGGAATCTACCTTTTCATTAATAGCATTTTGACACAAGATCACTGAGAGGCTTGGTATTTGATGCCATTCTGAAATTAAGATAATACATTCAATCAAGAAGCCAGTAGCTCTTCCGTTTTCCCTTTATACATACTGTCTTTTGTGTGTCTATCTGACAAACTATCTGCCTTCATAGTAACCTTGCTGTTGTTTAGAGACTGAGCCTCAGTTCTCTGCCTTTTACTGTTTGATTTCTATATCCTCACACAAGATTTACAAAGGAAGACCGAGTAGGTTTGTTTGGTGTAAATTGGCATAAGTAACAGAAAGTTGTCAGTATGTATGCGAGTGGGAAAATGTACAAACTTCATTGTTGGTAAAAACTCACTTGATAAAGCTTTTATTGTATAAGGCATGTAAAGTAAACTCTTTGTTGCAGAAAACTGTAAGGGTTCCTTGGCAACTGAAAACAAGAGGTTGCATTTAATCATACACTTAAACACCGCTATGATTTTTTATTTTCATTTAAGTATTTAGGACTACCTCATTTTTACTGTTTACTACAGATATTTTGAATAAAATGAAATAAAATTTCTCCAGAATATGTATAATGAACTTTCTCCAGAAGTATGGAGCTTTTTACACCACTGGTAGAGCTAAAAGGTTGATTAGACAGGCAATTCACTAGACTGTTAGAAAAGGGGTTCACTCACCACATTGCTGCTTGGATGAGATACTCTTTCCAACTTAGGCTCTATGATTCTTTCATGTTGAAGGGTCATAGGGAGAGCACTGATCAAATTATCACACAGCAATTGGAATACTTTCAGAAGCTTTCATTTGTGCAGTGAGTATCTACTTAGTACTCACTGTATGTCAGGCACTGCTCTAACCCTTAGGATTCCAGCTTTCAGAGTAAGTAGGTGCTTTTCAGAATGTAAGCCTTGTATTTGATTTCTCTAGTTTCAAAGAATCACACTTTGCCATCAAAAATATATCCAGTCATGGAATCTAAAATAAAAATCAAGACAAATCCAGAAAGAATTAGACAAACAATATGAGACATACAACATGAAGCATAATGAGAGAGACAATATGCTTCTCTTTCGATGACTTGTTTTTTGTATTGAATTTCACAGGGATTTGTGACTGCTTCTGCACTTCAGACAACAGGTTGGACTTTTCCTCTCCTGCCCGTTTAAAGTTATTAACTATGTTGCAATAACAGTAACAATGGATATTATTGGCTATGTGGAAGTTACTTTTCTAAATGATTTGCAAGTAGTATATAAGTTGTTCCTCATAAAAATATTGTAATATGATGTAGGTAGTATAAATAACAGTACTATTCCTTTTTCCTGAAGAGGAAACTGAGGCATGAAGAGACAAACTTGTCTAAGGTTAAGCAGCTGTTAAGAGATAATACAAAAAAGCTGTTAGAAAAAGCCAGATATTGTGCTTACTTTCAATTTGATATTAGCTTCATACCATATAACTTTTCTAGATAAGAAAATCTGTATGCCTAGCACATGGATTCCTATTTTAGTTTTACAATTTTGAGGCATGACAAAAGGAATTGATTATAGTGAGGTGGAAGAAGTTACAGTGGAAGCTTATAAATGCTTCAACAACACTGATCTGTCCATTTTTTCTGATTTTCCTTCATAGGTTCCTCTTCCTGTACCTTCTTATTGAAATGAAAGTATTAGAATTCTGTCTAGCTCCTCCCCCTTGCCACTCAATCCCTGAGCGATCTTATCTCAGACATGGATTCTGTCACTACTCTAAATTTTTATAAATCTCATCTCTACATTTCTGAATAAGACCACTTTCCTGTGTCCAATCAGTATATACAACTACCTAGGTCAACTGAGGTTTTGAATTGTATTTTAAACTTGTAATAATTTTATTTTTATCTGTAAAGTTAATTTTTATAACTAGAAGTTACATTTAGTTCTCTACTTTTAAGAAAATCTACATAATCTAAAATGGATTTGTTTAGTTCTTGCTATCTCAGTGAGGCCATAAATTAATTATTACTAAGGTAAAATTAACCTCGTATGTCAACATAGATTGCAATTTAGGTGAATAATTTTTCCACAATACATTTTCTAACAATGCAGTTCCCTAAAAAAATCTCAACTTTAAAAAGGAGATTTTGAATTTATTATATCAAACAATTTTCAGCAATACAAGATTTTTTCTTTTGGAGCATGCCATTTTTAAGACAGACCTTGATGCAAACTCAAAAAATTGTGATGAGGCTCAAGTAAGTGTTGATTAGCATTTGTATGACAACTCTTTTGTAAATGTCACCAAACCTTTTTTTTTCTCTCATTAACGAGATGTAATTCAAAATTCATTGAATACTGCATAAACACAGATCTAACTAGATTACCATTCTTTGGACTGGATCTGATTTAGGCTACATGAGCACAATTCCCAAACTGGAAGAGTTTAGCTGTTTTCATCTCCCCATAAATTTTACATACTATTAACATAGATCATAAAAATCTAAGTATATGAAATATCCAGGCAAATTGATAAAAACAAAAAGTAGATTAGAGGTTCCAGGTTGGGAAGTGGAGTGTTGCTTAATGTGTACAGAGT
Source organism: Pteronotus mesoamericanus (assembly GCF_021234165.1). Taxonomy (NCBI): domain Eukaryota; kingdom Metazoa; phylum Chordata; class Mammalia; order Chiroptera; family Mormoopidae; genus Pteronotus; species Pteronotus mesoamericanus. The sequence continues at coordinate 2,174,166 of NW_026555313.1, forward strand.
TTCCATTTGGGATTGTGAAAGAGTTAAGAAATATGAGTAGTTGTGATGGTTACACAGTATTATAGATGTAATAATTATCACTTAGTGGTGTATTTAAACATGGGAAATTTTAAGTTTTATGTATTTTAACATGGTAAATAAAACATTTTTTGGCAAAAAATGTAATGGTTTGTGTAAGACTTAAATTCTTAAAACATCCATGACAATAGGTCTTCATTTCTTTGGATTTCTAATTAAAATGCTAACAGAGATTTATAGCGTCTGGCTCCTTTAAAAATTTTTAGCCAAGGTAAATTAAAGAATTTGTATTGTTGATGAGTCTTATAATTATATTTTTGCTCAATGGCGTCCAAGAGGTGAAACAATGACTACCACCCACTTCATTTACTGTCTGTAGATATAAACAAATCAAAAGGAAAGAACTAAATGAAGAATTGTTATACAACCAATGTATAAATTCATTCACTTAAAAAATCATTTATTTGACATTTAAAAAGTATGTTCATATAAATAAAATATTATCCTGTCAAGAAATGTAGAGTCATAACTACATCTTCAATATTAAGATCACGTTCACCAGTGTTTTCCATACCCAACAATAGGATCTTGGACCCTGTAGATAATGGAAAAACTTTGTGGTAAAATCTCTTAGTATATAGTAAGCAAATTATCTTAGGTAACTATAATTACCTAGAAGTATTCACCTTATGCATAATTTTTTTGAAATTAACAATATTTAATAGAGCTCTAGTTAATTTCACAAGCTACTCTGAGTAATAGTCATTTAAAAGTATTATAAAGCCCTGGCTGGTGTGGCTCAGTGGGTTGAGCACTGGACTGCAATTGAAAGGTTGCTGGTTCAATTCCCTGTCAGGGCACATGCCTGGGTTGCAGTCTGGATCCCCGAGGAACAACAAATCAATGTATCTCCCTCATATCAATATTTCTCTCCCTCGCTTTCTCCCTCCCTTTCTCTTTCTCTAAAAAATAAAATCTTTAAAAAATAAAAGTATTATAAAATGTGACAATTACCTGGTTTTTGTTACTAATAGAATTGATATTTAGATTTATAAAAAATTATGCAGAATATACAGGGAGTTCCCTTATACCCTTTCTTCCATACCTTAGCAGTTTACCCAATTTTTAACATCTTCCATTAGTATGGAGCATTTATTATAATCAGTGAAACAATAATGATACAGTTTTATTAACTAAGATCCATAGTTTACATTAGGGTTCACTCTTTGTGCTTTACAGTTTTATGGGTTTTGAAAAATGTTTAATGTCATGTATCCACCATTTCACTATTACACAAAATAGTTTCACTGCCCTGAAAACCCTGTGTTTCACCTGTTCATCATTCCCTGTTTCCCTACTTTCCTCCTCTGAACCCTTGGTAACCACTGATCTTTTGACTCTATAATTTTGCCTTTTCTACAATGTTATAATGTTAGAATTTTAGCTTTTTCAGATTGGCTTCTTTTACTTAACAATATGCATTCAATGTTTCTCCATGTCTTTTCATGGCTTGATAACATTTCTTCTTATCGCTGAATAATATTCTATTGTATGGATGTACCACAGTATATATACTTTCCTACTGCAGAGGGGTCATTTTGATTACTTCTAATTTAGAGGCTGCTATAAATATTTGTAAATGGGTTTTTGTGTAGACAGAATTTTTCAACTCATTTGGGTAAATATCTCGGAGTGCAATTGCTGAATCGTATAGTAAGGCTGTGTTTTGCTTTGTAAGAAACTTCCAAACTGTTTTCCATGGATGTACCATTTTGCATTTCCATTAGCCATGAAGTAGGGTTCCTGTTACTCCACACCTCACTGGTACTTGGTGTGGTCAGTGTTTTGGATTTCAGCCATTCTAATAGGTGTGTAGTTATATCATTGCTGTTTTAGTTTGCAATTCCCTAACAGTACTTGATGTTGAGCATCTTTTCATTTGCTTATCTGCTATGCAGATATTTTCTTTGGTGATGTATGTGTTTAGATCTTTTGCACACTTTTTGATTGGGTTACTTGTTTTCTTATTGTTGGGTTTGGATTTCTTGGTATATTATGGATGTAAGTCTTTTTTTTTGAAATCAGATATGCGTTTTGCAAGTATTTTTTTTCCTAGTCTGTGCCCCCTAGGCCCCCCGCCGCCGCCCTATTCTCTTAATAGTGTCTTTTGCAGGGCAGAAGTTTTAAATCTTAGTATTAAGTGTAACTTACCAGTGTTTTCTCTTATGGGTTGTACTTTGGTGCTGTATCTAAAAAAAAACACCCCAAAGCCAAGGTCACCTAAACTTTCACTGTTTTATTTTCTAGAAGTTTCATAGTTTCGCATTTCACACTTAAGTCTATAAAGCACTTTAAAGTTATTTTTGTTTAGTGTGTAAGGTTTGTGTCTAGACTCATTTTTTTTGCATGTGAATTTCTAGTAGTTCCAGAATCATTTGTCCAAAACACACACAGATGCACACTATAAAACTCCTTTCAAAAACCGCAAGTATATAGCCAACAGAGACAAAGATATAACTCATACTTGAGTGACACATTTTAAAGTGGAAACCACTGTTATAAATTTGCTATGTAAATGGTTTTGATTCTAAAGGAAGCACAGAATATTTTGGTGTCTTAAATTCTGCTAAGAAATTTAGGTCTCTGGAGAAAATTAAAACAGCTTTATAAAAAGAGCATTTTAAGTGGAGCAATACCCCCATCTTGTGGTGTTTCAGAATACTGACTGCTTTTTAATGGCATTTTGAGTTTACATATTTGTAGGTAAAATAGAGCTAACTTGATTATTCCTGGTAACAGGGGACAGTAATCACACAGAAAGTTAAATCTACAATTTATCCATGCTTTAAAATTTTCATAAAGTTAAATATAGTTGACATACAATATTACATGCTTTTCATTTGTCAGATTTATTCCTATTTTCTAATCAGTTTTCTTTTAAAAAAACCGTGAAGACCTTGTTTGTCCTGTCTTAATTTCTGCATGAGATTTCATGCTCTTCAACTATTTAAATGAAAGAGTTATATTAGTAAGCAGTAGGTGCCTATTATTTACAGTTTGCTGTTCAGTGTTAACTTTAACTGTATTGGATTCAGAGCAAGAACAAAGAAGTGACAAGAAATGACAAGAAGTGACATTTAAATCTACCTTTTCTTAAGTCTATTGCCTGGCACTTACTTTTAAAAATATGTATTACAAGCACTCTTGTTAGTTTCTTGCTATTTACAGTATAATAAAAAATGAGGATTTCTTATCACCATCACCACCACCAAATGCTTACTGTGCTACACTCCCTTCCCTCCAACTGGGGCACTTCTGACCATCTATTATATGAGAGGAAACCTCTAAAGAGGTATGCTTAGCAATGCAAATGTATTATTTGACATTTAACTCTGTTTTGCATTATTTGAAATTTTTATTGATTTGGTTCTGTAGCATATGAGGTTTTATTTTTAATTAATCCTGGACTTAAAGCATTCACTGAAGGGGCTCTGCTATGTCAAAACTATGTGACTAAGAACATAAAAGTAGGGAACATGAGATACAGCCCCTATGCATCAGATGCTTAGAGAGTAGTTGAAGACACAGGCAGACATGAAGACACAGGCAGACATACAAGAGCCACATTTAAAAAACAAGGTAACATAAGTTATTTTGAAATGCCACAACACAAACTACATTTGTAGTTCTTTTATCTTTTGCCTCGGTCCTTCCGTTTATCTGATAACTTTGAGAGAGGATTTGAGTGAGCACTTAACTATTTTCATAATACTGTACTAGATGTGATGAAGGATACAAGTAAGAGGTACAGGGAAAAAAATGAAGACCCTTATAACCTAGCCAGGGTAATTGACAAAAACAAAAACAAAACAAACCAAAAAAAAACCCCCCCAACTGTGTTAGAGAATAGAAATGCCTACAGCTATACATAGTATACTGAAGTTATGAATGGAAAGAATGGGAGATATTTTTTGTTTTTATCAGGTTCCTTATGCATATTTTGAATATATTTTTAACTTTTTAAAATTAAATATGGTTCACATAAAATATCATAAGATTTTATTTTGTCAGACTTATTAATACTTTTTAATTAGTTTTTTTTTAAGTGAAAATTCTCCTACACATGGTGTATTATGGACACCGAGGTGGGAAAAGAAGATTGTTGTACACCAAAATACTAAATACTTGGGTTAATGAAGTGGTGTTATGGGTTTTTTCCTCTGTAGTATCTGAACTTCCTCTGCATGTCCTCTTCAGTCTACTCTAGATACTCTTGTGAGAATATCCAACAGTGGTGAGGAGTTGTTTTCTGCCACAAGGAGATAGTCAGGGAGCCACATACGAGGTGTCTGCAGCCCATGGAGAAGATGTAGAAAGCCTGGGTTTACACAGCTGCCATAGAAGGTAGCCTCGTTTGTTGTTGTTGTTGTTTGTTGGTTTGTTTTGAATGTTGTAATTACTTTCAAATGCAGAACCTGCTTTGAGCTGTGACCAAGAAAATTACCATATTTTGCCTTGTATAATACACACTTTTTGCTCAAATTTTGGAGAGAAAGATAAGGATGCACATTATGCATGGACACAATGATTACATACCACGGGTATAATTATCTCATGTATAATGTGCACAAAAACATGGATGCACATTATACATGGCAAAATATGTAATCAAATCTGTTTAAGCTTATAAAGAAGTAACTCAAATCTCTCTTCCAGGATATCTGATTTAATTGACCTGGGGCAAATGCATTCTCTCTCTCTCTCTTTTATCTTCACCTGAGGATATATTTATTGATTTTACAAAGAGAGGAAGGGAGGGAGAGAGGGTTGGGGAAAGGGAGAGAGAGAGAAACATCATGTGGGAAACATCAATCAGTTGTATCCTGTACATGCCCTGACCAGGAATTGAACCCATAACCTAGGTATTTGCCTTGACCTGGCATGCAACCCACAACCTTTTGGTGTACAGGATGATGCTCCAGCCAAATGAGCCACCAGCCAGGGTCACAAGCAGTCGTTAAAGTACTTCGGGTGATTCTAATGTACAGCCAAATTGAGAACTTCTGTGTTAGAGGCCAGTGTGGGAGAGATGGCCACAGTAGTAGCTCTGAGGTGACTGAGTCGTTACCTAATTGTTGGCAGCAGGCCCCAGAGTCCAGGGGCTCCATGGATAGAAGGATAATTGTAGTCCTGACTTAAGAAACAGCACCGGCACCGACAAGAGAGTGCAAATGCTATACTTCCTGGTGAGAGGGGATGCGAGATCTTGCTGTTATATAAGTACGGGCTATTATGATCTTGGCTTTTCAGGTTACATAATAATTCCAATGAAGAACAGTCTTTAGAAAGAAATAAAATCCTGGGAGTTTGGAGTCACATGATGCCAGATATATTCATGACTATATTTGATAGCTACTAAAGATATTTCTCAAATTTGTGATGTATGAATAAGAAAGATAAGAAAGTCTGAGAACCTTCCCAGGTACAAGGAGAAAGTAAAGAGATATAACAATGAAACATTATGTGAGACAATGGACTGGAAATCATGCTATAAAGGCTATTATTGGGACAATTGATGAAATTTGAATGTGAAAAGTGGGTTAGTTAATAGTATTGTATTAATGTTAAATTTTGTGATTTTGAGAATTTCATTCTTGTTCTGAAAGAGAATGTCTTCACTCTCATGAAATACACACAAGAGTACTTAGGAGTCAGGGTTATAAGGTCTCCAACTTAAGCTCATATATTTAAATAAATGGCATATACATATAAAATATATACAGAGACAATGAAGAAGCAAATGAGGCAATTGATGAATCTGGATACTTGGTATCAGAAGTTTATTTTACTATTTCTATAACTTTTCTCTAAGTTTGAAATTATATTTTTAAAAAGTTACCCTCCCCCCCCCCCCCCCCCCCCCCCGGCAAAGAAAAGGAAACAAAACAAATCAACATGAGAAGAGTCTCAAATGAAGGGAACTGAAGGCAAAGAAAACATCTTTGAAGTGGGAGAGGCTTGGAATACGATAAGAACTAAGAGAAGGTCAGTATGGCTGGAGTGTGTTGACAAAGCTGTAGGACAGCAAGCCATGAAGAAGAAGGTGAGGAAATAGAAGCAGGGGTTAGATCACGCAGTTCTTATAGGCTGTAAGTTTGGATTTAATTCTAATGGGAAGTCACTATAAAGCTCTGAGCAGGATGTAACATGACACACTTTAGAGTTAGTTTCTGGGAATGGCTTTTTTTATTGCAGCAGCTTAAGCTAAACGAGTCTCTGAATAGCTCAATCACTGTATGTACAGAAAGGAGGAAAACAAATAGCTAGGCCTCTGGGGGCCTCTTTGCAGGAGAAGGAGTGTGGCGGGGTGAGGTGGGGGGAACCCACACTGGGACAGGTGGGACAGACAAAAACAATAGCCGCCACTGCTCACGCCTTGCCATGCCTTGACTGCCCATCATAGCACAGTACCTGACTCCCGCTGCAAACCTTCATTTCAAGCTCACAGTTCTAGAAATGTTCCAATCACATTACAAATGACCCCACATTCAACACTGAGAGCAACAGCAGGAGTCCACACTTAAACCCTCCCCAAAGAGAGACAACCCATCTAATTTCTCTATTCTGTTCCAAACTTAGCATCTTTGGGTGAGAATTATTTCACTGGGTCCGATTTGAATGTGGCTCTTCCTGTCCCTTCAGTTGAAGGCTAAATGCCAAACTTAGTATTGGAAGGGAAATGGGAAGTTGCCTCCGAACCCACATTAACTGACATCTGCTTCCGCGGCAGCAGCCCGCTACTCACAAGTCACCAGGTGATTGCAGTTGGCATTCTCAGACAACTCCTGGCTGTGCTGGCATGTATGTTCACACTGTTTGGTGCCTAGGTCCTTTCTCTTTATACCCTACATCCTGAACTTATGATAATATTTTAAGACAGCAGAGAGTCAGGATCCTCCCCTGGGGGACAGGGACTTGGGGCGTACCCAGGAGTACGCTGAACTAATTTTGGCAGACTTCTCTTTGTGATGATGAGAGAATGCAGACTATATGCCTCTTAATTTTAATCCTTGGTTTGTGTGTGTTTCCAGGCAGTCCAGTTCCTTATATTCTTACACATGACATTGTGGAATTTGTCTTCACTGATCTTTAATTACAATAAAAATTCCTGTGTCATAGAAGAAAATGAATACAGTGATGTCGCTCTCCTGCAAGACGAACTACATCTGCTAGATGGGCATATCAAAGATCTCCCTGCTACGCTAAGTATGTTGATTTCCTCCAGGGGACAAACTGAGCTTTTTCAGGCTCTGCTTGCCAGATTTGTCAGCCTCAACACTATTCCTGAGAATGAGGTAGGTGAGGATTCCCCTTCTGAGGCACACAGACAGACCTCTGCATGTTTTGTCTCCCAGCGTGCAGTCCCCTTCTGATCACAGAACACAGCCTCTGTAAAGGAAACAGATTCCATGCATTTGGGATGGAAATGCGCACCTTAGCCTGCCAAGCCCTCCACCCCACTGTTTCTTCTCCCAGTGACAGAGATGGCCATGTGACCCTAAAACCAGGGTGGTCAGACCCTTCCCCAGAATTCCTCTTTAGAGTTTTTGGAGATCTTCTGTTCAAACTGGAGCTGTTAGACTGGTAGGTTGTAAGGCTTGGGGTGTCAGGCACCCCTGCACCTGCTACATGGAAACAGTCTGAGGGACAGGTCTCTGGTAACAGCGGATGTGCACTTCACCCAGCTTGACTCAAGCCATGTTACTTCTGGATTTTTCAGCTAAGTGACCAAAAAAAAAATACCGCTTTAAGTGTTTAAGTGACAGTCTGCTATGTGCAATCATGACTCCTGCCTTGTCACACCAGGGCTTCACTGCCTTAGCTAACCACTTCGCTGGCGAGTGTATGGGAGACTGGGAATTGTTTTAGCAATTAAGCGGCCACAGAGCTTCTTGGCCAGGCTTGGGTTTTCCTTGACAATTAAAACTCCCTTAACATTATATCGCATTGCTGGTGGGTTACATTCTGGGGAACCTCATGAGTTTATAACAAATGCCAGAAATCTTGTTAAGCTGTGATTCCAGAATACAGACTCTGCCTTTGAAGTTTGTATCTCTGAGCAGAAGGAGCCAGGCCTCTCTCCACAGCTGCAGGCCTCAGCTGAACACTTTTGTTCTTGTCTCTACTTTTAGAACAATGGACAGGAAGGGGAGACAAATAGATTTTATTCTCCATAAATATTATTGTAATATTTTTATTAAATATTAAAGAAGAGGATTTTTTCTTTTTACCACTTTCAAATCCCTATCAGTAAACACTTTAATTTAAAAGCTTGTGTATATAAAAGTAACTTTTCAGTGCATCTATTTGTTTTAGCTGTTCTGTAAAAGTCAAAATTTCATATTTGAAATATTTATAATTTTAAAAAGTCAATTCTAAAATTATCTAATCAGACATTGTAATTTCTTTTACTTTTTTAACTGTGATGTTATATTTGTATATAACCTTTTGCTTTTGAGTTCTGAAGGGCCTTTTGAAAAATATTTCATTTCTGTGTAAGTATATGAATAGATTATACATAAAAATATAAAGACTGTTGATAATATAATTTAATAATTACTTTTTAAAGTTTAAGCCCTATAAACTGCCATCAGTAGGAGGGAAGAATGGGGCAATAGTTTAAATAAGCAGGAGATAAACTACTGAGAGGTAAACTAATTTATTTACAAATGGTTTTATATTAATTAAATTGTAACACATTTACTGAAATAATTTTTAGAATTGCTTTCTTTGCTAGTTGATTTTGACTAAATTTCCTATTAAACATAGCTCTTCTGATTAGCTTGTTTTAAGAAATTCCAAGATGCAAAATATAAACTTCTGACATATGATGTGAATGAAGGAAAATATTCAGATGAAGGAAGAATTCTTCCAAAATTAATCACATCTTATTTAAATAGATAGTTCTACTAGTGATTTATTTTCCAAAGTGTGCATTTAGCAACTGTATTAATTTTCTATTGCCACATAATTTATCATATACTCAGCAGTTTAAGGCAATAAACATTTTTTAGTGCGCAGGTCCGTAGGCCAGAGGTCGGGTGTGGCATGGTTGTGTTTTGTGCTCTGGGCATCACAGGTTGAAATCAAGGTGTTCATCAGGTTGGTACTTTCTGCAGGCTCTAGGGGAAAATTCAGGTTTTAGGAGGCCTTTACTTCCTTATGGTAAAGGACTGAGGTCCCCATTTTTTTATTGGTTGTTGGTTGGAGATTGGTCCCAGGTCAACCCCTTTTCTTTGACACTCTGTCCCCTCCATCTTCAAAGTGAGCAACAAAGACTATCGCTCACATTGAACCCCTCCCCCTCCCATTTTGAATCTCACCAGGAGGAAACCAGTCCTTTTTAAGGCTCACCTGATCAGACTAGGCCCACTGAAGGCTCACTGAAGATAACTTCCCTGTCTTCAGGTGAACTTATTTGGGACCTTTATTGTATCTACACAAACCTTCATAGCAGCTCCTAGATTAGTGTTGGATTGATTCACTGGGAGACAGTTTGTATACACTGGCGGGTGGGGAAGAGAATCCTGGGAGCCAGCTCAGAATTCTATTATAGCAGTGGCACACACTATAATTGGATTAAAAATATCCATTTAAAAAATATGATTCCTAATACAAAATGAGAGTTTAGTTGGAAGATTTGAAAGCTATTTTAAGAGGGCGTTAAACCCCTGGAGTTCAAGTAGTGGTATTTCCCTGGTCTCCCAGATGTCAGTCCCCAGTCACAAAGTAACTGCGCAGTCTGTGTGGGATCCACTAATGAGTCTACTGCCCTCCCTCCAGCAAGACTTTCCCCATGACATCACCGGCATTGTGCACCTCCTGTCCTCCATTGCAGGCTCAGTACCCTCTGGGTGTTTATTAAAGGAAAGCTTGGGAACCTAGAGCCACACATCCCTAGCTTGGAGCAAGAGAGGGGCCTCGCTTATGCTTTCTAACCTCACACAAGGCCAGTCATGGGGTGGCAGCCCCCCTGCCAGCCCCTCCTCTTCCATCTCAGTGCCTCCTCCTCGGAGTCAGGGATGCGATCCCAAAGGCCCAACTATTCTCCGAATCAATTCTCTTCATCTCTTCTGAGGCTAAGCTGTGAAAACACTCCTCAGGTTCTGCCAACTACATAATCTCTTTTTCGCATTTCAAACTTCAATATACTCTTAAAAAACAAACCTATCAAAACCTCCCCCAAAGCCAAATGGCAAAAGCAGCTCTGCTTCCTAGAGCCCAGTGTTCTAATGAAGGTTCAGGATGTTGTCTGTGATCCTTAAGAAAGTGTTAAATCATGGGCGATGCACCATTTAAGAACATGAGGAAGTGTGTGAAACTGCCCTATTTCTAGTTAGCTGTCATCCCAGTACGGACTCGGCTTGTAGCCAGAAACGCATTCATTTCTGAATCTTGTTCATTAGTTATCACTGCTTTATTAGGGGTTTTCTGCCTCCGTCGTGAGTGAGGGACCGCTGCACTTCACAGGTGACCCTGAAGCAGCCCTGGTGCCTCAGCTCCAGCCATTGGTCCCCCGAGTTACCAGCTCTCAAGTCTATAAATCGTGCCTTACCAACAAGGCTGCTGAGGAGTGTTCACGTGTGAGGGGTTCAGTACCAGATGTTCTGGTTCAAATTCCAAAACATCTGCTCACTAACTGAAGTCATTTAATATTTCTGTGTATTAGTTTTCTATCTTGTGAGATGTACCCTTAGTGTGACTGACAGGTAAGAAGTATTGATACTTACCACATGAGACATTTTTTCAGGCACCTGCACTTCCTGCATTGGGAACTAAGCTTGTTGGGGCATTTCTTGTATTTTGGCGCAGAAACTGGCAGAGCTAGGTGAGTAGGTGAGGCTTCCATTATTTTCAAAATATGTCCAGAATCTAACCATTTCTTCCTGTTACCACCCCACCCCTGCTTTGGTCCAAGCCATCCAACATTTCTTACCTTGAAAATGGCAATAGCCTCTTAAATGAGCCCCTGCTTCTCTCCTTGCCCCCGGCAGTCTGTTCTTTATATGGCAGCTAGGATGATCCTTTAACAACTGCAGTCTGATCTCTTCTCCTTAAGAGTTCTGCAGGGATTTTTCTCTTCACTCAGTGTAAAAATGGAAGCCCTTTCTGTGGCCTACTGGCCCTTCATTATCTGGACCCTATTAACTTTCTGACCTTTTCCTGCTCACACGGTTCATGCAGTGCTGGCTCCTTTTCTGCTCCTCAGACATGCCATCACCTCAAGGTCTTTGCACGTGTTGTTTCCTTGGTCTGGCGTGAGCTTTCCTCAGATAGGACATATCCTTATGTCTTTGCTCAAACATCCCCTTCTCAAAGAGAGTTCACGTTGACCCTCTCTTCTCACACCTCTGATTTCTCTTTCCTGCTCTGCCTTTTCTTTTTCTATAGTCTGCATCATAACCTCTACACGTTACATATTTTCCTTATTTAGTATGGCTATTAGTTTCTGCTTCTTTATTTTACACACACGCGTGCACACACACACACACACACACAGGGTCTGGCAGAGGTAATGCCTGCTTGAGCGTGGTTAGTAGGGTACATGAATGTCTCGTTGTGAGATGGATAGCAATTTGAACATTTCACCTAAAATGTCACGTGGTGTGCTTGAGTGTCATATTATTATGTTACAGAATTACATCCTTATGATTTTGTAATAAAGGATTTTGTAATAAAAAAGAGGAATTATTTGTGCCAGACCCTATATACACATACCTTATAGGGAGGGATATTTGCCTGTTTTGTTCTCTGATGTAGCCCATATACCTAGAAATACACCTGATGTGTAGTAGAGAGTCAATAAGTATTTGTTGAGTTCAACAGAGATTGGAGGATGTGCTGAGAAGACAAAGACAAATACAGAGAAAGATGGATGTAATGACAATTTAAAAGCTGGTATATTACAAAGAGCAATGCAGAATTCTAAATAAGAGTGTGAATCAAAGAGGCAGAATGCTACAAAATTTGATTATAGGAACCAAAGTACCATCTGAACCAGCTAGTTTTACATTAGTCTTTTCAGGCATTTGTAGATATGTAAGTAATAATCTAGTGCTCCACGCAATGTCTGATTATAGGTTGAAAAAATATGTTTTGATTGACTCACTGTCAACTCTGTAATTGTCAAAACTCAGGTATATCTGTGAGACAAACCTTAATAATCACTGCAGTGCAAGCAGGTGAAGAAGAGGCTGGGACTGAAGGGTGATCAGTGATCTGTGTTATAATTTCCACCTACGAGGGTGCAGTGCACAGATCTTACTGGACTTTAAATTCCTACCGATAGGGGTTTGAGTCCCAGCTTGGTTAATTTGTAGTTGTATGGCTTTGGTTAGGCTGTTTTACACCTTAGGCCTTCAATGTATTATGCTTCATAGCAGTAATATTATCCTGACAATGAAAGAATTTAGTGAAAGTGCTATTTTTATTACTATTGTCAAATGAACATGGAGAAGTTAGGCTTCATTTAGATGTAGATTAATGTTATGGGCTGAATTATACGCCCTCCATCCCAATTCATATATTGAAATCTTAACTCAGTGTGGACTGGATTTGGAGATAAGGCCTTTAAAGAGGTAATTAGTGTCAAATGAGATCATAAGGATAAGAACCTGATCTGATAGGATTAGTGTCTTTATAAAAGAGAACCCCGGAGAGTCTGCTCTCTCTGTTGTTTAAGGAGACAGGGAGGGTGGCAGATGCAGAGACAGAGAACCTTCAGGTTGCAGTCAGCCCTTGGGATAACACTGGGCATGTTGTAAATCCTGAAGATGAGGTATTCTCAGAGCCTTGTAAGGACCCCTGGAAGTTGACTGGGATTCTAAGACAGGTTCATATTTCAGCCAAAAACTGGACTGCTGCTCAGAATTTGAGGTGGGACTGGTAATGGATTGGGCACACGGCCACAGAGAAGGGGGCGCAACACAGACTCATTCCAGATTCTAGATGTCACTTCTTTCTATGCTTGTGTCTTGCTGAACTGGACAATGCTGAACCTGCAGATGAAAGGCCCTGGTGCCCAGAGCTGCGTGGGGCCAGGGAAGGTGGGGCTGGCGGATCCTCTTTTGCTGTGAAGTGCTCATCCACACCAGACTTCACAGAGCTTTTAAAGGCAAACTCTAACATCACTGCACACTAAAATGTGGGTTGTCTTACAATTATAGATTCAGGTTTGTATCATTTAAAAGTATTTCATATATAATTCATAGACTTGAAAGTGGTTGCCTAGCTATATCTAATGGACTAAATTCTCTAAAATATCATTGAGAGGGTTATACAAGCTCTTTTATGATTACTGTCTGGGTGATTCTATTAAGTGGTTGTCCTTTACTTGAGGTCTGAATTGTAGTTCTCAATGCACGATCTTTATTTTTACCATCAATGTATCGATTGCTTAGCATTGACAATATTTCCTGCAGTTTGAGAGGTGTATCCTCCAAATTGAATACTGTCGTTTCCCTCGCTTGGGTAGCCAGAATATCTGAATTTTCCCTAATTAGAATTGACTCCTGTGGGCTGACAGAGGGCCCCTACAGGCGGTTGTCATCTACACAAGGAGTAAACTTAGTTTTCTCCAGTCAATACTTTTTCATTTCGTTTATGATAATTTAGGAAGTTCCATAAACCCTTTACAAAAATAATTAGGAAAATGTTAACATATAAAATACACACATGTAAAAGTTATTTACCGCAATGTGAAGATTCACTTCAACCCATTCATTTAAACCTTTTATGTAGAAGGTTTAAACTCTCCAACTATATTTAATAGAAATAGCTGAGTAAAAGAATGCACAGTCCTTAGCTTTGGGCAGCCCATGGATTAATAAGAAGAGAGGCAAGTTTGTAGGCAATTATAGTGCAGTGTGATCTGTTATTGGAGATAGATATTCATGGGGTGCTACAGGAACAAAGAAGAGCTGTGCTTAACATAATTGGGGGTGTCATGGACATTTTCTTAAATATATGATATTTAAGTTGACTGTTGAAAGATAAATTTGGAAAGGCTGGTGGAACAGGGAGACACTACAGGCAGATAGAACAGTATGTTCAAAAGTCTGAAAAAGCAGGGAAAATTTATGTTTATAAGAGTAAGATATTATAAGTGATGTGGCCGAGGCCAGACCATGTAATGTCTTATATTTTAAGACATCTGGAAGAAGAGACACTATGTATTTAAAAAAGTTGAGCATTGTGATTGTTTTTTTTTACTTTAGAAATTTCACTTGAGAATAACGAACACTTTGTAAAGTAAATGATTGTCTAACCACTATGCTGTATACCTGAAACTAATACAAAATAAATTTGAATGTAAACTGTAATTGCAAAAAATAAAAAAACAATCATAGTATCTACCTATTTTTTCTCCTTTAACCCTCTTTATAACCTTGTGTCTAGCTAAGTGTTTGTAATATATTAGACTCTACTAAAATATATTAATTTTGTGCTTTTCTCTTATATATTTCTTAAGTTTAATCTGTATTCAACTTTGAATTATTCACATTAGCTAATAATGACAGGAAAGGTGTCCTATTAACTTATGTAACTGTCCCTCTAACCATTTATTAGCCTGGATTTTACTGGTTAAATGGCAACATGTTCAGAAGAAATTATGTGGCTACTGAGAACTGACACCAACAATATTCTTTGTTTCCATGCCCAACTATGTTTACTAGGAGGAAACATTGTTTCCTTTTTGTCATCAATTTTCCTTATTGTTTCTTTTCTTTCATTTTCTTTTTCCTATCCTTTCTTTTCCTTTTCTTTTTTTTAAGTCTGAGATAATACACTTTGTGTTCATCCCCTAGTATGGAGCCTCTGTAACCAGAAAAATGCAGTAATAGCAATGGAAGAATACTTTATCAACAAAATAATGATCTAATTAACAATCTAAGTTCTCAGCACATTAAATGGTAAATAAACATATTAACATTAAATGTGAACAGTTAGAACAAGTAGTAAAGTAGGTTATTATCAACAAAATAAATCTTAGCAACAGTCTGGAAGTCTATCCCACACTGGAAAGATGTGCCAACATCTCGGTGGAATTTGAGAAGTACTGTTTCTATCCCAGATCTAAGCCCTTTCTTAGTTCTTATGAACCAGTTTAGTGCAGAATGGATTTTGTCAGTTCCCAGTTCACAGGCTTCGAATATTAATAGTTCTCCAATGTGAGATGGGTTCTGTCTGGACAGGGCCGCTTTGTGTGAACTCAGACACTAAGTAAATTTTGCAGAAGGATTTGAACAATCATCTCAGCTGGTGGCATCACTGTGTCCTTTTCCATTTTGGAAGTAGTTGACCAATCTGTTGGGCTATTGCCTGGTAGAAGTGGTTTTCGCCAGTGAGGTGTGTAAGCCCTGTCCTGTAATATCTGAGTTGGGTGTGTAAGCAGAAAAATCCTGTCAGCCTCCTTCTCAGAGCATCTCTGGTGAAGCTCTTCCTTTGTGTTCCTAGCTCTTGACCCAATCTCTTAGAAGCAGTTGATAAAAGGAATCTGATTGTACTTGGGGTTTCTTAGCAACATGATAGTTTTCTTTTTTGTATTGTTTTGCAGCTTCCTCAAATCTCCAGAAAGATCAGATTTGCTTATTTTTTGTTCAACCAACAGCCAGAAGAAGAGCTTCATAGGGTGAGGTCTTGAACAAAGAGCTTCTGTTTTCTTGGGAGCTTGCAACCCCAGCATGCTGGTATAGAAAAGCATTCTGATTCCTCAACCTGGAATCTCCTTTGTTTTCTATTTAATCAATTTACACTTTAATCTTTTTAAAAAATGTTTGTTACCATCATTTTTATTTTATTTTTATATTTTAATTTTTTTTATTGTTTAAATACATTTGTTTCCATTTTCCCACCACCACTTTCCCCTGCCCCACCCACCCCCACCTCCCACCCTCTATCCTTCCCCACTTTGGCTTTGTCCACGGGTCCTTTGTACATGTTCCTTGACTTGACCCTTCCCCTTCTTTTCCCTGTTACCCTCCTCCCTCCTTTCATCTCGTTACTGTCAGTTTCCTTTTTCTTTCCATGTTGCTGGTTATATTTTCCTAGCTTGTTTGTTCTGTTGATTAGGTTCCACTTATAGGTGAGATCATATGGTATTTGCCTGTCACCCCCTGATTTATTTCACTCAGCATAATGCTCTCCAGTTCCATCCATGCTGTTGCGAAGGGCAGTAGCTCTTTCTTTCTTTCTGCTGCGTAGTATTCCATCGTGTAAATGTACCATAAACATTGTTTCTTGTCTTTATGTTAATCAGTGTTGGGACCAGGTAAAAATAACTTTGCTGTTTTCTTTAAGAAATGTCTGGTCATGAAAGAAAAACAATCGATCAAAGAAAAAAATAAATCAATGAAAAAACTTCCTTATCAGGACTAATATCTTGCTCATCAAAGACATGCCTCACTGTCTCTACTGATCTAAAGCTATTTTAATAATAAGAAAACAAATCTATTTCCATTCCCAACCAGTTCTCCACTTGCAAGATCCATCTTAAAACTGCCTAGCCAAAACCCTCAAACTCTCCATAGGCTCTGCCTTAATTTTTTATTTTGAGACGTTACTAAGTTTCTATCAGGGTGCTGTTCTCCCCTAACTGGTTCACAGATTTTTCTAGTGTTTTTTATTGGAAGAAATCAACAGTCAACAGTATTTTGCTGTAAATTTGTGTTGACATTCTATTATTAGAATATAATTCACTGCAGTATTCTGATAAAGTTACCACAGTAATGCTGCTCATCAGATTTTTTGAAGATGATGAGAGATGCGGACATGTGAGAATGTGCATTGCAGACACAATTTCCTCAAATGACGTGGGGTAATAACTGGTGGCAGGAAGTGTGTCGAGATTTTGAGTGGTGGGGGACAGTTTCATTCATCTACTAAAGTGGACACTTCATTTCTGAACGGTGTAAAACTCTAGTATATTTCTGGAAAGGAGCAGAAGAAGTTATTTACGTAGGTTACTCAACACTTCTCCATGGCTCTCACTGTTCTCATGATGAAGTACAATTTATGACTTTTGAAAACCTTTATCTTCTGACCTCTGCCTACTCCTCCTTGTTATCTTATGCATCCCCTTCCCCATAGTTCATATTTTTCTATCCATACAGATTCATTTTGCAAACACATTAGGTACTTGTCTTTGGGCCTTTGCACATGCTGTTCTTACTGTTTGAACCACATTTTTCCACATTTACCCAGTTAACCCCAACACTTCTTTTCTCTTTCAGCTCAGGTAGTGCTTCATTTGGGGATTGTTTACTGAACCTCGTAGACTGTACTAGGTGCCCCTCTTATATAACCCTATAGCAGTGATTTTTAGCCTTTTTCATCTCATGGCACACGTAAAATAATTCCTAAATTTCTGCAGCACGCCAAATATAATTAAAATATATATAATTACAAATATAAATATATATTATATAAAATATAATTATAATATATATAATTACAAATATAAATTATATAAAATATAATTATAAAATATAATTTTGATTCATTCACACTGGACAGCTATTGTTGTGTTGGCTGTTATCATTTTTTAATTTGACAGTCAAAGAGAAAGGAGGTCAGTGCCCCTGACTAAATAGTAAGGTATTGCATGTTGAAGAAAATCTTGCAGCACGTCAGTGTGCCAGTCATGGTGCACTGGTGGAAAAATCACTGCCCTATAGTGTTCTGTGATTTTTCTACTATCTACTGTGGTGTTTATTACTGCATAATAATTAGAGTTTATCTGGCTCTCTCTTACCCACTCCAGACAGTATGCACATAGAGAGAGATTACATATTTTTTCTATATATTACCTGTCTAGTACTGCCTGCATAATAGATACATAATAGGTATCAATTGAGTAAATGAATAAAACTTGCCCGCTACCTTCAATGATCTGAAATTCCTCCTTTCGTCCCCCAGTCTCTCTGCTCTCTTGGTGTCAAGACCATCCCCTGTTGGAAGTACACCTGATGTGAAACTTTTGAAAATCTATTTTACATGTTGATTTTGCTGTAATGAAACACAGTTTCCCCCTTTCATTGTTTTTATTTGCCAGAGTGATACCTGCATTTTAGCTGGTCATAGGACTTGAACTAGGCTAGCAAATTTTACAGCAGCAAGCACCGCTACCTATCTATTTTATGTGCCCTCCCTCTTTTAATTCTTACTCTCAAAGGGAATGCTCTCACTGCATACATTTCACTTTTATACACTAGAATCCCTTCCTCTTGAGTATGCAAACTTCTGTTTTCTTTCTATGCATGAATCCAGTTCTTAGGATGCACATTGCCCTAGTAGCCTTGCTTCATGACATTGGCATGCAAGTTCCTTTGGTCTTCCATCTTGCGCCCTGGGCCCATAGCCCCCTCACCCTTACCCCTCCACCCAAAAGTTTATTTTTCATTAAATTATTGTGGTGGCCTGAATTTTTCTAAACCATCGATGTCATTGATGCGATTGTGTTTCTAGAGCAATCAGGGTCTCTGTTACCACTTAACACAGTGTGAGAGAAGCTGAACAGATCTCGTGTTACAGTGGCAGGATAAGCATGCATGCTCCTAGTCGTTTTGGGATAATTTCATGTAGAAGTACTAACTTTAGTGGAATTCATTTTAACCAGGTGAAAGTGTGTCTGGACATTGGAGCCAGCCATGAGGAGTCCAGCTATAGCACAGACAGTGTGCCAGGCACTAGGGTTGTGAAGAAGACGGTCTCTGCCCCGAAGGAGTTTAGAATCTCAGAAAAGTGTTTATAGCATTCTAAGTTTCCCATCTATGTTTTTTCCACAATAGGCACTGTGCTGTCCATGCCTATTTGTAGGAAATCACTCAGAGTAAAATATGAGCCTCAAATGAAATTCTGCTCACATTTTGAAATGAAAATCTTGGGTGGTGAGTGACCCAGATGGAGGAGAGGAGGTATTTCTGATAGACAGGTAGTAATGGAAGGTGCTTCATGTGGTATGTTACAACCACTGTAAAAGGAAGGGAAAGGGACCAGAAGTCCCTGCTCTGGTTTGACAGATTGCCAGGGTAGGAAAGTAAAAGCAAACAAAAAGTAAACACAGTCCCAAAGCAGCAAGTGAGAGTTTAACTCCCTGGGAAGGCTACATCTATGTCAGCCATCTCAGTCATTGAGTCTCAGAGCCTGGGATCAAATTTCTTGCTGAAGAGACGGGCATGGAAGCTTCTGGAAACTGTCCTGGAGACTCCATGAACTTCAGCCTTGTAGGGCGGGGGCCTCTGTCACCTGAAGTGGAGAGTCCTCTGGGACTTACTTGGGGCCATTTCAGTGGCCAAGGAAGAGGAGCTCCCAGAGGACACTGTGGACCCCTGTCTTTGGGAGCATTTCTCTCTTCAAAGCACAATTATTTACTGAGCGCCACCTGCCAGGCACTAAACTAGGCATTGCTCATATAACCATGAATAAAATGTAGGCCCCGTCCTCATGGAGTGTCCAGTCTACGGTGGGATACACTTTCATAAATGAAAATGATAATGCCATGGGGTACATAAAATGTTGGGGTGACAAGTTTATTAAAGGTGTCAGAACAAGGGCACCTCTTCTTAAGCAGGAAGTTGAAGTGGGGGGTACAGATGGGGAATGAACATTCTCAAATCTTCAGATGAGGCTAAATTATATTTTAATGTCATCTTATTTACAAATTGTACCTTCTAGTTGGTGTGGCCTTGGGAAAAATGCCTGTCACATATGGTTGTATATCCTGTTGATTTCTGATCCCTAAAGAGATGAGGTTTATATCTTTCAACACTCCTGTAATTGCACTCAGCACCCTACTTTGCCGGCTGCTGATAATGCCAGGATGCTTCTGACTTAAGCAGAGAGGTACCACACTGACTTCATCGGACCTCTGCACTGAAAATAGATCTTCTGTGAAAATGTAAAGGCAAAGTGGAAAATGGGGCTCTCATTTTGATCCTTATCTGTTGGTATGACCAATGTCTATTTTCAAGTGTTTTACCCTCACCAGCATATTTTTAAGGACTGACTCTTAAATATGCATCAAGGGAAGTAAAACTGCATACTAAAAAAAAAATCATAAAACTTAAAAAGATTGATAAGTTTGTAAAGGCTTGGGTTAAGTGACTATGTAGAATTCAATGGATTCTCTTTACCAGGATAATGGAAGGTCTTTCCTTCCTCAAATTAGAGTCATTGGGAAGAGGGGAACATTTGTTTGTTAAGAATTAGCCTTTCATGAATTGAAGAATAGCGAAACATAGCTCTACTAACCACACATTACTAGAATTTGTGAGCAGAAGAGATAGGGGACGTTTTTGAAACTGAGATAAAGAGCTGGGGCTGCTCATACTTTGTGAAGAATGATATGGAGTCAAGTGGAGCACACTAGTCAAGAGGGTGAAGATCCTAGAGCCAAAAGAAATGTATGAAACTTCTGGCTCTGGTTTCTATCTGACCGTCTGTTCCAATTTACTTAATTTACTTATGATTAGTTATTTTTTAAAAAAAAGTAAATATTCAATAATATTTCTGAAGTAGGATAATTGTTCTTGTTGCATTAGGCTGTGAGATAATTCCAGGAGACCGTGAACAATGCCTGGCACCGAGTAAGTGCGTAACAAGAGGAGCCCTTTACTCTTTACAGTGTCGATGATCGTCACCATTATTAAGTGCTTGGGCTAAGATAGGAGGATTAAGAAGAACTTTACATAATTATGCCAGGAGGGTGTGCTAAAGGAGAAGAATATATGTGTTCCTACCCAGGGAAGCTAGGAGGCAGGAACTCTTTCTTGCAAGACTAGATCTTGAAAGAATGTGAGGCCAACAGAAGCCTGGAATTTCAAGCAATAACCCTGAGAAGCAGGGGAACAAAGGCAACACAGTGAAAGAAAAAGGTGAAGAATCTCACCCCCGATAATATCATTTGATCTGTGATTCCAGCTGTGACGAAAGTCATCACTGCCCCTAGATTCTCTAATTCTTGAACTAGTATGTTTTGATTTGAGCCTCTTTGAGTTTTCTGGTACATGCAACAGAAGAGTTTGTGTAGAAAACATTAAACTCATATCTTTTAGTTTTTGATAAAAAAAAGAGTATTTTCTCCTTCATTTCTTGTCTTCAATGTGGGGAAGATGCCTGGAGCTGGCTATCACCATGAAGCAAACAGCTTGAGGGAAAGGCTGAGAGCAACATCCCTGGTGTCCCTGTCCTAACATTATAAAGCCACAGACATAATACCGTCCTCACTTTTTGTATTAGTTCACTGGCGCTGCCATGAAAAGTAACACAGACTGGATGGCTTAAATTTATTTTCTCACAACTCTGGACTGTAGAAGTTTGAGATCAAGATATGATCAGGGTTGTTTTCTTCTAAGACCTCTCCCCCGGGCTTGTAGATGGCCATCTTCTGCTGTGTCTTCACATGGTCTTCCCTCTGGGTGTGTCTGTGTCCTAACCTCCTTTTCTTACAAGGACACCAGTCATATGGAATTGGGGCCCACCCTAATGACCTCATTTTGACTCAGGTAAAGATGTTATTTCTAAACAGTGTCACATTCTGAGGTACTAGGGTTTAGGACTTCAACCTATGAATTGTTGAGAAGAACATTTTATCCTATAACACTTTTATAGCCAAAAAGCAACATCTACAACAGTAACCATATTTTTAGATTATTTTTATTAATATTTTAGCAGCTAAATGAAATTGTTAAGCACTGATGGAAGGAGTTCAATCTAATTTCTATTTCTGCAAATATATTTCTTTTTGATTACTAGGAGCTAGGCTATGAGCTCATGTTTTGTTAAAACACATGATTCTCAAGAGAAAGGTAGTTGCAGACAAAAGATACCTTGCTTCTTAGTCCAGGGGACACATTTTGTTACTCCTTCATTCTGTTTATTTTTTTTTAAAGACAGATTTTTCTTAAAAAACAAACCCAGTAAATAATTTTAGAGCTGTAGTACCTTAGAGAGACCATACAAAGAGGAGAAAATTTTTTTAAAAAGCAATGTAGACCAGGCTTCATAAAATAGCATGATCCCAGTTTTACAGATGGATGTCTGACCAAAAGGATTAATGATAGCTCCTGCCGATACCAGAGTTCTTTCTGACTCCTGGGCACAAGGAGATAGGCAACACCCCCCTTTTTTCCTCCAAGACTATATTGTTATGTTCAGTCATAAAACTTGAGTTGGTAACTGCAATTGTTAACGTTTTCACCTACACAGTGGATACATTACCTATTTGGTAGCTTAGAGAGCACTTTAGCAGAACTACATCTCCCCAGGGAGTGAAAAACCTGTGTCAAGTTGGATTCCAGGTTTCTTAGGTGAAAAAAAGAAATACATCTCTAAGTGCTGAAGAGAAAATCGTGTTTTAAAATATTGTCTGTGAGTTGTTTTCAAATAGTTTCTAATTTCTCACAAAGGCAGTCATATTTGAAATGAAATTTGAGTATTAAAGAAAAGCATGGTATTTGAAAATTTTCACACAGACAGAAGAAAGCTTTAATACTTTTTTTCTTGTATTAAAATACAAGACCTGATACCATATCTCGGCATGAGTTGAGGTTCTGTGACTTTTTAATGGAATTTTAGTTTGAAAAGGACAGAAGAGGGAGAGGGCTGAACTGGAATAGAACTGAGACAGCTCTTTCAACAGCTACACTTTGTCCAACAGAGGGCACTTGGAACTCACATATACTGGTAAGTAGCAGCAGGAGCAGCAGCAGCATTTAAGATATCCATTTTCATTGTCATGGCGATTCTTAATTAACACGTAGCATCAGGTTTTCATTGACACTGGTAAAATGAGGTGACAGTAACCTTGATTAATAAAATGTGTAATCATTTTGGATATATCAAGAGTTAGAAACTTGTTAGATATTCTTGGTGATTATACTGGACTGTAATCAATAAGAAAAAATCAAAATCTAAAGTCCAGATTATTCAAGCGCCATTTCCTGGGTAAAAGCTTTACTTCGTCTTAAAAATAAAATTGATTATATGTTTGTAAATATTTAAGGACAAGAGAGAAATGCACTAAATATATCTTTTATTGTTATGCGAGGAGAATGAAATTGATATTTTGCAATATCAAATAAACAAGTGTCAGTCACAGGGAAATGGAGCCTTAAAGTGTTATTTATATATTCCTAAAATTTTATCTTTTTTTCAGAATCCAGATCAAGAATCAAAATGAGGAAAAGGAAATTTTCTCATTTTCCGGTTGTGTTTTCAAGGCAAAAGCTCTTATTTACCACCAGAGGGCACTGTTCACTCTGTTATCTTTCCAAAACCTTTAGCCCTAGGGCTCCTATTCAAATGGAAATGCTGCGTTTACTAAGGTTTGTGAATAGTGTGGGAATAATCAGAAGCACCCTACAATTCTGGAGAGATCTTCCCCCCTCCTAATGCTTCTGTTGATTGTGACACAAAGTCCTTGACTGCATTAAATGTGAACTGGAAGGATTCGACAAATTCAGGTCGGCTGTGTAACTATACCTCAACTGTTCTTCACTTTCATAAACCTTTATTCTCGTAAAATAGACAAAGTAAAAAAATAAGAAACTTTATGTTTCTCCTCCCAATTTTTTTTACTATTGACTTATTAATCACATTGGTACTATATCTTTGTGTGATGTTTTCAGCACAAAGCCATAGAATTCAGTGGTGTCTCTCTCTCTCAAGCCACTGAATTAAATAATTGATCTCATAAAATTCCTGGTCATTGCACTCTGAGAAGGATTAGAATTTGCCACCCCAAAATATACCTTTTGGGATATTGATTATTTTAAGCTGGTTCTTTTAAATAAACAAAAGACTCAGAACTTTTAACCCTCACCCTTTACCTGCCTAAATGCATTCTGAGAGAAAAACCTGCTTCAGGAAGGGAATCTTGGCATAGTCACCTCAGCTTATATAAACTAAGTATGGCAGACAGAGAACTCTAGCAGAGCCTATTTGCAAGACTCCCATCTGTGTCCCACTGTTTCTGTGTGGCCCAGCAAGAATTTCTAATCAACCTCTTAATTGCCTACTTTTCCTTTTAGATTCCTGATCCCTGCATCCTTCTCCTTTGTCCAGAATGACAGATGAGCCACAACAGCCCAATGCTTCCTAGGGTCTCATATTCTATGGAAACCCTATATTACATACTTAATAAATTTAGTCATTTTCTCCTGTTTGTCTTATGGGAACTTGATTATTAATCCAGCCAGAAAAACTTAGAAAGGTGGGAGGAAAATTTATTTTTTCTATCCCCACCACATATTTTCTGGAGTAGGTCAATCATATCTCCAACTCTGATATTTTATAATTCTGATTTCTCAGTAAAGCATGTATAGATTGTATTATTATTTGAAAACATTCACTCCACCTTCTTCCCAAGAGGAGGAAAATAATTGCCCACTCTATCATGCTAAACTTGGCCAGCGAAATGTGAGAAGTAAGTATACCACTTTCAGGCAAAGGCCTTAAATGTGATTTAATACCTATTGCTCTTGCTTTCTGTCACAAGAATGCACAGGTTATGCACTGTGGCTGCCCCTACAGCCTGAGTTTCTGTAGGAGAAGATATGTGGAGCAGACCAAAGTATTCATAGCCAAGTGGTACTTGTTGACATGTCACACGGGTAAGAAATGTGTTTGTTGTTATTAGCCATTGGAGTTTTGGGGTTGCTTTTTGTGCAGCAAGCTAATACAAAAAATGATATGAGGCATGTGGTGGTGCTCTTGTATGAAAATAAAAACAGGTGGCAATTGCTTCAAGATAAAGCTGTAGGTGGTAAGAAAACTACTTAGGAAACTGAAAAGAGTAATGATGAATGTAATATAGTTTTTCTGCAGTGGCAATAACTTGGGAGGCAGATAGTGTTCTGATAAACTTATGATTTTGGCTGGAAAGGAATTTAAATAGGATATTACTAATGCAAGTTAGTTGTTATTAGCTACATTTGACAAGATGTTCAAAAATAAAACAAATTTAGAAAATAACTGGCTCATTTACCGGAAAGGGTAAGAGAGAAAAATAGCCTCAAAATCTGGGATTTCAGAATTAAAAATGGGACTGTGTTTAATCTTCAGCTGGTAAAAGATAAAATCAAGAGATGTTTTGAGCCAAAGTCAGTGATTATAATATGGGCTGAAATAAAATCATGGGAGTGGCCACACTTTCTAAAGGCATGACTCTGCAATAGCTGGATAAACCCACAGTACCCCGAATTAAGTCTGGGGGAAAAACATATGTCCATAAAAAATTATGGTGGGGGCTACTGGCTCAGAGAAGTGACATCAAATTAATGAATATCTCACGAAATCTTTGAAGGAGTTGTACCTCTAAAAACAGTGTAATCTTTAATGGAAAGAGACTGTCACTTTGAAACTGTTTGTGCCCCAACGTTCTTGGGCAAGAAGGAGTCTGAGAAAGCTGCTCGTTCTCCTAGGACGGCATAATCGTCAGTGCCCTTGTCAGGTGCATCTAACAAGAATAATGAAAGAAGAAAAGATGCCCTGAAGGATGATATCAAAAGCCACAGAGAATGATGGGCTGGAGAGCCACCTACAGAAAGCAGAAGTGAAGCTACTTAAGGAACATTCCCTGCCCTAGGATAGGAGGCTCCATCGCGTTCTTCCAGCAGAATTTCACAGCTGCTGTGCACCAGTGATTGCCCAGGACTTCCCATTCTTCCTTTGTATGATTGGGGATGTTGACTATAGTTGTTCTGTCCCTGCTTCAACATTTCACATGGGTGTGTGTGGGTTATTTTGTACTTGATTTAGAGACAATCATAAGGTCTTCAGCTTTGCACCTGATGTCATAATGGGACAAGACTTTCTGAGCACATTTCTTGGAAGTGGTTAATTTTGAGTGTGAAAGAAAGAAAAGTGAATATCCACAGAAGGTAACCTGTGATAGTTTGTTTGTATTATTGTTTTCAAATATTTATTTCGCTCTCCTATCATGGCTGGAGCGTATTTTCCTGCTCTATTGATGTTGGGCCAGGATATGGGACTTTTTTTGACCAATGGAATATGAGCCAATAAGACAAATGCTGCATATGAGCAGAAGCTTCAAATGTGATCGCTTCTTATTCTTAGCCTCTGTCATGAA
This sequence comes from Pteronotus mesoamericanus, assembly GCF_021234165.1. Lineage (NCBI taxonomy): Eukaryota > Metazoa > Chordata > Mammalia > Chiroptera > Mormoopidae > Pteronotus > Pteronotus mesoamericanus. The sequence continues at coordinate 2,200,333 of NW_026555313.1, forward strand.
TGTGAGAGAAGGGGTTCCATCTTTATCTGAGGTCATCAAATGAAAGGACATGTGGAACAGAGCTGGGCAGAGCCGCAGCAGCCCTGCCCGTCTGCAGATGCAGATATGAGTGGGAAAAAAGGTTTGCTGATGCAAGCCACAGAGATTTTGGATCACCTGAGTTACAGCAAGCTGACTAATCAGGAAATGAGGTTGTGTCTGAGATTCCCTTTGCAGTTTTGTTCAAAGGGGATAATACAAATATTTGTGTTTTTAAGAAACAATTATTTTAACTACAGCATTCCAAGAAATCTTAGCTTATAGGACAAATAAAATGAAATGTATAATATTTTTCTTTATTAACATAGAGTAACACTTGCTGATGTTGAAACCTTCAAAACAGTATATTTCCAACTGAAACATAAGTCCATAAGAAACCAAAAGGTTACTGGTTTAGTTTAGTAGGACTCTGTGATATATCTGCAGTGAAATTATGAGTCAGATCGAAACATTTGTAATATATGTATTTACTAAGAGTGAATTGGACACTTTGAAAAACTACATATGAATTATTGACAAAGTATATTACTGAGAAATGTCTGTTTATATGTCTCAGTTCAACACTTAGCCAGTGATTCTTCACCTCCATCATGTGTTGCATTTTAGTGTAAGATCATTTAGGAGTGTATGTCCCCTGTGATATCATACTGGCAGTGAGGTAGCATTTGCAGACAATTTTCTTCTTCTACAAGTTAGAGTGAATTTGTATAATTCACTTATAATAACACTAGGTTTCCTCTCCTCAAAATATTCTTTCTAGTGTGAGAGAATATTGGATGGAGTTACATGTAGCGCCTCAGTAACCTCACAAAGTCTCAGGTTGATCCTGTTTGTGTTTTAGGCCATAATAGAGACTGCAGTTGGAAATGTGTTCCGCAGATGAGCTTCATCTGTTGTGTGAACGTGTAGCAGGGACAAGACTGAAATCTCTTGAATTCCTGTAAGAACTGATGTGGCTTCTAATGGAGATAAATCAAAGATCAGAGGTGGAGCACCGACAAACAGTGGGCTATTGCTCTTCTAGTTTGGAAGGCGGGTAAGTGGAGGAAACGAGGAGAGATACCAAAGCGTAAGCTAAGAATGTTAGAAAGATTCTTCTGCCCCCCACATTTTCCCATCCCATTTTTTTCTATTTGGGTCCATGCAAGTCATTTTCTAACATGCAAAAACCCACCAGAGAACGTAGATTTGTAACTTTTCTAGTGCCATAGAGAATAATTCCCTGAAAGTTCAGAGAAGAGCTTTCTGGAGTGGGAAGTGTTAAGATAAAGACCTGGGTGAAGTGACAGTACAGAGCTGCGCACAGTCGTAACCACAGATGCCATGCCATAGCTGACTTGCGCCGGTTGCCCAGCAGTTTAGGAGAGCATGAAAGAGCAGATGATGCCAGTGGATGCCTGTGGTATCTGGGGCTTTGGGAATCTTCCTCCAGATGACTTCCTTGCCTCATGGCGAGCCATTCTCCTGCACTAAATCCCACACAGAACATGGTCAATCCCCCAAGCATATCCCTCAGTACGCGACTTCTGTTCGGATTGCTTGTGGAATTCTGTTCGTCATAAATACTTATTGATCCTTTAATGCCCACCTCACACGTTTCTGACTCTATGATGCCCGATGGATTCCCTTAGCAGATTAAGCTCCTTTTTTTCCTCTTCATTCTCTCTCTCTAGGTACCTCTTACATTGTACTGCCAGTATCTGTTTGGGTGCTGTGGGTATACTAGGGACAATGTCCAAGGGTTAATCATCTTCTTAGCCCTAATTCCCTCAATTGAACATCTTACATATAATGTACAAATAAAGCTTACTCTTACATTTTATATAGATGTAAAAATGGTGGCGGAAAGCTTTCAAAACAAACGTTATTCATGGTGAAGTTTTCGTTAGGGTGACTGCTGGCCAAGAATCATTTGCTTGCAGATTTTGGTGCATGATAATAGTGCTTGATAGACTTCAGTGCTGCAAAGTATTCTCCCTCTTATTAGAAGATGTTTGGTTCCGGCTGACAGTGGGTGTGTGGTCAGGAGCCTTTGCATGCTGCTTACCTTGTTTTTGACTTATGGACACAACGGTTATGTAGCGGGCTTGTGGATCTTGGAGTTCTGCCTTTTTACCCACGAAGGGTGTTGATTACTTTGGAACAACAAAAAAAATCTCTCTTTCTGACTTTTACATGCCAGACTGGCTGCAGAGTGTTATGGACATTTCCCAGCTTTTTGTTTTCAGCTCAAAGCTGTGTTTTCTTTTTTCTTTTTTCTTTTTTTTATGGTACATTTCTTTTTCTTTGACCTGCACGTGGTCACCCTCAAATTTGGCTTGTAAAATAGCATTGTTTGGGAATCCTGCTGTCATGCATTCTCTGAGTACATCCTGTTTGGCAATGCTGGTGGCAGAAGGCTTTGCTTTTCTGCCAACTACACTAATTTTGCTGTTGTGCTATAAAGGTGCCATTATTTATTTCTTTATTGGAAAGTGTGTGTGTGTGTGTATGTGGAGAGAGAGAGAGAAATAAAAAAGACAGGAAGAGGGAGGGAAAGAGAGGGAAGGGTAAGAGTAAGAAGTAATCTTTGCTGTACAATGTTAAGAATGTTCTTTTGGAAATCAACAGAGACAAGAGGGAAGGGGGGGGCAGGGAAAGGGAAGGGAAGGGGAAAGTCAAGGAACATATAGCAAGGACTCCTGGACAAAACCAAAGGGGAAGAGCTGAGGGAGGGAAGGAGGGAGGGGGCAAGGGAAAGAGGTGGGGGGGGGAGGCAGAGACAAATGTATTTAAAAAGTAAATAAATTAAAAAAAAAAGAATGTTCTTTTGTTTAGGCTTGGGTTAAACTGTGCATTTGATTGATAAAGTGCCTCTCTGCCTTATTTGGAAATTTTCTGACTCTAGTTGGTACTTCCACATTCTTGTCATGCATGCTATTTCTTGACTTTTCCCAATGTCATACCTCACTGGATAGTGCCAGTACTATTAGTAATTGCTGCCACATATTGAATACCTATTTGTGCAAATACTGCAGATGTCTTATGTGTAATTATTACACATGCATCACAATAGAGAAATAGTACTAGTTTCAACACTTTCTAGATGAGACAGCTGAGAATCATGTGGTTTAAATAACTTGCTCAGTTACCCGTCTGGGAAAAAGCAGAATGTAGATTTGGGATCCAGTTTTCAGGCTAACCAATTCTGAGACCCCTATCTTTCCTCTATATTATGCCATTTTTTCCTAAGTTTCTCTCTATCACTGAGACCCCTTGCCTCCCCCTTCCTGATGTCCTTCTCCCTCTGGCTGGAAAGTGATGGGTGAATCAGAAGCTCTAATCTCAGAGACTGTAGCACTTAAGATAATGTGCTTATTCTTTCAGGTGGTGAAACACTTTCACCCATTCAAATGATCTTTTATTCTATCCCCCTAAAGATGCTGAAGGAGTGACTTCTTTGAGAACTCAGCAGGCACAGGCACCTAAGGCAGTGTTCTGTTCAGAGGGCCTTTTCAGCGTATCTCCGCCACCCCGTGTGGTTGTGAGTGGTGCTCCAAGGCCAGGTGGGATTCTGTGGCAGGCGAGGTTCTCAGTCACCACATGTTTCCCCTCGGGCTTGACACCACAATAAAATCTCACACAGTGAGACTACTTAGCTTTAAAGAATCGGAGAAACTTGGATTTGAAGAAATCTTTAAAAAAATAACCCAGTAACTCCTAACCTGGAGCATGCAACAAAATAATTTTTCAAGTTTTAAAATTACAGGTTCCCAGGCCTAATACCATGGGATCCTCGTTTTGTAGATCTTAGGTAGTGGCTGGGTTCAAGTGGTGATTCTGAAGAACAGCCAGGTAGAGAGCCACCCATTTAATTAACTTCAATGATATATAAGTGCTTTCTTACTTGATTTAATTTTCTACTTCTTCATCTTGCATCCCTGGGAAATATGCAGAAAGCAGAACATGAAGATTATTTTCTGCTCATTTCCACAAAGAAAATCAGTGACTAGGGTATTGAATTAAGAATGACTAAGTCTTCGGGCTTATTACTGGAGTAGTGCACTGTTAATTTTTCAATATTTTTTTTCAAAGAGATAGTTCACCTCTCTCTGTGCCTTTTCTTAGTTACTAATTATGAGGACATAGATGTTCCTGCATAATTAGATAAAGAATTTCATAAGGCTTATTAGACTTTTAATTAAGATTATTATACTTTTAATTTGAGAGAAATTTTGGGGAAAAAAAGGGAATGGAGAGACAGAGATCGGGGTTCTAGCTTTGCTACTAAAAGGTGTAAGCTTTGAATGAGTCGGCCCATGGCTCCAAGAGTCACTTTCCTTGTATATTGATCACTGGACTCTGAGAACCCTTTTCAGTTCCAGGAGCCCAAACTTTCACAGTACTTTATCTCATTGCCTCCTTGAACATGGTTTCTGAGGAGCCATGAAAACAGCTCCAGCTTTTGTTGTTATCTCCTTTCTCTGAACTCCTGCTACACTCAGTAGCCCATAGTAAAAAAATAGTCATATTCTCACATATCATTCTATGTCACTGAATTTGTCTTTTAAAAGATTCCAATGTATTACAGAGACAGTATCATTTCATATTTCATTCATTCCCTGCCCCCCCATCCACTGAAATTGTAGCTTTGAAACTAAGTAGAAAGGAAATAAATATGAAGAATCACAAACTTTTAGAGTTGGAAACCATTTTAAGACAATTGATTTTGCCCATTTACTTTTACCTGTAGAAGAGAAGGCTAAGTGTTGATAATGCACATCCAGGTGGCCAATGGTAGAATGCAGACTCTAACCAGGTGTGTTGACTTCCATGACCAGTGTATTTTCTCTGTTGCATGTCTTTTGTTGGTTAATTAGAACACATGGATTAACACCATTAACTTCAATAAAACTGGCTATATCAATGACTTGCTGTGAATTTCTCTAAAAACTGCATTTTGGAAGAATTTGATCATCTTATATTGCAGTTTATTTCTGTATTTATCACTGAACAACTCAAAATACCTTAAAGATATATTCAAGCTGGTCTTAAAACTGGCATATATGATCATTGTTAAGGAGAAGGTAGGTCTGTCTAGAAGGTATCCAGCCACGTAATATGAAAAACAGACATTTATTGAAGAAGATACAAGATATAAGAAACATTATATGCAGGACAATGACACCTCAGTTCCCTTCAAAGTAGGCACCTTGAGACCTCACATAGTCCTCCCAATTGCCATCTGCTGCCCCATTGTATTTTCCTGAATCTCATTGACTGTATGAAAATTCTTCCCTTTCAAAGGTGATTTTAAATGATTTTTTTTTTTAATTTTTAGAGAAAGGGAGAGAGAAAGAGAGAGAGAAACATCAATGTGTGGTTGCCTCTTGTACGACCCCTACTGAGGACCTGGCATGCAACCCAAGCATGTGCCCTGACTAGGAATTGAACCAGCATCTCTTTGGTTCTTAGGCCAGTGCTCAACCCACTGAGCCACACCAGCCAGGGCTCAAAGGTGATTTTAGTTTTGGGAAAAGCCAGAAGTCTCAGAGTGCTAAATGTAGGGTGTAGGGGGGCTGAGTCAACTGGGTGATTTGATGTTTTGCCAAAAAACTCTGTATGAGATGAGATTTGTGAGCAAGTGCATTGTCGTAATGAAGCTTCCAATCACAAGTTGCCCATAGCGGTGGCTTCCTAAATCATCTGAATAGTTTCTGTGGAGGAATGTTGAAGCTTAGTGAAAAATCTGATGCTGATTCATTTTTCTACTCACTCAGTCATTTTGAATGCCATGGCCACACAGTACACATGCTCAGTCAATGTTGTCTACTGCCCCTATTGACTGGTACTGTGAAGTCATCATTGTTCATGCATGTATGTTCTAGTCCACTCTCCTTGGCTGCCAGTTTACATCGATGTCACGGAAACAGTTCTTGTTATATTAAAAATGGCTGGACTTTTTCTGGACAGACCTTGTATAATGGCGCTATTACTCTATTTTTAAAATATTGGAGGGGGAGAGGGATGGTAATTCAAGGTCATGAAAGTCTATTTAAATCAGGGTAGGAAAACCAGCTTTATACTCTGCATTCAGCAGCACACACTTTGCTTTGTCTAAGGGACTAGATTATGTTTTTAAAAATGAAGACATGATGTGATTAACATTTTTCTTGCTTAAAGGTAAAAATAGAAAGTGTTGACATCAGTCATCAGTTAGTTGTTGGGTATGGAGGTAGAGGGACATGGATTCAGCAGGGCCAGCTCAGCTTATTTTCAACCAAATATCACTAGTAAGCACCATTTTCTGCCCCCTATGTTCTGGGCTGTCCCTTAACTGCTGGATTACTACACTGTCAGATTATTTTAACCTTGCCTTTTTTTTTTTTTTAAGTTGTTAGCCTTGGTCTATAAATAGATTTCTGAGAATCTCAAGGTCTAATAATAAAAACTGATCTTTTGTTTTTCTCCCGAGAAATTAAGCCATATCATAGCCCACTGTTCCAATCACTTAAAATTATTTTCTGAAATTTGTCTTCATATGCTATAAGGTGGTGGTGCTGTCCTTTTAACTTGTATATGCTGCTGGTGTTACTTTATGTTATTGGCTCTCATCCAGGGACCAGTTTGACTCCTAAGGATGTTTGGCAATGTCTGGAGACAGTTTTGGTTGTCACAACTATGAAAGGGAAGAGGTATGTGTACTAAAGGCAGCTAGCTAGTGGGTAGAGGTCAGAGACACTGCTAAAATTCTTAAAGTAGACAGGACAGTTCCTTACAACAATGAATTATTTGGCTGAAAATGTCAATAGGTGCTGAGGTTGAGTAACCTTGCTTTATAATAAGGATTTACATAAAGATATTATCTATATAGAGAGGAATCATTACTGATAATTTAAACCTACATACACTAATCTACACCAAATAATAAGTGTTTAATACTGTGTAATCTTGCTTGTCACGTTCCCTTAATTTGTCAAGGTTGTGAGTTAATGTTTTGCTCTCAAAAGACTATGAGCACTTGTCCATTCCAGAGCAGCCTTTCATGCCAGAAGGCAAACAACATCAGAAAAGAGTCTTCTTCTTGCCCTCAGAACCCGGAAAAGAGTGACAGAGAAATTAGATTCTGCTATTTCTACACTGTGATTTCAGTGTTTTTGTTGGAATGCATCCTTGTTCCCCACCTCACTCTGTTTTCAAACCAAAATTAGCCTCAGGATTGGAACAAATTTTGGCCATCGTCCAATTAATCCCACCTTCTGATTCATAGCCTGGAAGGTTGTGGGGCTCCATCTTGAATATTCCTAGTTTCTCTTTGACTGTCTGGTCCCTTAGATTTGTGACTTGTGCCAGTAGCCATTGTCAGTTGGTTTGCCATACAAGTGAATTGAACAGTGCTTTGTATGCACATTCTTATATTTTATAGTGGGTGCTATGTGTGTGTATACCGTGCCTATGCCAAAAAAAGAACAAAAAAAAAAACCACTCTTCTATCCAGCTGGCCGGCCGAGGAGGAGTGAATACAGGGGTATTTCAAAAGTGGCAGACATTGTTTTCTCTCAAGGAGTTTACAGCTTAGTTGGTGAATCCATAAATGTGGAAGTATATATTGATTTAAGAATCCTTAGAAGAGTGTGTCAAACATGCATTTAATACCCAAATCTAGTCTTTGCAGAGTTAACTGTAGGGAAGTGCTCCTTTTGTTGGTCATTGTGGATCTGTCCAACGTAACTTGGAATAAATGGTTTGAATGGTTAAAAAAGAAGAGTAAGAGGACTCCTGAACAGGTCTGTTCTTGTCAAAAATAATATGAATATAAAGGAATTTGATCAGCATTCTCAATTCTTTGGACCATTTTGATTAATATTTTCAACATATATGTCCTAAAAAGTAACTCCACAAACTATTCATCATCAAGCTCAGTAAATGGTCTCAGCCCCGAATCTGTGATACCGGCTAGCAATAACATTCATTTAGTCATTGCTGCTGCAAGACTTCTATGCTAATTCCATTTTTAGTTACTATTTGTAACAACTATTAATGGAGAAATGAGAGAGAAAGAAACTTTTTAAAAAGTAAAAAAAAAAATTTTTTTTTTCAGCTAAAATCTAGTCAGTGGCTCTGTGGCTGCAATTCCCAGTGCACTGTGATTCTGCTTTTAAATATAATTTTAAAACAGCTGTAATGGCAAATTGGTTTTTCCGTATTAGTTAAGTGATTATATACCAATCGAAACTGAATATGCACACTATTGAGTTTATAATTATATTTGAGAATTTCACAGTTCACTTCATCTTCCTTTAGGACTTCTTGAGGGTTCCCTGATTCTCACTTTTCTTCTTGAAGGGAGTATTTTAACAAATGTTTAAGCATGGTTATATTGGTTGAGAATAATTAAAGCCAGGCTCAAAGGTGAATCAAATGGCTGGTGAGTTTCCAAGTTCTTCATTACTCAGGTCCTGGTCAGAATCAAGTTTAATAGTGAGTGAAATTTACTATATCGATAGCAATTTTCTGGTGACAGTGCAGTGACTTATCTATCTCTCTCCATTTCTTAGTAGACAGGGCTTTAAATCCCTGCCCTCTCCTTGTCATAAAAAAGAGCAAATAGTAAATGAGTGGGTCATGATGCAGTGGCCAGGGTAAGAGGAAACCCTTGCAAGGGTACACAGTGAGCTATAAAGGATTCAGATTTGGTTACTTTTTCTGGGGACAAATTGTGGTCACAGAGCATATTCGTTGCTTTAGACAGGTGTGTCTCTCTTCATGGAGCTTAATTTCTATAGCTTTCACATTGTGAATTTTTTTATAATGCAGCTTGCTATTACATTAACTTAATTATATTTATTCAACCAATATTTATTAGGAGACTACTATGATCTTCAATTTATAACAATTCTGTACAGTGGAAGATTGAGGGAGAGCGTGGCAAGGGTACACGTTTGTTCGTGGATGTCAGTGAGAGAGCACGTTGGCAGGGTGGTGACGGGCTGAGGCTTTGGAGTCAGGCAGACCGGTGTTCAGAGCCAACCTCTGGGCCTTTTACCATTATGTGACCTTGGAGTGTTTCTTAACTTCTCTGAGCCTAGATTTCCTTATTTATTGGATGGGAAGTTCCTTAGTCTAGTGAGCTGTAACAGAGACTCTAAAGTTAGGCTGTGAACTTCAATTACCTGTCGCATCACTTGTGCAACATTAGGTAAGAGCTTTAACCAAGTTAGCCTCCTATTTCTCCTTTGGAAAGTAGGATTGAATGTCACCATATTTATTTATTTAAAAATACTTTATTTATTTATTTTTAGACAGAGTGGAAGGGAGGGAGAAAGAGGGAGAGAAACATCAATGTGTCGTTGCCTCTGGCGTACCTTGCACGGGGAACCCGGCTCGCAGTCCAGGCATGTGCCTTAGACTGGGAATCAAACCAGTGTACCTTTGATTCGCAGGCTGGTGCTCAATCCACACTAGCCAGGGATGAATGTCATCATATTTTAAAAACAGCATAATTGGTAGCCCACAGCAGGTGGCCAATCAATGATAGGGTTTATCATCACCATCATCACCATCACCATCGTTGTCATCATCATTGTAGTCATTGCCATTATCAGATGGTAAATACTCCATCACTAGAATTACTTAATCAGAAGTTAATTGGTTAGCTTTAGGTTAGTGTCTAGTGTGTTCATTCACATGTGACTGGTTTGATTTAGATTGCTTCCTTTGTGATTCTATGGATAATATCCTAACAGTGGAATTGCAAAACTGTGGAACCTGGACAGAAGAAATTTTTAGGCAAGAACACCTTCATACCATGTGAATGATTGTCTCTTCTGGATAGCTATGAAGCTGACACCTGAGAATCTGAATTAACTTTCTCCTCCCAAGGTTAAAATACTGTGTTCTGTTTTTTTAAAAACATTTTTCAAAATTATAGTTGCTCTCTTTTGAAGCATCTCAAATTCTACACATTTCCCTTGAGTTACATAATCCAGAAATGCTGCATAAATTCTTCATGTTACTGCTTCTGTTGTTTATGCATCCCAAGAATACACATCCTTATTTTTTACCAAGAACAAAACTATTCTTGACATCTATTTACCTTGAGGTCAGGTATGTCAGTGGCTCTCTCTTTGTGGCTCCATAATGTCAGCTGTTTCTCATCTTGAATTTTTGCTCGTTGTTTCTCATTTCAAAATGCATTTTTGCACTAGTTGAAAGTTATTCTTATTTCTGATTCCTTCTGCTGCCAGGGTCATTTGGAAATCTAATTTTATCTTCTCAGGGTGACTGACTCACTCCTCTCTTCCACCCCTGGTTGCTATGTTATCTGCGGATTTAAAGAAAAGCTCTTGCCTCCTCAGATGAGTTATGGAAGAAAATGTTAATAGCTTCAGGTTCAACATGATCTTCTGTGTGAATTTTAGTTAAAAATTTTCAGGGATATAGCATCATTTTCTTAAATCAATTAAAATTAACAGTGATATTCTTATGAGATCAAAATCAATTAAAATGAAAAAAATACTCTTATGAGCTATAGGGACCTTGGAGTGTTTCTTAACTTCTCTGAGCCTAGATTTCCTTATTTATTGGATGGGAAGTTCCTTAGTTTAGTGAGCTACTTAAAGAAGAAATTTATTCACACCAGCTGAGCACTGGACATTTCAGGTGGGCATATTTGAAATAGTGTTTTGAAATGGAGTGGGGATATTTTCAGTGACACACAACATCAATTAAAATACCTCACTTAAACTGGTAGCCATTACCATCTGAAACATACAAGAAAACCAGAAAATAAGCCTTAAAATGTCCTGAAGACTGTGTTCTGTGGGCCAGATTGCAAGCATTTTATCATTTGAAATTTGGAAGATCTCTAGTGACTCATATTCAGACTCTATTTACTTTTCCTTTCCAAATACTGTGTTAACAACCCCCTGCCCCTCCCCCCCCATTCTGATGTTTTGACATCTGGAAACTTGCTGACTCGGGGAGGGACCGACCCTCCCAGCATTACTAAATTCTTAGAGATAATAAACCATTTGCCTGTGAGCATGCTTTTCAAAAAGAAATCAACCAATCCAGAGCCCACACCACCTTCTTTATCTAGCTGTTACATCCTGAGTCACTATCCAGCTCACCTAATCACCACAGGATGAGGTACCAGTTAATGAGGGAAGCCCCTATATCCACAGACATGCTGGAATTATTCAAATTAGCCAAGCCTAGGCCTACTTACCCTACCTAACCTGTTCCTTCCTAGGGAAACCATGAAGGCTCTCACCCACAGTTTCTCCCTGAACTCTGTCACTTGACTGCCCTGCTGCTTCCCCATGTGCCTCTGCATGGCAGGACAAGCTGTCTCTTCTTAGGAACTATGAGGAATTCATAGTGGCAATTTTCTCTTGATCTGTTGGTCTTATCATACCTAAATAATGAAAAAAAACCTATTAAAACACACACGAGGTCTGTCCAGAAGCTATTCAGCCACGTAATATGAAAAATAGACACATTTACTGAAGAAAGTAAAAGATATAAGAAACATTGTACATAGGACAATGACGCCTCAGTCCCCTTCACTTTGGGACCTCACACAGTTCTCCCAATCACCATCAGCTGCCCTGTCATAGTTTCCTGAATCCTATCGACAGTGTGAAACTCTTCTTTTCAAAGATGATTTTAGTTTTGGGAAAAGCCAGAAGTCTGAGTGTCAAATGTGGGCTGTAGAGGGGCTTAGTCAACTGAATGATTTGATGTTTTGCCAAAAAACTCTATGAAATACGATGCATGAGTGGGCACACTGTTGTGATGAAGCTTCCAATCACAAGTTACCCATAGCTTTGGCCTTATGAATCATCTAAATAGTTTCTGTTGAGAAATGTTTAAGCTTAGTGCAAAATTTGATATAGATTCTTTTTGCTCTACTTGCTCATTTTTAATGCAATGGCCACATAGTACACATGTTCACTTAACGGCATCTACTGCTCCTCCTGACTAGTACAGTGAAGTCATCATTGTTCATGCATGTGTGTTCCAATCCACTCTCCTTGGCTGCCAGGGTACATCAATGTCGTGCAAACAATTCTTGTTATATTAGCAATGGCTGGATTTTTTTTCCGGACAGACTTCGTACATCTAAAAAGTTTGGCCCTCTAGTTTCCTGAATCATGGCAGATGTGGGAGGCACAAGCTTTAACTGAAGGATCCCTTAGAGCCACCTGTTTTGGTAGTGCTATAGGATGCCATTTCTTATTGGTTGAATGAATACCTTCTTGCCAGTGAGATAAAGAATGTGTATAAGCAAGACCAAACTTAAACTGACTTGAGAGTGAGGTAAAGTATGCATCTTCCTAGTTTATTTTATACATTTTTGTTTTTTTTCCCTTGTACTTTCATCCCTCATCTGTTGCCCCCACCTTGCATTTTGAACTCATTTTTGCATGTGCTGCCCCAGCTGCACAGAATCTCATTCCCATTTGTGTATTGCTAATGATAATAATACCAACAGCAACACAAAGAATAATTTTTTAAAAAACCAACATAAGGCAAACTGTATACTAAGTGCTTTATGTTTCTCATTTTGAACCTTACAACAACCTCTAAAATATAACATTTTTTTACCTCCTTGTTACAAACAAACAGACATTTATAGAATCACATAAATTGCATCCAATCACATAGCCAATAACTAATACAACCTGGGTTCATATGTGTGCTGTGTAAATCATCTCTTCTATCTCACGTTGTTCACTATAGCTTGTATATGAACGTATTCTTTTAGTAGCAGCTTAAAAAGGACAAGGATGTAGCTAATGTCTGGCTGCCATGCCACTTTGTGCTACAATCCCAGTGAATTTTCCTGTGGAGTATTTATTTATTCCTTTTTAATGTTAGAAAGCACATATCACAGTTATAATTATATTAGAGATAGGTGTATACATATCATCAGTTCAACTAGCTTGTGGGTTTTATAGAAACAGAAGCTGTTCCTCATCTTTGTGTTTGTCACAACACTTAGCCCAGGGCCTTGAGCTTATTAAATATACAATAAATATTTGTTGAATTAATTTGAATTGAGGATCAAATGCATTAATGCATGTTAAATCCATTTATATGGCAGTAGCCACCCAAAAGACAATATGATTATGTAAGTCATGGTCTGCAGAGAAGAAAGACAGGTAAAGGTGCGGGGCAGGGAGGGCCAAGTCCAAAGATTTCTAATCTTTTAAAAGCGAAGTAAAGTTATTGAAAGTGAAACCATGAGTTTTACTTTAAAATGGAATTCTGCTAGTTGCCACTAGTGGGAGCTTTTTAAAAATTCTACTAAAAACTTTAAGATAAAGAAAAAAAAGGATGAAATCTTATGGGAACACTGAAAGCAAAAATTTCTAGGAAAAAGTTGCTAAGATCTGGGAGAAATTTACTCTACGAGGATAGTTGTGATTCTATAAGTTAGTTGGATTTAGTTACAAATAAGAGACTATTCCAACAGTGCTAAATCATAAAGACATATACTGTTTAATTAATAAATAACCTGAAGTTAGGTGTTCTCTATATACTTCAATTGTCCAACACTGAAAAACCAGGCTCTTTCATTTATTCTATTTTTCTCAATGTGTTGCCATTTCATCAGGTTTAGGTTTTTAAAAAATTTCTTGTTTTAATCATTTTTAATTTTTCAATTACAATTGACATACAATATTATATTAGTTTCAGGTGCACACCTCAGTGATTAGACATTACATAACTTACTAAGTGATTACCCCAATAAATCTTATACCCATTGACATCATATATAATTATTAGAATATTATTGGCTATATTCTCTATGCTGTAATTTTCATGCATCCACTCATGGCCCCCTCCCATCTGGCAATCATCAACATGTTCTCTGTATCTGTGAGTGTGTTTTTGTTCTGCCTGTTCATTTATTTTGTTTTTTAGATTCAATTGTTGATATGTGTTTATTGCCATTTTATTGTTCAGCATTTTGAATTTTTTCTTCTTCTTAAACAAGACCCTTTTAACATTTCACGTATTATTGGTTTGGTGGTGATGAACTCCTTTAGCTTTTTCTTGTCAGGGAAGTTCTTTATCTGTCCTTGGGTTCTAAGTGACAACTTTGCTGGGTAGACTAATTTTGGTTCTAGGTACTTGCTTTTCATCACTTTGAATATTTCTTGCCAACCCCTTTTGGCCTGCAAAGTTCCTGTTGAAAAATCAGCTGACAGTCTTATGGGAGATCCCTTGTAGTTAACTGCTTTACTCTAGCTGCTTTTAAGATTCTCTGTCTTTAACCTTTTGCTTTTTAATTAATGATGTGTCTTGACTTGGGCCTCTTTGGGTTCACCTTATATAGGATTCTCTGTGCTTCCTGGACTTGTGTCTCTTTTTCTTTCACCAGGTAAGGGAATTTTTTCTGTTATTTTTTTTTTTTCAAGAGAGAGACAGAGAGAAACAGAAAGAGAGAGACATTGACTTGTTGTTCCACTTATTTATGCTTTCATTGGTTGATTCTTGTATGTGCCCTGACCAGGGATTGAACCTGCAACCTTGGCATATCAGGATGATATGCTAATAAACTGAGCTACTCAGCCAGGGCCTGTCATTATTTTTTCTATTAAGTTTTCAATTTCTTGCTCTCTTGCGTTTCCTTTGGGGACCCCCATGATTCAAGTGTTGGTACACTTGGAGTTGTTTGTTCCAGAGGCTCCTTATACTATTCTTATTTTTTGTTCTTTTTCTTTTTGCTGTTATGATTGGGCATTTTTTGCTTCCTTATATTCCAAATTGCTGATTTCATTCTTGGCTTCATCTATTCTACTGTTGATTCCCCATAAGTTATTCTTCATTTCTGCCTGGCTATTTTATGGTTTCCATGTCCTTTTTCATGCTGCTGAAGTTTTCACTAAGTTCACTGAGCAGCCTTTTTACCAGTGCCCATGCCAGTTGATTCTCCATAGTTGTCAGTGGTTGGTGATTGGTGGTCATTGGTTGGTGGTCTCAGCCAGTCCTTGCAGCTGATTGGCATAGGAGTAAGTCCCTCCCATTGATGTGCCAACAGCAATCAAGTCGCAACTATAACAGGAAGGTGTACAGAGTCCAAACTGGGAGGCATTATACCTGAAATTTCATCTTTGGTGGTTGGGGAGGCTGTGCCACTGGACCCTGCAGAACACCTGCTCTTGTACATTAGGCCACTCTACTAAGCCTGGGAGATGTAGCAGCTCTACCTAATACATAGAAACAATCACAGGAATGCTGCCAAAATGAGGAGACAAACATGTTCCAAATGAAAGAACAGAACAAAACTAGAAAAAGAACTAAACAAAATGGAGACAAGGAATCTACTAGATGCAGAGCCCTTAGGTTTTCATCTCATTATCCCAGGATAGCTGCCACAGCTCTAGACATTACATTGTAGCATAACAGTATCTCAAGTAAGAAGGAAGGGAGAAGGGACAAAAATAAGACTGTTTCCTTAGATGTTTCTCTTTACCAGGGAGCAAACATTTCTTCTTCCCCCTCAAACATTTGTTGCCTGGTATTAGGTTATATGAGCACACACTAATTTATTCACTTTCAAAGGTAAATTGAATTGTTATGACCAATAATTAGCCTAGAGATAGGCACATTGTCATACACACATACACACACACACGTACCACACGTGCACAAACATGGTTCTTTTAGCAATGAAGAAGTGGAAAATGGCTGTTATATAAACAACCAACACAGTGTTATAAAACAGGACTGGTAAAAGAATTTTGTCACATGCCTTGTCTCTTAAAACATAGCAAGAACATTAGAACATACTTCTTTACTTCAATGTCTGGACAGAAATTCTGGACCAGTGCCCCCTGGAAAACTAAGCAGTGGTCCCTCAAATCTCAAGGTATGCTATTTTAGACTGTTAGCTCTCTGATTCCCCCATTTTCTTCTGCGTTCCCATGTATCATTTTCTATATTTTTAAAATATAGAAGAAAACAGAAAACAGAACATGATGTAAGAGAAATTAAACATGGTCTCTTATATTCTTGGCAGTATAGTGTTCACAAATTAAAGATTATATTTGGGAATAGGAATTAGCTGAAAATGGTGAATTATGGAGATTATAGTTTTTCATAGACTGCATTGCTTCAGAGTGTTAGATCATAAATTATGAGATTATCTGAAATCCTATATTCTGTTTGTTAAAACAAACAACACTACAGATGAAGGCATGCTACATTCTGGAAATTGAGTACATTTTTAGTCATATTACTATGTTTAGTATTGATCTTTGAGAAGGCAATTTGACCAAAAAAAAAAAAAACCCCAAACAAATTAAAAGTTAACCAATCCATGGACATCTACACATCTTTACTATAGTCTTCTTACTTGAGTAAGGCAATAGGAAAAGAAATATCCAAGGGGCTTATGTGTAACTATCACAAAGCAAGAAAGGAAAATTATACTAAAATTCAGAAAGAGTATACCTTTTAAAATGACCTGTTACAGGTAACAAAAGAATAATTTAAAAATGCTTGTTCTCTAATATATAGTACTTGACATAAGGTAGTCACGAGGAGACAACAGAGGAGATAGTAAAATAAGATAAAATAGAAGTGGGTGATCTAAGAAAGCATTGCAAGGACACATGTTGGACACACGTTGGCCCTCCTGGGTTTTGCTCAACTGATCTTCTGCTTCCTCACATTTTCTACCACTAGAAAACATACATCTTGTGTTATGCCTGTTGCCACAAACTTTAGACAAAATTTCTTCACTTGTTCAATGAGAATCTAATAAAACAACACTTGTTAAAATAGCTAATGTTTTTCAAACTTGGGAGACTATGGGATGAGAACTTAAGTCAAAATATATATTAGTAAAGAAATATTAACTTATGCTGGGAGTCATAAATAGTCCCTAATTTTTAGGGGCTTAAAATTACAAAGTTTTATTTCTCACATATGCCACATGTCCATCTTGGGTGGGCAAGGAAGGCTCTTCTGTATATGATCTCTTTCCAGGATTTAGGCTGTCAGAGCAGCCACTATCTGAGACATTGCCAGTCATCATAAAAGAGGAAAAAAAGACCTTTTCATGGCCATGCCTTCGTGGTTAAATGTTCTGGTCAATAAGTGACTTATGTAACTTCTATTTACAACTCATTTCCCAGGTAAAGTTTAATAGCCTCACCAAATCATTAGAGAGCCAGGAGTATATCTTACTTGTGACTGGAAGGTGAGAGACTCGAAACATATAGTCAACATTAATCAAGACAATCACATTCCACCTACTTAGTTACAAATATCTGGCTCATTCTTTCCTGTAAGCAACATATACTCCCTTTTTTCTCCATGGGAGAGAATTAAAAATTTCTGTTCAGTCATAACATCACGTCATTGTCTAAGGTCTTTGGATAATTTATGGTGGTTTCTAAATTGCAGGGGTTGGAGAAGGCCATACTCACTTCTTCATTAGGTACAGATGTGCCCCTCTTGATCCATAGATCTGTAAGCTAAAAAGATTACTTATCAATTTTTCCAAAACTAATATACAATGGTTGAGCAGGACAATCAGATTCAACATTCTTGTTTGAAAATGGAAAGAAAGGAAAGAAAGAATCAGAAGTCATTGATTCATAGCAATTCTGAAATTCTACTAGATAGAATTGGCAAGAGCCTGTTACCATGGGAATGTGGAATATTTTTTGTCTTGGTCCTGATTCTTGTTCCTAGAAGGGGCTCTCCAGTCCATTGTTTTCTGGCTCCCTAGTTTTACTCTCTCTAAAGCTCTACCTTTCCCATTATCCTCCTTGACACCATCTAAACATGAGAATTAGAGAATATGCTTCCCTATCAGTTGAGCTGCTTATTAGTCTTCTTCATTTACAGAGAAGGCTAGGGGTCTAAGAGTCACTTTAAGTCTTCAAAATTCAATTGTTTTCTTCTCCCCCTCTCCTCCCTGTTCCTCTTCCTTTACAGGATCCTGATCTATTTGACATTACAGGCATTTAAAAAACTTAGGCTTTGTATTTACTTGATTCCAGTTACTTCCACTTGCCAATAGACATACTTTATATATAAAGGGAGAACTGCATTTTAGGCTTTTTCCTTGCTGAAAAATTTTAGATGAATTAAAAGGATTTTCTTGATTTCATCTTAATCCATTCAGATATTTTAACAGTAAGTGTAAGAAAATATCCCTGGTTTAATATTGCTATTAGATTCAGTTTCAATTATTCCTACTTGGAATTGAGAATGCATAGACTCTATTTTCTGTCATTCTTGCTTGCAACTGGACCAATTCTTTTCTGAGTCTATCCTTTTCTTTTAATACTTTGTGAAGTACCACAAACAGCAACTGGGACACATTGCTAATGTTCCAAACCCTCCCTGAGAAATACAAGTTTATTAGGTGCAGAATCTCTTATAAATTATTGCATTCAGTGTTGTGGTGGTAAATGTTTAATAGCCAGCTCTCCAGGAATAAAAAAAAACACTATGATTTGTAGTGCTTCCCAATTTCAGTGGTATAAATTCTCCCAGATTCAAGCTAGCAGCATGACATCATAAATCCTGGAGCTGGGAAGAGATACTCACAATTAGCTCTCTCGGGCACCAGGCAATTTCAGCACACACTGATTACAGGTGACCATTTTACCCAGTGTTTTGCTGTTGCTTAGCATGGAGTGTCATCCTTCAAGTCTTCCTCACAACATGCTGGCCATCCCAAAGCCAATATCACACAGTTTAGATGGTTTTATGGCAACTCTGCACTTCTAGGTCCCAATTTCTGTATTGTCTAGGTTGTGTGATAGTAGCAGATAAGCCAAAATCTCAGAGGCTTAAAACAAGAAACATTTATTTCTCATACTACCATGCCCATCCAAGCAATTCCTGGGGCCCTCGCTCCACATGTCCCTACTGCAGGACCCATGCTGTTGGAGTGTCACCAGCTGGAACATGGCAGACCAGCCTGGCAGAGAGGGAAAGAGAGCTATGGAGGGTATGGACCTGGCAACTAGATGAGTTGTCCTCAGAAGGGATGTGTACATTTCTGTTTATAACTCTATGGCTCGAATTAGTGATAAAACTATAAGGAGGAAAAGAGGGAGGAAAAAAGCTGTGTATTGCATTGAGTACCCACACTGATAAATTTAATGAATTAAAAAAAAAAGAGCTGTGAACCTACTATGTACCTGGAAACAGAAGAGAAAATATTTGGTGGTCAACACTAAAGGCTGTCACAACTCAATAACAGCAGAAATGCTTAGAGTTACACAATTTACTCCATTTTCCAAGCAACTCCAACAATGTTTTTCTTTTTTTTCTATCTTACATAGCAGATTTTAATCTGTAAAAATTAAGAAAATACACAAAAGCAGTCTTTTACATGATCCAACAAGAAATTTGAAAAACCAGTGGTAACTCTGCCTAAATTCAATATACACAATGTGATACTTAATAGATTAAAAACCACACAAACATTAAAATATCATAAAGAAATAAGGAAATTTCTATCATTGAAATCTTTGAGTGGTGGGTTTCTGAGTTTAATCAATTTTCCCCCCAAATTTATGTTTTGCAGCTACAAACATGTACTTCCTTTATAATAAGGAAAAATCAGGTCTTAAAACAGTTTATATAATTTTGCAGTTTATTTTAATACAGCTTTGCAGAAATACAATCAGAGTTGAATAACCTAGATAGAAGAATATCAAAATATTATTTGTTTCTGATGATGGGATTAGGTGTAATTTTTAAAAAATAATTTTTCCTTATGATTTTTTATGATTATTACATTTTGTTATTCTATTTTTAAGATGACAAACGGGCACTTTCCCTTTATTAATTAATTATAATTTCATCCTTATAATTAATGGTAATTTCATTATAATTATGAACAAGGCACATTTTATTTAAATTTTCATTTTTTTAATGTTTCCACTGTTACAGGGTCTATATTTAGTATCTCTCATTTCCACTGGTGTTCCTTTTGAAGAGTTAGACCAAGCCAGGAGGATGGCCACTGAGCACTAAGGCTCAGGTCTTCATTCCAATATACAAAGCACTCTCAAAACTCAACAGTAAGAAACCAAAATAGCCAATTAAAAAATGGTGACACTTTAAATAGACACTTTTAAATAGACACTTTACCAAAGACCATATATGGAGAGTAAATACGTACAAATGCTAAATATCATTAACCAATAGGAAAATGCGAATCCAAACAATAATGAGATACCAGTACACTATTAGAATGGCTAAAATTAAACACACTGACAATACCAGGAAACTGACTAACAGTTCCAGTTTCCAGATGTGAGAGCATTTGGAACTTTCACATATTGCTGTTGGGAATGTAACACGGTACAGCTACTCTGGGAAACCGGTTGGCAGCTACTTACGAAGTAAACATGCAGATACTATAGAACCATTAATCCCACTCCTGGGAGTTTAAACCCTTGGGAAATGGAAATTTATATTCACACAAAACTTATACAGAACTGTTTATAGCAACTCTACTCATAATCATAAGAATTGGAAACAACCCAAATAAATTTCAACCTGTAACTGTATAAACAAACCATGGTACAGCCACATAATGAGATACTATTCCACAATAAAAAAGAATGAGCAAGAGACAAATAGGCACCTTTCTTTTATTAATTAATTATAATTTCATCTTTATAATTAGTTGTAATTTCATTGTACTTATAAACATGGAATATCTTACTGGAATTTGTTATTTTCTTCTATGTTTCTACTACTAAATTCACAATATTGTGGATGAATCTTATACACATTGAGTGAAAAAAGCCAATTTCATAAGTTTACATATTCTATGACTGTTTGTACAAAATTTTCAAAAACCCAAAGCTAGATATATATACTTAGCCAGATATATATAAATCTATCTATAACCAGAGTATTTGCTAGTGCCAGGGATTTGGGGTGAGAAAAACTATGATTACAAAGGGATAACAAGAGCAAGTTTTGGTGGGTGATAGAACAAAAAAGACTCAGGTCAAATGACCCCTATTCAAAAGAATTTTTTTAGAAATAACCATCAGTCATTTTTTTCACATTTCCTTTCACTTTTGTTATAAAACTTACTGCTACTTAAAATTATTTGTCTATTTGCATGATTAATATGCTTACTGAATTTCTTATCCCATTATTATGTCAGCTCCAGTAGCAGATGAAACCAAAGAGAGCAGGGTTCTGGTCTGTCTTGTTCTCCAACCGTCTTTCCAGCACTTCGATCAGTATCTGGCACAGGGTAGGCACTCACATAATACTTGTTGAGTGAACCAATGCTAAACAATGCACTGTGGTCCATTCTGATCAGAAAAAATGATCTCCCAAATGTACAGAATGAGCAACTGTTTTTGTAAGCAAGAGCTGATTCTTCCCAGGACTTAATGGTTAAAGACATCAAACATGAAACACTAAAAACGGCTTGAAAGAAAGAAAAGATGTTAGGAGTTTCCCAAATACAGGAGTAATTAACAAAATGATTTGTAAAACTGAACAATGAGAAAGTAGAGTGTACTCTTACAAACTTCAGGAGGTCATCTGGGCAAGCTGAGTTCAATGTGCAGTGCGGGCAAATAATCCTGCTGTCCTCATTGTCTCTGCTGTTGTGGTCTCTGTGATAAGGTTGCATCTATGGATATTATGCAGACTCTCTAATGTCAGCTTGGCTATCCTACGGTATCACACTTGTATGTGTGGAGCTCTTTGAAGGTCCCAGAGGGTGCTACTCTTCTGTTTAAACGATTATGATGTCAGTTCAGGACAACACTCCCCTGCTGCAGAAATAAAAATTCCCAAGGGTTTAAGTGAACAACATATAGCATCCTGGATAATGAGTTGGCTCTTTAAGAAAAGCAACTTGAGAATAATGGGAAGATGGCTTAAGAGGGAGTGCTAATCAAATATGTCAATGGGAGACTAAGTTATTATTCAATAGAACAAAAGTTGTGCATTGTATGTCACTTCAGCATTAGTTTGAACAACATAATTCTAAAAGTTCCAGTTAA
The DNA here is from genome assembly GCF_021234165.1 of Pteronotus mesoamericanus. Lineage (NCBI taxonomy): Eukaryota > Metazoa > Chordata > Mammalia > Chiroptera > Mormoopidae > Pteronotus > Pteronotus mesoamericanus. The sequence goes on from NW_026555313.1 coordinate 2,222,379, forward strand.
TGAGGCTTAGAATATTTTATCATCAGGTAACAATTACTCTGTAAGGCCCAGCTTTTTCATATCACTGTGGCTATTTGGAGATAGCTTCATGTAGACATCTTTTTACTGACCTGGCAAGTAGACCAGGCTTACTTCTGGTGTTGCCAGTCTGCTGTGTTCACCTGTGAGAAATCCATTCTCTTTGGGGAAGGAAAAGGAAACTAAAACTGTTTACACCACAATATATTTACACAAACTCCCATGTCAGATTCTCTGTGAGATCTCTCCGGCCACTCTGTCTAAAATTGTTCCCTATTGACACTCCATATCCTTTTTTCTTGCCTCATTTTTCTCCTTTGTATTCCACTGTCTAAAAAAATATATTGTTTGTCCAACTTCTTGCCCCAAGTGTAAATTCCACAAGGGTAGATATACCTGTTTGTTTAGTTCACAGCTTTGTTTTTAAGTGTCTGGAACAGTGTCTGACACAGGGTAAACACTGATTTAGATTTCTTGAATGAATAAATTAATTTATATATTGAATTGGCAGAGTCCTCCAAAACGACCTCATTAGATTCTATATGATGCTGCTATTATTGAAAATTTGTCTACGAATGATTGCCTGCCTCCCTTACAATTCATAATGTAAACTCTATAATGGAAGTATTTTGATTGAAAAAAATTTTGGCTGTACAACAGCAGCAGGGAGTTTTTGAAATGAATGAAAGAATAAATGAATATATGAAATGATTTTTGGAACTCTTCTTTCAGAATTGCACTCAGAACCAGTGTATGGCCTGAATATGCAAACGAATCTAATAATTTCTCATCCACAGGTTGCTGGGCTTAGTGAGTCATTACTAGAGCAAAAAAAAATGCTCACATCATAATTTTGCTTATGGACAATCTTCTATATGTTCTATTATGGACAAGGAAAGATGGGAAATGTAAACAAATAGACCTTAATCTTGTCAGATGACAGTTTCATAAAATTTGACTTCAATTTAATATCTAGGGGCATATTTAGATGATGGACATTTGCAAGCTACTTTATATTTTGCTGTGGTGTATAGCAAAGACTAGCTGAGATTCTAGCCTTTAAAAACTCTGGGGAAGTGTATAAACATTAAATATAAGAAATCCTTAATGATGTCTCCTGAGTTTATTCTGCTTGAAGTCTGACTGCCCCAAATACCCATCCTTCTAACATTAAGAGTCTTTTATTTTTAACTAACATATCAGGAATGTAAAGGAAATGTAAACCACTTTGGATATCTAACAACATGATTTATTTATTTTCTGTTCACTGCTGATAGTAGCACATTTATATTTCATGGTGTCTGAATTCAAAGTACTGTAATATCCAGATGTGGTTGACTGCTTTCAGGATCAGATGATGAATAGCAATGTCCCTTAAAGTTAGATAGCAATGCTAAAGAACAATCTATTTAGCAGCAAATCAAAAGATTTATATTAAATAGAAAAGTCATATTAATCTTGCATAGGTATCCCTGGTGTCAGGAACTTACTTGTAGGGAAAGTAGAGAGCATTCTGTGAAGAAAGTGACTTACACTATGACCTGGAAAGACAATGGTGTAAAAATAAGGTGAGAGACTTGATATATAATTTAGAACTAATTTTTGAAAACACTATATAATAGAATCCACTGTATCACAGCTCACAACTCCACTACAGTTTAGCGAATCAAAAAGTACATAAGCAGTTTTGGAGCGCATCTCTATCTAAAACAAAGTCTTTGTTAAATACACAATGGTTACAATTACAATGGATTCTTTTTCTATGGGTTTTCTAGATAATGCTTTTAAAATGTCATGGTGATGCAAGTGTTTATACTACCAGCTGGTTCTCAACTACTGAAGACAATTTTCTAATGATCATGATCATTGTGGATCTGGGGACGTTGTGCCATAATGATCTAACTCATGTGTGAGTGTTTGGAACAGGAAAAGAGTTTATATAAATTCAAAATATGCATTTTTATTATTTTTAAGTATATATGTATTTCTTAAAATTTTCTAGATATTTTTTATTTTTTAAAATTGATCTTTTAAAAATTTTTGAGTTTATTGTGGTGACATTGTTTAATAAAATTACATAGGTTTCAGGTATATCATTCTATAATACACCATCTGCATATTCTATTGTGTGTTCACAACCCCAAGTCAAGTCTCCTTCCATTATCATTTATACCCCACCCCTTTACCCTCTCCTACTCTCCCACACCTCCCTTTCCCTCTGGTAATCATCATTCTGTTGTGTGTGGTTATGAGGGTTTTTTTCTTAATCCTTTCATCTTTTTCACCCAGTCACCCAACACTCCTCCTTTCTGACAGCTGTCAGTCTGTTTTCTGTATTTATGAATCTATCTTTCTTTTGCTTCTTAGTTCAGTTAGTTCATTAGATTCCACAAAAATGAAATTATATGGTATTTGTTTTTTTCTGAATGGCTTATTTCACTTAGCATAATACTCTCTGGGTCCATTCATGCTGTCCCAAAGGTAAGATTTTCTTTTTCTTTTTCTCCTCCCCCTCTCCTCCTCCTCCTTCTTTAGCTGAGTAATACTCCGTTGTGTAAATATATCACAGCTTTTTTTATCTACTCACCTACTGATGAGCACTTGGGCTGCTTCCGAATCTCGGCTATTGTAAATAATACTGAAGTGAACACAGAAATTCACATATTCTTTTGAATCAGTGTTGTGGGTTTTCTTAGATATATTCCCAGAAGTGGAACTGCTGGATCACGAGGCAGTTCCATGTTCAATATTATAAGGAAACCCCATACTGCTTTCCATAATGGTTGTGCCAATCTATATTCTACTATAAAGTAGATGATAGAGGTGCTGTTGAGATAAGCAACTTTGCTTGGTGAATGAAGTGTATCTAATGGTCTTCTTTATTATCATCTCAATATATTTAAATCCAATCTTTCTAAAAATAATGAAATAGAGAGACCGTAGATGGCAGAGGAGTAAGTGGAAGGTACACTACTCTCCTCCCAGGACCAAACTGTAATTACAAGTAATTAAAGAAAAATCATCTTCAGTAACTAACTAAACACTAGCTGGAGAGAAGCCTTATAATCAAGGACATATGGAGAAAACCACTTCACCACAATGAAGCTGGTAAGAAATGCAGAGGTAGGAGAGGGCTGGATGGGCTCCCATAAGCAGCAGCTGAAGGACAGATATTTCAGTGGTCAGAGGGTACCAACTGATAAGTGTGGTGTCTAAACCCCAAGTTGGGCTCCCCAGCCTAGAGTGCCAGAACCAGGAAAGGAAACCAAACAACATCAAGCTGTGTTAAGCAACAGGTTTCTGTTCACCAGGGAGAAATGGCTAGAGATGCAGTGAGCTGCTTAAAGGGCAAAAGCACAAAATTTTGTTTGCAGACACTTACCCTGGGTTCTAGCAGAGGGAGGGTAGAGTGGACTAGAGATGCTTGACAGGAGTCTGGCTTTGGTAGCTCTGGGGATAGAGCTGAAGGATCAGCGGGCAGGATCCTGGTGCTTAGTCATTCCCAATTTTGCAGAAGCCATTTTTCTCAGGCAGAACACTCCTCTCCAAGTGGAGTCAGGCTGAGGGGAAGCAACAGATCCACCATCAGGAATTGCTCTTGCTCTATGGAGCTCAAACCAGGTGGCTGAGTACAGCTGGAGGCTACTTCAGTGATTATGTTTAACAGAGCTCCCAGAGATCCAACCAGAAGGTGGATCTCTGGGAGCTCTGAGATTTTAGCTGAACCTCCCATGCCCATTGTTGGTAAAAGCTGGCCTTAGTGCACAGCCTGATTTTTTCTGCACACATCCAGGCCCAACAGAGGGAGCCACAATCTGTGGATCACTGATATCTCCAAACAGGTTGCCCTGGGCCAGTCGCAGGCACCATCTGACATAAGTTTCCACCAGCATCTTTGCAGATCTACCTAATACATAGGGAAAAAAATACGAAAATACAGCCAAAATAAAAATACAAAGAAGATGGCCACAAATGAAAGAACAAGTGAATTTTCCAGAAGGAGAACTACGTAAAAAGAAGGCAAGCAATTTGTCACATATAGAGTTTAGAGTAATGATTATAAGGATACTCAACAGCACAAAAAAGATCCAGTCAGAAATAAAAAATGCAATATCTGAAATAAATAATACACTGGAAGGAATAAACAGTAGGTTAAGTGAAGCAAAGGATTGAATCAGTTATTTGGAAAACAAGGTAGAATAATACACCCAAGCAGAGCATCAAAAAGAAAAAATAATTAAAAAAAAATTAGCAGAGTGCCATGGTTGCTGTGGCTCAGTGGATTGAATACCCCCTGCCAACCAAAGGGTCGCAGGTTCGATTCCCACTCAAGGCACATGCCTGGGTTGTAGGCCAGGTCCCCAGTAGGGGGTGCATAAGAGGCAACCACACATTGATGTTTCTCTCCCTTTTTCTTTCCTTTCCCCTCTCTGCAAAAATAAATAAATAACACCTTTAAAAAAAAGAACTGATCCTTAAAAAAAAATGAGGAGAGCTTAAGAAATGCCTGGGACAAAATGAAGTATAACAATATATACATCATGGGAATAACAGAAGGATAAGTGAGCAAGGGATCAAGAACCTATTTGAAAAAATAATAACCAAAAACTTCCATATTCTGGTGAAGGAAAAAGACACACAAGTCCAGGAAGTACAGAGTGTCTCAAACAAGATGGGCCCAAAAAGGCCTACACCAAGAGACATCATAATTAAAACAGCAAAGCTTAAAGACATGGAGAGATTCCTAAAACCACAAGAGAAAAGCCATTAGTTACTTACAAGGGAGCTCCAATAGACTATAATCTGATTTCTCAATGAAACATTTCAGGTCACATGGGAATGGTGTTCAATATTCAAGGTGATGAAAAGCAAGGATGTACAACCAAGGATACTTTACCCAGCAAGACTATCATTTGAAATTGAAGAAAATATAAAGAGTTTCCCAGATAAGAAAAAGCTAAAGGAGTTTGTTAACACCAAACTGATACTGCAACAAATGTTAAAGGGCTTGCAAAGAAGAAGGAGGAGGAGGAGGAAGAGAGGGAGGAGAAGAAAAAAACCAGAGGAAGATAAAAAATACAATGACAATAAATACATATCTGTCAATGATCACCTTAAATGTAGCTTAAGTGCTATAACTGAAAGACATAGGTTAGCTAAATAGATAAGAAAACAAGGCCCATATATATGTTGCTCCCAAGAGATCCCAGATTGAAAGAGACACACAGACTAAAAGTAAAGGGATGGAAAGAGATATTTCATGCAAATAGAAAAAAAAGCTGGGGTAGCAATACTTATATCCGACAAAATAGACTTTAAAATCAAGGCAACGGTAAGAGACAAAGAGGGACATTACATCGCGATAAACGGAGCAATCCAACGAGAGGATACATTGTGCACCCAACATAGGAGCACCTAAATATGTGGAGCAAATCTGGTTGGGCATTAAGGGAGAGATTGACAGAAATATAGTCATAGTTGGGGATTTTAACACCCCATTGATTTCAATGGATAGATCTTCCAGACAGAAAATCAACAAAGAGACCGTAGCCTTAACTGACACACTAGATCAAATGCATTTAATTGATATCTTCAAAGCATTTTGCCCCAACGCAGCAGAATATATATACTTTTCAAGTGCACATGGAATGTTTTCCAGGATAGACCACATGTTAGGATACAGAACATCTCAATAAATTTAAGAAGATGGAAATCATATCAAGCATCTTCTCTGGCCATTATGGTATGAAACTAGAAATCAATTACAAGAAGAAAACTAAAAAAATATACAAAGATATGGAAGCTAAATAAAATGTTATTAAACAATGAATGAGTCAACAATGAGATCAAGGAAACAATCAAAATACACCTTGAAAAAAATAAAAACGAGAACACAACAATCCAAAATCTGTGGGGACACAGGGAAAGCAATCCTGAGAGCATTGCAAACCTATCTCAAGAAACAAGAAAAAGCTCCAATAGACAACCTGACTGTACATTTGCAGGAACTGGCAGAACAACAACAAAGCCCAAAGTGAGTAGAATCAAGGAAATAATAAAGATCAGAGCAGAAATAAATGATATAGAGCCTAAAAAATTACAAAAGATCAATGAATCCTAGACCTGGTTCCTTGAAAGGATAAACAAAATTGACAAATATTTAACCAGACTAATCAAGAAAAAAAGATAGAGGACCTAAATAAATAAAATCAGAAATGAAAGAGGAGAAATAACATCTAACACTGAAGAAACAGAAAGGATTGTAAGAAAATATTATGAACCACTAGATACCAACAAATTAGACAACCTGGATGAAATGGATAAATTCCTAGAAACATACAATCATCCAACTCTAAATCAGGAGGGATCAGAAAATCTGAATATGCATGCAGACTACATGCAGTGAAATTGAAGCAGTAATAAAAAAATTCCCAACAAACAAATGCCCTGGACCAGATGGCTTCATAGGCAAATTTTACCAAACATTTTGAGAAGAATTAACACCTGTCCTCAAAATTAGAACCTGGCATAAATAATGCCCCAATTTTTATTACAAAATCTTTTATTACAAAATCATGAGCATGTAATTTTGTAACATAATAACATCACACTCAAGCACATCATATGACATTGTAGGTGAAATGTTCAGATTAAAACTATAAATTATTGCACCCATGTTTTTACTTTATCAGCTACACTCAAGCAGGCATTACTTCTGCCATACCCTGTTTTCCAAAACCTCAAGAAGGAAGACTTCAAGATCATTTCATGAGGGCAGCATTATCCTAATTCCAACAGCAGATCAAGACATTATAAATAAAGAAAATTATAGGCCAGTATCTCTAATGAAAATAGATGTTAAAATCCTCAACAAAATATTAGCAAACCAAATATAGCAATATATCAAAAAGATCATACACCATGATCAAATGGAATTTATTCTAGGAAGGTTGGTACAACATCCTCAAATCAATAAATGTGATTCACCACATAAATGAAATGATGTATAAAAACCACATGATCATATCAATAGATGTAGAAAAAGCATTTGATAAATTCCAGCACTCATTTATTAAAACTTTCAGTAAAATGGAAATAGACTGAACATACTTAAACATAATAAAGTCCTTATATGATGAACCCACTGCCAGCATCATATTCAATAGGCAAAAACTATAAATGTTCCCCTTAAGTACAGGAACAAGACAGGGATGTCTGCTTTCACCTCTCTTATTCAGCATAGTACTGGAAGTCCTAGCCTAACAACCAGACAAGAAGAAGAAATAGAAAACATGCAAACTGGACAGGAAGAAGTATAACTGTCTTTATTTTCAGATGACATAATATTGTTATAAAGAACGCTAAAGACTCTGCCTACAAAATACAGAAATTATACATGAATTCAGCAAACTACCATCATACAATGTTAACATCCAGAAATCAGTTGCATATTTATATGCCAAAAACAAAGTAACAGAAAGAAGAATTAAGAAAACAATGCAATTCATGTTTGCTACAAAAAGAATAAAATACCTAGTAATGAACCTAACCAAGGATGTAAAAGGCCTGTACTCAGAAAATTATAAGACACTGAAGAAAGAAATTAAGAAGATACAAATAAGTGGAAGCACATGACGTGTTCATGGATAGGAAGAATTAACATCATTAAAATGTCCATGCTACCAAAGCAATCTATAGGTACAACACAATTCCTATCAAAATTCCAATGATTTATTTCACAGAACTAGAACAAATATTTTAAAAATTTATATGGAACCACAAAAGGCCCTGCAATGCACAGTGATCCTGAGAAAGAAGAACAGTGTTGGAGGAATCATGCTACCTAATATGAAACTATACTATAAACCCATGGTAATCAAAAGAGCATGGTACTGACATAAAAACTGATAAATAGATCAATGGAATATATTAGAGAGCCCTCAAATAAACCCACAACTTCATAGGCAATTAATATTTGACAGAGGAAATAAGCACATAAAATGGGCTAAAGATAGTTTATTTAGTAAATGGTGTTGGAAAAATTGGACATATACGTGCAGAAAAATGAAAGCAGACCACCTTCTTACACCTGAGAATAAATCCAAAATGTGTTAAAGATTTAAATGTTAGACTAAAAACTATAAAACTGTAGAAGAAAACATATGCAGCAAAATCTTGGACATTGCTCATAGGAATATTTTATCTAATATATCTCCTCAGGCAAGAGAAATAAAAGGAAAAATAGATAAATGGGACTACATCAAACTAAAAAGTTTTTACACAGAAAAGGAAACCATCAACAAAATAAAAGACAGCCCAAGGAATGAGAGAACATATTCGCTGATACATCTAATAAGGGGTTAATATCCAAAATTTATAAAGAACTTAGAAAGCTCAACACCAAAAAAACAAACCATCCAATTAAAAGATGGGCAAAGAAGCTGACTAGGCACTTCTTTAAAGAGGACATACAAATGGCCAGTACACATATAAAAAGATGCTCACCATAACTAATAATCAGAGTAATGCTAAGTAAAACCACAGGTATCCCCTCACAGTAGTCTGAATGACTATCATCAGTAAATCAACAAACAACAAATGCTGGCAAGGATATAGAGAAAGGTTAACCCTTGACACTGTTAGTAGGAATGCAGACTGGTAGAGCCACTGCGTAAAGCAGTATGCAGATACCTCAAAAAATTAAAAACGGAACCGCCTTTTGACCCAGCCATCCCACTTCTGGGACTATTTCTGAAGAAACCCAAAACACTAACTCAAAAGAATGTAAGCACCCCTATGTTCATTGCAGCGTTTTTAACAATCACCAAGATATGAAAGTAGCCCAAGTGTCCATCCATAGATGAGTGGATAAAATAACTATGGAACATTTACACAATGTAATAATATGTGGCTGTGAAAAAGAAGAAAGTTTTACCCTTTGTAGCAGTGTGGCTGGACCTGGAGAAAGTTATGCTGAGTGAAATAAGCCAGTCAGAGAAAGACAAACACCCTATGATTTCACTCATATGTGGAATCGAATGAACAAACTGAACTAGCAAGCAAAATAGACAGACTCATAGATGGAGAACAGATGACAGCTAGTGGTAAAGGGGAAGGTTTGGGGGTGGAGGGATTGAACAGGAAGGAAAAAGGACTAGTGGGCATGGACAAGGATGACAGTGTGGAGATTATGGTGGGAAGGGGGGCACAAGGGGGATAAATGATAATGGAAAAATTAATGAAATATTATTTAGCTAAAATTTAAGCAGCGGTCAACAGCGTATAGACATCAATTCTGAGGTAAGGTTTACAAAGTTGAAAAAATACACTTTTTTATATTGTAACTCAAAAGTCAATTTTTATTTTATTTGTTTTACTTTTTTTTTTTTTTACTATTGTTTTAGCTGTTACAGTTGTTGCCACTTTTCTTCCCTTCCCCTCTCTCACCCAGGCCCACCCTCTCCTTACCCCAAGGCAATCCCCACTTTGTTGTCTGTATCTTGGAGTTGTGTGTAAATGTTCTTTAGTTAATCCCTTCACGGGGTCTTTCATCCCATTTCATTTTACCTCTGCTTTTACCTCAGGCAGCTGTCATCCTGTTCTATGTATATAAGCTTCTGTTACTATCTTGTTCTTTAGTTTATTGTGTTCATCAGATTCCACTTATAAGCGAGATCCTGTGATATTTTTCTTTCACTGAAGTCAGTTTTTAAATCATGCTTCTTGGATCATTACTTCCCTTTTCTTGGCTATTACACACTTCTAAGATAGATCTCCAGTTCAAGAGATCTTGATTAATTTTCCCTTTATAAAATAAATCTCTGTAGAGTGTCCTACACAATTAATTAATTAACTTGATGCCACTTTATTTTTTTTTTCTGCTACATGCCTGTTGTCTTATCTTTTGAATACAACTGTATGACCATTGAAAGGAGGATATAAAACAGAGCTTATCAGAGATTTAAGGAGGCTAACGAGTGTTAAACAAAAAATGATGTAAAAACTAATAGGTGTGAGAATTACTGAGTATTATGTAAGTTAAGTTATTCTTTAGTGCAGAACTTCTCCAAGCCTTTGGTGCCATATTTAGACACTGTTGCTCTGGAAACAGGCTGCTTAGGTTCAGATTTCAACTCTATTAAGAGCTCTGTGACCTTTGACCTTGGATAAATGGCTTAACTTTTATGTGCTTTTGTTTCTAGACCGTAAAGTGAGACACTTCATACAGTATTTATGAAGCATTAATGACTTAATGCATGTGAAATTATCATTAATGCGTAATTGTGAGTCTCTGCAAGAGGAATTTTTTGTAGTTTCCATAAATGTATCTGATTAAGGAATTCTTTTTTTCCTGATATATCACATGAGTAGTGTTCCTGAAATTTAAATTCAGGAAAATGTCTTTAAACCACGTGCTATTAATACTGATGCTTAACACATTGTTTCTTTTTTTCCCCTGCTTCTGTTGTATTCTGAGTTTTCTCTGTATGTTTGGGCTTCTATGCATGGGTCTTTTTCAGCCCTGACAACTTCTAAGTTGTCAGGTCACTTACGTGACAGTTGAGCTAGAAATGGGAATGCTTGAGCTCATTGTTTTCTCTCAGTACTTTGTCCTGTGACAATAGGAGTGACCAGCCACTCTTATTATATTAATTAGTTTTCCTAAAAATGTTCAATAGAATCATATGCAGTTACTCAGCTCCTTGCTTCTCATAAGTGGTTGATAGGCGTATTCTATGTTTTGGATATCTACTGCCAGATTATACCATGGACTATCTGTGCTCTCTTTATTATTGGAAATAGAGTCATAGTATCATCATTATTATTTTTCTTGTATATTGCATCGTGTGCCCACCATCTAAAGTCACATCATATTCTACCACCATATATTTGGCTCCCTTTACCTTTTACTCTCCCCCTTCCCTCTGGTAACCACCATACTATTGTCTGTGTCTATGAATTTCATTTTTTTTAATACTACATATGAATGCAATCATATGGTTTTTAGCTTTTTCTGACTAACTTATTTTGCTTAGATGATATTCTCAAGGTTCATCCATGTTGTTGCAAATGGTAATATTTCATCTTTTCTTATGACTGAGTAGTATTACAGTGCGTGCGTGTGTGTGTGTGTGTGTGTGTGTGTGTGTATCTAGTATTCTATTGAAGGACATTTTGGTTGTTTCCATGTCTTGTCCACTGTGAACAGTGCTGTGGTGAATATAGTGATGCATATATCTTTGTGAATAAATGTATTCACATTGTGTGGGTACATACCTGGAAATGGAGTTGCTGGGTCATATGGTAAAACTATTCTTAATTTTTTGAGGAACTGGTTTATATTTCTACTAGCAGTGAATAGGATTCCTTTTTTCCCCCCACAAGCTCTCCAACACTTTTTATTACTTGTCTTGTTGATAATAGCCATTTTAACAGGTGTGAAGTAGTATCTCTTTAGTTTTGATTTGCATTTCCCTAATAGTTAGTGAAGCTGAGCATCTTTTCATATGCCTGTAGGTCATTTGTATGTCTTCTTGGGAGAAGTAACACATTCTTACTGATTAATACTCTTTTTTCCTTTGATTTTCTCCAACATTTTATCACAATTTCAAAACTACAATTGTGTAGAAAAAATAGTACAATAACTACCTGTATGCCATTTGCTTAGATTTCAAAATTATAATTTTTCAGTTTTGTTCTTTCTTTCTATATATTTACCCCTAAACCATTTGAAAGTAAATAGCAGACTTTGTGATTTCACCATGTATTTCCTAAGAATAGTAACAGTCTCCTATAGATCACATAATATTACTTCAGAAAAAAAACAATAATTCTACAATATTATCCAAACAATATTTTAAATTTCTCCAAAGAACCCTAAATGCCTTTTCTAGCTGCTTTAAAAAATCCAGGAAATAATCAAAATGTACACTTTTATTTTGAAGTGAGATATTTCTGTTAAAAAATGTGTCCTTTAATCTAGAATTGTTCTCTAATTCTTTTCCCTGGCATTGAGGTTTTCTTTTCAGCTTTATTGAAGTATAATTGCCAAACAAATTATAGGATATTTAAAGTCTACAACAAGAGGTTTTGAAATACATGTACATTGTAAAATGATTACCCCATCAAGTAAATTAACATCAATCACCTCAAATGCTTACCTTTTTTGTGAGAATATTTAAGTTCTACTCTTTTAGCAAGTTTCAATTATACAAAACAGTGTTATCAACCATAGTCACAATGTTATACATTATATCCTCAGTCCTTATTTCATCTTATAATCAAAAGTTTATATCTTTTTACTAATCTTTCCCTATTCCTTCCCCTGCTTCCAGCCTCTGAAAACCACTTTTCTACTCTCTATTTCTATGAATCCCACTTTTCCTTTGTTAATTTTAAATTCCATTCATAAGTGATACCATGTAGTATTTGTCTTTCTTTCTTTGGCTTATTCCACTTAGCACAATACCCTTAAGGTTGATGCATGTTGTCACAAAGGACAAGACTTCCTTCCTTCCTTCCTTCCTTTTTAAGGCTGAATAGTATTGTGTTATATGTGTGTGTGTGTGTGTGTGTGTGTGTATAAAACACAATACTATTCAGCTACATATATGTATATGTGTGTGTGTGCGTATATTTCCTTACCCATTCTCTGTTGATGGACACTTAGGTTGTTTCCATGTCTTGGCTATTGTTGATAATACTGTAATGAACATGGAACTAGAGATTCTCCTTTGAAATAATGATTTTTTTTTTCAGATAAATATCCAGAAGTGGTATTGCTGGATCATAACATGATTAGTTCTATTTTTAATTTTTTGAGGAACATCCATACTATTTTTCACAGTAACTACGAGTTTGTATTCCCATCAAGAGTGTACATGGGTTCCCTTTTCTCCACATCCTCAACAGCATTTATCTCTTTTTTTTTTTTTTTTGATAATAAACAACCTAACAGGTATGAGGTGCTATCTCCTTGTGGTTTTGATTTGTATTACCCTGATGATTATTGATGTTGAGCACCTTTTCATACAGCTATTGGCCATCTGGTGTCTCCTTTAAATAGATTTCTATTTAGTTTCTTTATTCATTTTTAAATACAGTTATTAGGCCTTTTTACATTGAGTTGACTTTGTTGTATATTGTATATTTTAGATATTAACCTCATCAGATACATGGTTTTCAAATATTTTCTGTTATTCTACAGGTTGCTTTTAAATTTTGTTGATGATTTCCTTTGATTTGCAGAAGTTTTTAAGTTTGATGTAGTCTTGATTGTTTATTTTTTCTTTGTTGTCTTTGCTTTTGGTGTCAAATGTAAAAAATCCTTGCCAAGACCAATGTTAAGGAGCTTACCCACTGTGTTTTCTTCTAGGAGTTTTATGGTTTTGGGTCTCATGTTCAAGTGTATATTCCATTTTGAGTTTCTTTTTCTGTATGATGTAAGATAGGAGTCCAGTTTTATTTTTGTGTGCGTGGCTGTCCAGTTTTCCCATCACCAATTATTGAAGAGACTATTCTTTCCCATTGAGTGTTCTTGGCTCCTTTGTTGAAAATTAATTGACTATATATACATGGGTTTATTTCTGAGATCTCTATTTTATTCCATTATTTACACGTCTGTTTTCATGCCATTACGTTACTGTTTTGATTGCCATAGCTTTGTAATATAGTTTGAATTCAGGAAGTGCGATGCTTCTGAGTTGCTCATCTTTCTCAAGGTTGCTTTTGCTATTTTGGGTCTTTTGATATTGACTTGTTAAAGAGCTCTGGTCAGAATGTCCCTTTATCTATTTTCTTCATAGTGTTGATTAACTTGTTTCTCTAGGAACTGGAAGTTAAGTCCAGAATTTTGATGTGATACAGGTTAAGCATTTTGACAAAAGCAGTTAATAGGTAATGTTCGACATTTCACAGCACATCCCATTCTAAAGCATTTATCATATTGTTCCTGATAAGTGGTAAGTATGATACCTTAGTTAAGGTGGTGACTTCTGGAAATATCAATTATAAAAGTGTATTTTTCCCCTTGTAAATTTTAAATAATTAATAGTGTAATTAATTAGAATTTATACATTTCTTGTTCCTTAATGATAAAAAGAGTTTATTTTTATTTTTATTATATTATTTTATTTAAGTATGGTTGGTATATAGTAGTATATTCATTTCAGGTATACAATAGAGTTACTCAACATTTATATACCTTACAGTGTGATCACCTCACTTAGTAATTGTCTGCCATCATGCAAACTTATCACAATATTATTGATTAGATTTCCCTTCACCTTTTTCACCCCTCCACTCTGGCAACCATTAGTTTGATCTCTGTTTCTATGAGTCTGCTTTTGTTTTGTTTGTTCATTTTTTAAAGAGACCACATGTAAGTGAAACCATATGGCATTTGTCTTTCTGTCTCTCGGACTTATCCATTCATATTATCGCAAATGGCAAGATTTTATTCTTTTTTATTGCTGAGTAATATTCCACTGCCTGTGACTGCCTGTGTGTATATACATACATACACATAAGTGTGTGTGTGTGTGTGTGTGTGTGTGTGTATAATCTTTATCAATTCACTCTGGATAGATACCTACATAGACAAGAGGGAAGGAGGGAGGGGTGGGCAGGGGAAAAGGAAGGGAAGGGGCAAGTCAAGGAACATATGGACAAAGCCAAAGTGGGGAAAGATTGAGGGGGGGAGGGGAAAGTGGTGCGGTGAAGGCAGAGACAAGTGCACTTGAAAAAATAAATAAATTAATTAAAAAATAAATACAAAATAAAAAAAGATAGATACCTGGGTTGTTTTCATATCTTGGCTATTATAAATAATGCAGCAATGAACACAAGGGTGCATACATCTTTTTTTTCACATATTTACTTATTTTATTCTTTTTAATGTTTTGGTGAAAACATTTCAGTTTACTCTCAGCAGATTTCAACTACACAGTACAGTGTTATCAACTATAGTCATTATTTTATACATTTGATCCTCAGACTTCATTCATCTTATAATTGAAAGTTTGTACCCTTTTTACCAACCTCTTCTTGCTTCCCCCACCTCCCAAAACTACTTTTCTATGGTTTATCCAAGTTGTTGCAAATGACAGGATTGCCTTCATTTTTTATGGTGACTAGTATCCCATTGTATATTCGTGCCACATTTTCTTCATCCTTTTGTCTGCCAGTGGACACTTAGATTGTTTTCATTCTTTTGCTATTGTGAATAATTGTGAATATTGTGAATAAACATGGAAGAGCAAATATATCTTTGACATAATAATTTTGTTTCTGTTGAATGCATACCCAGATGTGGGACTGCTGGATCATATGGTAGTTCTATTTTTAATTTCTTAAGGAACCTCCATACCCTTTTCCACAGTGGCAGTAGCAGTTTACAGCCCCAAAAACAGTGAACAGAAGTTCCTTTTTCTTTGTAGTCTTTTCACCATTTTTTATCTCTGTCCTTTTTATAATAGACACTCTAATAGGTAAGAAGTAATATCTCATTGTGAGTTTGATATGCATTTTCCTGATGATTTAGTGACTTTGAGCACCTTTTCATGTACCTGCTGGCCATTTGTATGACTTTTATTGAAAAATGTATATTTGGGTCCTTTGTCCATCTTTTTAAGGTATATTTTATTGATTATGCTGTTAGAGTTGTCCCAATTCTTCCCTTTGCCCCGTTCTGCCCATTACCCCCACCCCACTTCCTTTGTCCATTCTTAAATTGGGTTATTGTTCTTTTGCTATTGAGTTGTATGAGTTCCTAGTACATTTTACGTATTATCTCATTATTAGATATGTGGTTTGCAAATATTTCTCCCCTTTTTTAGGCTGCCTATTCATTTCATTGATGTTTTTCTTTGCTCTGCATAAGTTTATTAGTTTGATGTAGTCTTGCTTATTTAATTTTGCTTTTGTTGCCTTTGTTTTTGGTGTCAGATCCAAAAAAGTCACTGTCAAGATCAGCATCAAGGTGCTTATCCTCTGTTTTCTTGTAAGAGTCTTCTAGTTTCAGGTTTTATATTCCAGTATTTAACCCATTTTAACTTGATTTTTGTTTATGGTATGTGCTAGGTGTCCACTTTTATTCTTTTGCATGTGGCTGTCCAATTTTCCCAGCATCATTTTTTAAAGAGACTATCCTTTCCACATTTTATATCCTTGGCTCATTTGTTATAAAATAATTGAACAAATATGCATGGGTTTATTTCTGGGTTTTCTGCTCTGTTTCATTGACTGAATGTCTATTGTTATACCAATATCATATTGTTTTGA
The DNA here is from genome assembly GCF_021234165.1 of Pteronotus mesoamericanus. NCBI lineage: Eukaryota > Metazoa > Chordata > Mammalia > Chiroptera > Mormoopidae > Pteronotus > Pteronotus mesoamericanus. The sequence continues at coordinate 2,238,678 of NW_026555313.1, forward strand.
TTATTATTGCGTTGTAATATAATTTGATCAAAAAGTATAATGTCTCTTTTTTTTAAATACTGCTTTTGCTATTCAGGGTCTATTGTGGTTTCATGCAAATTTTAAAATTTTTTCTCTTTCTGTGAAAAATGTCATTGGAATTTTGATGGAAATTGTATTGAATCTGTAAATCTCTTGAATAGTATATATATTTTAAAAATATAATTTTTCCAATTAATGAGCACAAAATATTTTCCATTTATTTGCATTCTCTTCAATTTTTCTCAATGCCTTATAGTTTTCAGTGTGTTAATCTTATACCTCCTTGGTTAAATGTAAGTATGTTACTTTTGATGCTATTGTAAAATTGTTTTCTCAACTCTCTTATGCTTCATTCATGATGTATAGATGTACAAATGATGTTTGCACATTGATTATGCACTTTTAAACTACTAAATTTGTTGTGGTTCTACAGTTTTATGATGGAGTCTTTAAAGATTTTTTATATAATGTGTCATATGCAAATAGAGACAATTTTACTTTTCCAATTTTTATGCTTTTTATTTTTTTTTGACTAAGGAATAAAAAGTAATATGTTGAAAAAAGGGGAAGACTGTGTATACTTTTGTTCCTGATCTTAGAAAAGAAAAGCTTTCAGTATTTCATCACGTGTATTATGTTAGCTCAGAGCTTGTCATAGATGGGCTTTATCATGTTGAGTTACAGTCCCTCTATTCTCAGCTTATTGGCAGTTTTTATCATAAAAGGAGGTTTAATTTCATAAAATGCTTTTTCTTTAAGTATTGAGCTAACCATATAATTTTTATCTCTTATTTTGTTAATGTAGTATATCACAGGTATTAATTTTGTGAAAGTTGAACTACCCTTATATATCTGAACTAAATCCCATGGTGTTTTATCATCATAATGTACTATTGAATTTAATTTACTAACATTTTGATTTTTATATCTGTGTCAGTAAATGGTATGTAATTTTCTTTTCATGTAGTGTTGTTATTTGGTTTTAATATAGCATAATACTTGTGTTATAAAATGAATTTTGAAGAGTTCCTTCATTTTTAATTTTTTTAGAAGATTTTGAGAGGAGTTGGCATTAGATCTTTAAATATTTGGTAGAATTTATCAATGAGGCAATCTGGTCCTGGACTTTTTGTTGGAAGCTTTTTGATTACTTATTCAATCTTCTTACTAGTACTGGTATTTTCAGATTTTCAATTTCTTTGTTATTTCATTTTTGTAGATATTTATCCTTTTCTTCTAGGTTTTTTAATTTGTTGGGATAAAATTGTTCACAGTAGTCTCATATCATTCTTTGTATTTGTGTGGCATCAATTGATGTTTTCTCCTCTTTTATTTATAATTTTATCTGAGTCCTCTTTTTTTGTTTCATGGTAAATCTAGCTGAAGTTTTGTCTAATTTATTTTTAAAAACTAGCTCTGAGTTTATTGATCTATTTATAGTGTCTTATTAGTCTCTACTTTATACATTCTGATCTTTGTTATTTCCTTCATTATATTAAGTTTGGTTTTGATTTGTTCTTTTTTTTTCTAGTTTTTTGAGGTGCAAATTTAGGTTGCCTATTTATTTGTGATCTCCCTTTTGTCTTTTTAAAAAATATTTATTTATTTATTTTTATTTTTTATTATTTATTTTTTCAAATACATTTGTCTCTGCCTTCCCCCCACCACTTTCCCTTGCCCCCTCCCCCCTCTCTCTCCATCAATCCTTCCCCTTTGGTTTTGTCCATGAGTCCTTGCTATAAGTTCCTTGACTTTCCCTTTCCCTTCCTTTTCCCCCACCCAACCCTCCTCCTTCCCTCTTGTCTCTGTTGGTTTCTTCTCCTTTCAGAGTTGCTGGTCTTATTTTCCTTGCATCTTTGTATTGTTGGTTAGGTTCTGCTTATAGGTGAGATCATATGGTATTTGTCTTTCGCCCCTTGGCTTATTTCGCTTAGCATAATGCTCTCTAGTTCCATCCATGCTGTCGCGAAGTTTAGTAGTTCTTTTTTTTCTTTCTGCTGCATTGTATTCCATTGTGTAAATGTACCATTGTGTTTTGATCCAATCATCTACTGATGGGCATTTAGGTTGCTTCCAACGCTTGGCTATTGTACATTGTGCTGCTATGAACATTGGGGTGCATAGGTTCTTTTGAATTGGCGTTTTGAGATTCTTAGGGTATAGTCCCAGCAGGGGAATCACTGGATTGAAAGGCAGTTCCATTTTCAGCGTTTTGAGGAAATTCCACACTGCTTTCCACAATGGCTGCACCAGTCTGCATTCCCACCAACGGTGGACTAGGGTTCCTTTTTCTCCACAGCCTCACCAGCACCTGTTGTTTGTTGATCTGTTTATGATGGCCATTCTGACTGGTGTGAGGTGGTACCTCATGGTGGTTTTGATCTGCATTTCTCTGGTGGCTAGTGATGCAGAGCATCCTTTCAAATGTCTCTAGGCCCTCTGTGTCTCTTCCTTGGAAAAGCGTCTGCCCAGGTCCTTTGCCCATTTTTTGATTGGATCGTTTGTCTTCTTGGAGTGGAGTCGAGTGAGTTCTTTATATATCTTGGAGATCAAACCTCTATCTGATGTATCATTAGCAAATATATTTTCCCATAGGGTTGGCTCCCTTTTCATTTTGCTGATGTTTTCTTTCGCCATGCAGAAGCTTCTTATTTTGATGAGGTCCCACTTGTTTATTCTTTCCTTTATGTCCCTTGCTTTAGGAGACATATCAGTGAAAAAATTGCTGCGTGGGATATCTGAGAGTTTCCTGCCAATGTTCTCCTCGAGGACTTTGATGGTGTTGCGACTTATATTTAAATCTTCTATCCATCTTGAGTTTATTTTTGTATATGGTGTCAGCTGATGATCCAATTTCAATTTTTTGCATGTAGCTGTCCAACTCTCCCAGCACCATTTGTTGAAGAGGCTATTATTGCTCCATTTTATGCTTCTGCCCCCTTTGTCAAATATTAGATGCCCATATAGACCTGGGCTTATTTCTGGGCTTTCTGTTCTGTTCCACTAGTCTATGGGTCTGCTCTTGTGCCAGTACCAGATTGTTTTGAGTATAGTGGCTTTGTAGTAGAGTTTGATGTCCAGTATTGTGATCCCTTCTATTTTGTGTTTCTTTCTCAAAATGGCTGTGGCTATTCGGGGTCGTTTATGGTTCCATATAAATTTTGAAATATCTGTTCTATTTATGTGAAATACGTCATTGGTATCTTAATAGGGATTGTGTTGAATCTATAAATTGCTTTGGGTAGTATGGACATTTTGATGATATTAATTCTTCCAATCCATGAGCACAGTATATGCTTCCATTTATTTGTGTCTTCCTTAACTTCTTTCTTCAACGTTATATAGTTTTCTGCGTACAGGTCTTTTACCTCCTTGGTTAAATTTATTCCTAGGTATTTTATTTTTCTTGTTGCTATATAGAATGGTATTTTTTTTCTGATTTCTTCTTCTATTTCATTATTGGTGTAGAAATACTTTCTGATTTCTGAATATTGACTTTGTATCCTGCTGTTTTGCCTAATTCACTTATTAGGTTGAGGGGTTTTTTGGTAGAGTCTACAGGGTGTTCTTTGTACACTATCATGTCATCTGCAAACAATAATAGTTTTACTTTCTCCTTTCCTATTTTGGATGCCTTTTATTCCTTTTTCTTGTCTGACCACTGTGGCTAGGACTTCTAATATGATGCTGAAAAGAAGTGGTGAAAGTGGACATCCTTGTCATGTTCCTGATCTTAGTGGGAAAGCTTTCAGTTTTGCCCATTGAGTATGGTGTTTGCTGTAGGTTTTTCATATATGGCCTTTATTATGTTGAGGAATGCCCCATTTATTCCCATTTTGCTGAGTGTTTTGATCATAAATGGGTGCTGTACCTTATCGAATGCTTTTTCTGCATCTATCAAGATGATCATGTGTTTTTTGTCTTGTTTTTTATTTATGTGACGTATGATGTTTATTGATTTGCAAATATTGAACCATCCCTGCATGCCTGGGATGAATCCCACTTGGTTGTGGTGGATAATCTTTTGAATGTATTGCTGGATGCGGTTTGCCAATATTTTGTGGAGGATTTTAGCATCTATGTTCATCAGCAAAATTGGCCTGTAGTTTTCTTTCTTTGTAGGGTCTTTATCTGGTTTTGGGATCAGGGTGATGCTGGCCTCATAGAAAGAGTCTGGGAGTCTTCCCTCCTCTTGGATTTTTTGGAATAGTCTGAGAAGGACAGGGGTTAGCTCTTCCTTAAATGTTTTGTAAAATTCTGTGAAACTATCCGGCCCAGGGCTTTTGTGGCTGGGAGTTTCTTGATTACTGCTTCAATTTCCCCAGCTGTTATCAGTCTGTTCAAGCTTTCTGTTTCTTTCTCCTTCAGTGTTCGAAGATTATACTTGTCTAAAAATTTGTCCATTTCATCAAGGTTTTCAAATATCCTGGCATATAATTGTTCATAGTAGTTTCTTACAATCCTTTGTATTTCTGAGGTATCAGTTGTTATTTCTCCTCTTTCATTTCTGATATTATTTATTTGGGTCCTCTCCCTTTTTTTCTTGATGAGTCTGCTTAAAGGCTTATCAATTTTATTTATCTTTTCAAAGAACCATCGTCTGGGTTGGTTGATCCTGAGTTGGTTGTTGTGAGAGGCTGCATTTGGCTTCAGGGAAATTTTTTTTGAAGACTTCACCACGTTTGCTCATTTCATGATAGGTGATTTACAAGTTGCACCTGCCCACACCATGCTGAGTTTTCAGCAGTTTTTGACCAAAAACAGCATGACCTCCATGCCCTCCTCTCCCTATTTACCCAATCTTGCTCCAAACTTTTTTTTGTTACCCCAGGTGAAAAATGTCCTCAATGGGAAATATTTTGCTGATGTGGAAGAGGTGAAACAAAAAATTGCAGAAGCACTAAAAGGCATCAAAATTAATGAGTTCAGAAACTGAGTAGTGGGAAAAACATCTCGACAGGTGTATTACATCAAATGGAGAGCACTTGGAAGGTAACTGAAATTTAAACATGTAAGGATACACAACTTTTTATGAATTAATTCCGTTTTTTTTGGGTCCCCATCATATGAGCAGCAATCAGTTGAAGTTTCTCACATCAGTTCCTCTCCCTCTTTTCCTCCCTCCCTTCTCCTCTCTGTAAAAATAAATAATAAAATCTTTAAAAAAGCCAGAGGTGGGATTGCTGGGTTATTAGTAGTTCAATTTTTAGGTATTTGCAGAATCTCATACTGTTTTTCATAGCGGCTATACCAATTTGCAGTCCCACTAACAGTGCATAAAGGTTCTATTTTTTCCACATCCTGGCCAATAATTGTTCTTTATTGTCTTTATGTTAATAGCCATTCTCACTGGTGGGAGGTGTCTTTATGTAAATAGCCATTCTCATTGCGGTTTTGGGTGCATTACCCCCATGAATAGTGATGCTGAACATCTTTTCATGTTGGTTGGCCATTTATATATCTTTTTTGGAGAAATGTCTCTTCATGTCCTCTGCCTATTTTTTGATCAGATTCATTTTACCAATGCTTTCTGTATCCACTGATAACCTTTGCCTAAAACAAATATTGGGTCTAGAAAATGGTTACATTTTCTAGTTCTGTTATTCCATATATATTTATTAGTGGGCATTCTTCTACAGAGATATTTCCTGTTCTTTAACTGGCGAGTGACCTAAGATATACTTATAGAATAGTGTGAAGAACATCCTTGACTGGTTTAGGTAGCTTTATAATGGTTGTAAAAGAAAATACAGCAGAGCTATTCAGGGAAGACATGGCTATCCATTAGGGGAGGGGACACAGACACACACAGAAATAGAGAGGGAGAGAGACAGACAGACAGACAGACAGACACTAACTATAGATTGAATGTATGAAAATTCCCGGGGAAGGTTCTGGAAGGGGCCAGTAAACCAGGACAGCCTGTTTTATATTGGTGACATAACTTCCTGTTTCTTTGACTTTTTCATTCTATCATTTGATTAACCTTTCTCCTTTTCTCCTCATTTTCATACTTTTATCCTTTTTTCTGAAAATGTCACATTTATAATTAGCCTACATCTTTTTTCTTTAGGTAAATTCTTAGAAGTGTTAGCAGTCAGTAGAGTAGGCAGTATTCAGAAAGGCAAGGATCAAAGATTCTAACTGGAAATACTGGGTCTGCCAGAAGTAAGGCCTGCTTGAGTGTCGCTGGTGAGGTAGTAATATGAGTATAATAATTTATAGTTTTAATTTGAACATCTCACCTAAAATATATGGTGTGCTTGAGTGCAATATTGTTATGTTATGGAATTACATACTTATGATTTTATAATAAAAGATTTTGAAATAAAAAAGGGGTGTTGTTTGTGCCAGACCCTGTGTATAACACATCCAAATAGGATTATGGGAGGAGTTTAATGAAGGTGTGGGCAGGATGAAAAATAATCCAAAATGGATACCATTCTACCTTCAGTTAGGACAAGTTATTACCTCTAAGGCTTAGTATCAGGAGCAAGTAGTTGTGTGGAGAGGGTCACCCAAAGGAGAAACAGATTTAGACAGAAGGACACAGCTAACATACTTAATCTGGCAGGAACTGGTGAATAAATGCCCTGACTTCACTCTGCTAAGATATGCGCTATGAGGAGAGAAACTTTGTTTCTCTCATTTACTTATATGCATAGCAGAAATAGTGCCAGGCATGTAGGAGGTGCCGAATAAATTTTGTTTAGTGAATAAAGGAATAAATGAGTGAATGAATGGAAAAATGGATGAATAAGTAAAATAGACTTATGGGACTCTCACTGAGTTCTTTAGTTGGTTTTTAAAAAAATCAAAAAGCAATTCCACTTTCTTTGCCTTACTAATGCATATCAATGCCATGAGATTTCATTATTTTATTTTTAGAAAAAATGATCAATAAGTACATTGTACCAGAAGACCCTCACTGGGACCTTTGAGTTGAGCACATTACTTAGCAAATGCTAACATGGGAACTTGAGGATATTTAGCGAACCTGCTGAAATCAACACATTAATACAACTCAGACCAATAGAGAAACAACTATCTATTAACCTCAGCATTGTGGGGGCGAAAAAAGCTTTACCAACTATTGGGTTTTGTAACCTGTAAAATAAATCAAAACATAACAACAGTTAACCTTGAAAACCTTTTGATTGCCTCCCAGGGGTTAATTTTTTTGAAGGCAGCATAATGTGGTAGGAAAAGCCGAATGTCCTGAATTAAGCAAAACTCAATACCAAATCCTTGCTCTGCTATGTTCCAGTCATGTAACAAAAGGATATTACCTATTATTTAAAAAAAGCCTTGATTTTATCATTTTTAATTGAGTATAGTCTCACTTGATTTTTAGTATTGCATCAAAAATTAAATAAGAAAATATACTCGATGATTCTTGTACATGGCATATGTTCGATGTATATAAGTTTATTGCTTTCTTTGGAGTTTATTAATTTTATATTTTCTTTTTTGATTTTATAAACTTTTAATAAATTCTTTTTAAAATGAATTTTTTTTTTATTGTTCAAATATATTTGTCTCCATTTTCCCACCATCACCTTCCCCTGCCCCACTTGCCCCCTCCCTCCCTCAATCCTTTCCCACTTTGGCTTTGTCCAGGGGTCCTTTATACATGTTCCTTGACTTGACTCTTCCCTTTCCTTTCCCTGCCACCCCCGTCCCTCCTTCCCTCTTGATTCTGTTGGTTTCTTTTTTATTTCAGTGTTGCTGGTTATATTTTCCTTGCTTGTTTTGTTTTGTTGATTAGGTTCCACTTATAGGTGAGATCATATGGTATTTGTCTTTCGCCCCCTGGCTTATTTCACTTAGCATAATGCTCTCCAGTTCCATCCATGCTGTCGTGAAAGGGAGTAGTTCTTTCTATCTTTCTGCTAGGTAGTATTCCATTCTATAAATGTACCATAGTTTTTTGACCCACTAATTTACTGATGGACACTTAGGTTCTTTCCAGCACTTGGCTATTGTACATTGTGCTGCTATGAACATTGGGGTGCATAGGTTATTTTGAATTGGCATTTTAGGATTCTTAGGATATAGTCCCACCAGTGGAATCGCTGGGTCAAAAGGCAGTTCCGGTTTTAGCTTTTTGAGGAAACTCCAAACTGTTTTCCATAGTGGCTGCACCAGTCTGCATTCCCACAAACAGTGGACTAGGGTTCCCTTTTCTCCACAACTTCTCCAGCACTTGTTTGTTGATTTGTTTATGACGGACATTTTGACCAGTGTGAAGTGGTATCTCATTGTGCTCTTAATTTGCATCTCTCTGATGGCCAGCGATGCTGAGCATACTTTCATTTGTCTCTGGGCACTCTGTATCTTTTCCTTGGAGCCTTCTCGAAGGAGCCTGTTCAGGTCTTCTGCCCATTTTTTAATTGGATTGTTTGCCTTCTTGGAATGGAGTCATGTGAGTTTTTTATATATTTTGGAGATCAAATCCCTGTCTGAGCTCTCATTGACAAATATATTTTCCCATGCAGTTGGTTCCCTTCTCATTTTGCTGATGTTTCCTTTAGCCATGCAGAAGCTTCTTATTTTGATGAAGTCCCATTTGTTTATTTTTTCTCTATATGTCCCCTATGGGGCAAATCAGTGAAAATATTGCTGCGTAGAATATCTGAGAGTTTCCTGCCTATGTTCTCCTCTAGGACTTTTATGGTGTTGTGACTTACATTTAGTCTTTTATCTATCTTGAGTTTATTTTTGTGTATGCTGTCAGTTGGTGATTGAATTTCAACTTTTTGCATGTAACTGTCCAGCTCTCCCAAAACCATTTGACGAAGAGGCTATTTTTACTCCAATTTATGCTTCTGTCCCCGTTGTCAAATATTAATTGACCATAGAGACATGGGTTTATTTCTGAGCTTTCTATTCTCTTCCACTGATCTATGTGTCTGTTCTTATGCCAGTACCAGACTGTTTTGTTTACAGTGGCCTTGTAATATAGTTTGATGTCAGGTATTGTTATCCCTTCTGCTTTGTTTTTCTTTCTCAAAATTGCTGCAGCTATTCAGGGTCATATATAGTTCAATATAAGTTTTTGAAATGTCTGTTCTATGTCTGTGAAATATGTCATTGGTATTTTAATAGGGATTGCACTGAATCTATAAATTGCTTTGGGTAGTATGGATGTTTTAATGACGTTAATTCTTCCAATCCATGAACATAGTATATGCTTCCATTTATTTGACTCTTCCTTAATTTCTTTCTTCCATGTTGTACAGTTTTCTGTGTACAGTTCTTTTAGCTCCTTGATTAAATTTATTCCTTAATACTTCATTTTTCTTGTTGCTGTAGCAAATGGGATTTTTTTCCTGATTTCTCCTTCTGATATTTCATTGTTGGGTGAAATCAAAATGTCTTTGATTTCTGAATACTGACTATGTATCCTGCTGTTTTGCCAAATTCACTTATTAGGTTTAATAGTGTTTTAGTGGAGTCTATAGGGTTTTCTATGTACACTATCATGTCATCTGCAAACAATGATAGCTTTACTTCCTCCTTTCCTATTTGGATGCCTTTTATTTCTTTTTCTTGTCTGACCGCTATGGCTAGGGCTTCCAATACGATGTTGAAAAGAAATGGTGAAAGCGAACATCCTTGTCATGTTCCCGATCTTAATGGGAAAGCTTTTAGTTTTTGTCTGTTGAGTATGATGTTGGCCGTAGGTTTTTCACATATGGCCTTTTATGTTGAGGTATGCCCCCCTTACTTCCACTTTGTTGACTGTTTTATCATAAATGGGTGTTGTACCTTATCAAATGCTCTTTTCATATTTATGGATATGATCATGTGGTTTTTGACTTTCCTTTTGTTTATGTGATTTATGACGTTTATTGATTTGCAAATATTGAACCATCCCTGCATCCCTGGGATGAATCCCACTTGATCATGGTGGATAATCTTTTGAATGTATTGCTGGATGCGGTTTGCCAATATTTTGTTGATTTTAGCGTCCATGTTCATCAGCGATATTGGCCTGTAGTTTTCTTTCTTGGTTGTGTCTTTATGTGGTTTTGGGATTAGGATGATGCTGGCCTCATAAAAAGAGTTTGAGAGTCTCCTCTCTTTTTTGATTTTTTGGAATAGTCTGAGAAACACAGGGGTTAGTGCTTCTTTAAATGTTTTGTAAACTTCTCCTGTGAAACTGTCTGGTCCATGGCTTTGGTTTGATAGGAGTTTTTTTAATTACTGCTCCAATTTCCCCAGCTGTTATCAGTCGGTTCAGGATTTCTGCTTCTTTTTCATTTAGTGTAGGACGGTTATACTTTTCTAGTAATTTGCCCATTTCATCAAGGTTTTCAAATTTCTTGGCATATTATTGCTCATAGTAATTTCTTACAATCCTTTGTATTTCTGTGGTATCAGTTGTAATCTCTCCTCTTTCATTTCTGATACTATTTATTTGGTCCTTTTCCCTTTTTTTCTTGATGAGTCTGCTTAAAGGCTTGTTGATTTTATCTTTTCAAAGAACAAGCTCTTGGATTGGTTGATCCTTTGAATTGTTCTTTTCATCTCTATGTCATTCAGTTCTGCTCTCATATTGATTATTTCCTTTCTTCTACTTGCTCTGGGGTTTGTTTGTTGTTGTTTCTCCAGTACTTGAAGTTGTAGTGTTAGGTCATTTATTTGAAATGTTTCTCTCTTTTTTAGGTAGGCCTGTATTGCCATAAACTTCCCTCTCAGGACTGCCTTTGCTATGTATAATAGGTTTTGGACTGTTGTATGTTCATTGTCATTTGCTTCTAGAAACTTTTTGATTTCTTCTCTTATCTCATTATTGATCCATTCATTATTTAATAGTGTACTATTCAGTCTCCATGAGTTTGAATGTTTTTGAGTTTTTAACTTGAGGTTGGTTTCTAGTTTCAAGCCCTTGTGGATCCGAGAAAATGCTTGTTATGATTTCAACTTTCCTGAATTTTTTGAGGCTTGTTTTGAGTCCTATCATGGGGTCTATCTTTGAAGATGTTTCATGTGCATTTGAAAAGAATGTGTATTTTGTGTCTTTGGGATGAAAGGTTCTATACATGTCAGTTAAGTCCCTTTGATCTAATGCATTGTTCAGTTCCACAATATCCTTGTTGATATTTTGTTTGTAAGATCTATCCATTTTTGACAGTGGGGTGTTAAAATCCCCTACTATCAGTGTGTTGCTGTCTATATCTTTCTTGAAGTCCTGCAAAATTTTCCTTATATATTTGGGTTCTCCTATGTTGAGTGCTTATAGGCTTACAGTATTAATGTCTTCTTGGTGGATTCTTCCTGTGAGTATTATAATATGTCCTTCTGAGTCTCTTTTTATGGCCTTTGTTTTGAAATCTATTTTGTCTAACATAGGTACTGCTATGCCTGCTTTTTTTCCCTGTCCATTTGCTTGGAATATTTTTTTTTCCATCCCTTTACTTTCAGTCTGTGTAGATCCTTTGTTCTGAGGTAGGTCTCTGGTTGGCAGCATATATGTGGGTCTATTTTAGTTATCCATTCAGCTATCCTATGTCTTTTGATTATGGCATCTTCTTAAAGCAGTCCCTTCAATGTATCTTGTAGTGCTGGTTTGATGGAGATGTATTCTTTTGGCCTTTTGTCTGCGAAACTCCTTATTTCACCTTCCATTTTAATGGAGAGCCTTGCTGGGTAGAGCAGTCTTGGTTGTAGGCCTTTGCTTTTCATTAATTGGAATATTTCTTGCCATTACCTTCTGGCTTGTAGATTTTCTGTGAGAAGTCAGCTGTTAGTTTTATTGGGGCCCCCTTCTATGTTACTACTTGTTTCTCCCTTACTTTCTTTAGATTTCTCTGTCTTTGATATTTGCCATTTTAATGATGATGTCTTGGAGAGGGCTTCATTGGGTTCCTCTTGAATGGGACCCTCTGTGCTTCCTAAACTTGTATGACTTTTTCTCTCCTCCCATTATGGAAGTTTTCCATCATTACCTTTGCAAATAGGTTCTCAATCCCTTGCTCCTCTTCTCTTTCTGGTATCCCTATTAGATGGATATTATTAAGTTTCAGCCTTTCCTGCATTTCCTCAAATGCCTCTTCACTCTTTCTGAGTCTTTTTTCATTTTCTTGCTCTTTCTGGAAGCTTTTTTTCTACCTTGTCCTCTAGCTCACTGATTCGATCCTCTGCTTTATGTAGCCTGCTTTTGATTCCTTCTACTGTATTCTTCAATTCAGAGATTGTATTCTTCATTTCCTCTTGTCTCTTATTGATAGTTTCTATGTCCTTTTTCATGCTGATATAGTTTGCTGTAAGTTCTTCATAGTTTCCCTGTAGTTTTCCATAATTCTCTTTGAGCTCACTGAGCTCATTGAACTTCCTTAGAACCATTATTTTGAATTCAATATCTGATAGTTTACTTGCCTCTATTTCATTTAGTTCTCTTTGTGGGGATTCCTCCTTTCCCTTGGTTGTGGGGTGTTTCTTTTTCTTCCCATTATTTGTGAGATTCTTCTTCTTATTCTGCTTCTTAAATTGATCTGCCTTGATTTCTTGACTTTATGGTGTGAACTTTTATGGTAATAGATGGCTCTTTTTTTTTTTTTTCCTCAGTCTTCCTCTGATGATGTCAGATGTTGACCCTATCTGACCTTAGGCAGTCTGTTTGAGACTTCTAGGAATCTACTGTCTGTGTCTGCCTCCTGCAATTGTTAATCTAGTCACCCTGCTGTCAGCCATCAGGCTCACGCACCACAGGGCATGGAAGAGCCTCCCGAGGGTCGGGCTATTGTCCTTTCAGGCTGCTGCCACTCAGGGGAGTGGTCTGCCTTAGCCAGGTTAATGCTGAGGAGTTGGGGAGGAATCAGCACTAGGATCCCCCAGGATATTCCTTCAGTTCTCTCCCCAATACCCCTGTCTCCAGTCTCTCCTCAACTGTCTCTAGACCACTCTGTGTCCGCTTTAGCCAGGGATATGCTACCTGTGACTGCCGCTCTGTACTTAGCACCCAGGCCTGCATGCAACACTGGCCCGGGTAGAGCCTCCTGGAGGTGAGGCTATTATGTCTTTTCCAGCTGCTGCTGCTGTGGGGAATGGCCTACCCGAGCAAGATGAAAACTGCGGAATGGGTGGGAGTCAGCACCGGGACCCCACTGGCCATTTTTCTCAGTTCTCTCTCCAAAGCTTTCCTCCCCAATCTCCTCAGGCAGCTCCAGCCCACTCTCCCCTGCCTTTGCCCAGAGACCAGGGTAAGTAGCTGCCACTACAAATTTTTGCGTTGGCCCTTTAAACGGCTATTTGCATCTCCAGCCTCCTGTCTTTGGCAGAGAGCACCACTACGCTTTTCGCAGCTGGCTGTCATCTCTGTGCTTTTTGGGTTCTGGTGTTGTAGGCTGGAGATCCCCGCTTGTGGTTCAGATTCCACCCTTCTCAGCAGGATTCAACTGGCTATTTCAATATCCCCCTGGCGCTGCTGCCTATGGGTGCCCAGCCCACCTTCTCGAGCCTCCACCGCACTTCTTACATGTTAGGTTGTGCAAAAGCCAGTTCCTCTGTCTGCCTGAAGTTTTAAGGCTCCTCCCTCGCTAGTGTTCTGTTGTTTTCCAGGTGATTTCTCCACAATTTAGTTATAATTCCAGATTTGTCCAGAGGGAGGAAGTCTGTGTGACTTCCGCTCCTCTGCCATATTGAAGTCCTCCTTTTAATAAATTCTTGATGTTATTATATAACTGATCAACTTAGAATCAATTTCAATAAGCTCTATAGAAAAAGTAAGAACAGTGGCATGTTTTTATATAACTTTCTCTTTATGTTTATTCTTTGAACCTGAGCTCTAGAAATAGTCTTTATCCTGAGATGACAATAGCCAAAAACCCAATTTAAAAATTAAAATAAAGGTAAATAAAAATGGATGTATTGAACAGAAGTTCTAGAATTCTCTTATTACAATTTTGAATATTTTATATTATTATTATATTCCTTTTTTTCTGCTGTAAAAAAATATAAGCAATTTTTGAATTCTTCTATTAGTAGAATTCTATCATTTAATAATATTGTTTTTTGACATACAAGGAAACAATAGAGCTTTTGTGGGTTTTATTCTTTTTGTAAAGGATTACAGTCAGCTTTGAGTTAAAATGAATTAACCACTCAGTGGAAGGTAAGTTACTTCTTTGTGGACTCTGGGATACCGTTCAGTTTTCTGAAAAAGGTAGATAAATGAGGCTATAAACAAACAAATATGTATTATATTAACAGATAATTTCCAAAAATGAGTTATTCCTGATGTGATTTATTATTTATTTTTAGAGGATAAGGCTTTTAAGTATTTTGTACATAAATTGCTGTTATTTTAAATATACACACATCCTCTTTTCCATTAATTTTGTTTATAAGAATTACTTGTTGGGGAGCTTTTTCTATTTCCACTTCAAATCACACTGTAGTAGGGTTTATCCTTGAGGCTAAGCTATGCTGCCCTCAGGATCCAGATGTGTCCAGACACATCTGGAAGGCTGGTGTCATGTTCTGCCAGCAACAGAGACTGGGGAATACCTCTGAGAAATACTTATAATAAGGGAAGAAAGTCAAAGTGCATAAGCCTGGTCCAGGGATAAAAATAGGGTCCACTTAACAGAGAGACTACAGGCCTAAGGGAAGGAAAATGAGAGTAGAGATTGGGCATGAGACAGACACAGAGCTTGTTTTGGGGGCTAGAAGAGAGCAAAAGCCCAGCTGTCCTATGAGTGAGCAGAATCTTCAGGAGGGTGAACTGTTGGCCAAGGTTATTAAGGGCTTCTATGGTATCATTTTATGTAGGCATTTTACTGATCTAACATAAGACTGCAAATTACTGTCCTTCCTACTTTACTTGTAGAGTTGTGAGTTTCTAATATGTGAAAAGACTTTCTTCCCCTCTTGGGCAAGTTTGAACCTGGAGACAGTGGAAACTGGATGGTGCTGGTGTAGGTATAATTCACAGCTGGTGTTTCTAGTCAATCACTTGGGTGAATAGGGAAAGAAACAGAGAAGCACCAAAGATGGTATTTCTCTTGGAACATGAAAGCCTTGCCACTTGCCCTGTTTTATATTGGCCTAATCTTTAAAATTAATGAGGTGTGAACTATCTACATTTTGTGATGTCATTTGACATAAACACATTTTCTTTTTTTTGTATTTTGGAATACTAGCCAACATTTTATTTTGATGGAGAATATTTAATAAAATATGCTCACTAAATTAAAAAATATTATTTAAATATATTAGCGTCTATAAAATAAAATATTTGCAGAAGTCATCAAAATATGTAGCAAGCAAAGTGGAACTCTCTGAATAAGCTGAAGTTTTGCGAAAAACACACAATATACTGCAAAGATTTCTCCAATTCACACATTTTAGTTTCCTCAGACTGATCAATCAGCTTATCAACTTCCTAATACCCACTTTGCAATTTCTGAGAAAGATCATTTCCCCAGAAACAATGAAAAAGAATGTTTGTAAATGTCTATACATCTATATATTACATATATACATTGCTTTCTAACCTCTTGAGAAGTGTTTACTGGAAAAATCTTTTCAGAAAGCAGGTCATTCCCTTCTTTAAGTTGTTTGAAGAACATTGTCCCTAGATTTCGAATTTCACAAAATATATTTCCCTTGCTACATAGAAAGTACTTTGTTTTTTGATGTTTTCATGAAGCTGTTATGAGTCTGACATAAGATGCATGTGAAATGTTCAGATGTTTGGCAGATATAATGTAACTATCATGATTGAAACCAACCACAAAACTCATTTTTCAGCCCCCTTCAGTCCCCTATATGAAACATTTTGACTACATCATCAATTTAGAATTATACAGCTTCACACTGAATTTCACTAAGTTACCAAGTTCATGAGTAGATCTAGAAAGAATTCTTTGCAATTTTTCTTTGCTAGAAATAAACTTTACATGTATATTTTCTAGTTATGTTTTCCCAAACTATTAGAAGTAAAGGGAAATTTTTTGTGGGCTAGCACTTCCCATAAAACAAATGTTTGTTGAATAAGTGAATGAGTAAGAAATGTTAGGAGTGGATTTACAGTGCAGCTAATGAATGAGCTTTAGTAAGGTCCTCATATGGTCTTTTTTTAGGAAAATTTGCAAAAGTTATACTTTCAAAGAGCAATCAGTGAAAATCTAATTGCTGTTTCTTTTTCTTGATTTCTCCTTTGTCACCTGTCATGTCACTGACAATGGAGTGTCTGTGGGCATTTTTGGAATCTAAGAGGAAATGAAAATTTAAACACATTTAGTTTGGATTTGATGGGATGATTATGTGGTTTGCAGTGACTTCTTCACATAGGTGAATTGGTGCTAGATAATCACGACAGAAATGGTTTTCAGTCTACTACTGCCTCTATGCTAACCTACTCAGCATTATGTTAGGAAAATCCAGTGCTACAGATCTCATGGTGATGTGCAAGTTCCATACAGTTCTTGGTACCTGGAGTGTGTGGGTAACAGAGCAGTTATTAGTTATAAAATTTGAAAAGTGGAAACTGGAAGCTAAGTTGGGGAGAATATTTAAAAATCTTAAGTAGGGGATTAAATTTTCATTGATAAGTAGTCAAAATGACTATTTTCAGTAATATATTTGCTAATGGAATATATAATTATAAATATACCATACTTTTACATTTTTTTTATTTTTTATTTTTTAAAGATTTTATTTATTTATTTTTAGAGAGAGGGGAAGGGAAGGAGAAAGAGAGGGAGAGAAACATCAATGTGTGGTTGCCTCTCGTGCACCCCCTCCTGGGACCTGGCCTGCAACCCAGGCATGTGACCTGACTGGGAATTGAACCAGCGACCCTTTGGTTTGCAGGCTGACACTCAATCCACTGAGCCCCACCAGCTAGGGCCTATACTTTTAATTTTTTAAATGGAAATTTCATAAGATAGTGTTTATCAGAATTCATAAAGGCACAAACATTTAGCTTTAGTATAAACAGTAATATAGATGAAAGCAGCATGGTGGAGGAAATTCTCAAATTTGCCAACTTTTTAAAAGGTCATATGACCTTACCAATGAATTACAATGCTAAAATTCTAAACCACCAATAACAGAACAAAATTTTAATCAACTAAACTATAGGAAAGGTTGAATAATCTTTTTATTCTTTCCATAGAAAATATTACAAAATTGTTATTCCATGAAGAGTTAAAGAGTATACAGCCAAAATGAGGGGACAATGTGCTCTAGAGGAGTATATACATGTGATTAATACAAAGGTTATCTTGTTTATCTATATTAGTAATATAGTATTTGTCAGTTTTTAATATATGTAAGTTGTTGTGGCTTCATTGCTCATTTTAAATAAATTATAACTTTTAACCTAATTTTATATTTTTAATTAAGGAGGCTGCCCAAATTCAATAAGCTTCAGGCCATTCGAATCTGATATACCCCTGTAAGTGCAAATTATCATAAAAATTTTACAAATGAACTTTATGGAGGTATAATTTGTATACAATAAAATGCAAACATTTTATGTATAAAGTTTGGTGATGTTTGACAAATATAAGCAATCATGTAGCTACAGCCTCAATTAAGACAGAGGATATTTTATTCACTTCAAAACATTCCTTATCCCTTCTCTGTCAAGACCCGCTCTCCACCCCAGCTCTATGAAACCACTTACCGGCTTTCTATCACTATAGATAAGACTTTTCTTTCCTAAAGTTTCTTATAAATTGAATTATATAGCATGTACTCTTTTGTGCCTGGCTTCTTTTGCTCATCTTAATGTTTTCAATATTTGTCTTTGATGTTACGACAATCAATAGTTAATTCCTTCTTGTTGCTGAGTAGTATTTCTTGAGAGGCATTTGGGTTCTGCCCAGTTTTTGTCTATTATGAGTAAAGTGCTGTTCTTGAACATGATTTTCTGTGGAAATATGTTTTTATTTCTCCTGAGTAAATAGGTAGAAGTGTAATTACTGGGTCAAGTGGTCAGTTTATACATATATATATACACATACACATATATATGAACACATATATATATACACACACACACATAAGTTTTAACTTTTAATTCATTTTGTGGTGCCCATTAAAGATCTAGCTCAAAAATGTATTTATTAATTCGATAAATATTTATTATGCACTTTGCAAGATACCAGGGAGTCACAGATGAATAGAACACAAACTCTACCCTAAAGCACACAGGATAACAATGCAAGAATTTCAAAGTTGGAATTTCTCAAGACTGGTGGGCAGGAGAGGCATAAGCTGGGTCTTAATGGAGACATGGGAGTTCATCAGGGAGATATTGGGTGAGGGCACAGCCAGCAGCCAGAGGAATTTCCATGTGCAGGGGCATGGTATATGGATATACCATATAGCAAGGTATTGCTGGGAAACCGGAAGAATATGGCATATCTGGGAAACTGCCAGTGATGTGGTACTGCAGGGGTGAGAAAAATATTAAATGAAGATAGAACAGAAAGTTGGGCAGATCAAGGAGCACACTCAATACTAAGAAGATGTGTTTTTTCCTCTTTGAGGGCTCATCTCGCCACATATACAGCTAATCACTTCTTTATGTATCTGTTTTCTCCACTCTAAGCTCCTAGATGCTGTCTTTGCTGTCTTCAGCGTGTAACACAATGCTTGGCACTTCGGGCATTAGAAAATTAGAGTTTATGCAAGAATGAGTGAACAAATGAGAATGAAGGGAATGAATTACATATTCTGTCACTGAACAGGTTCAGAAAGAATTCGTCGTTACCAAAAAACCCATGAAATATCCTTTGTGAAGATACATTAGAAATACATATTTATTTCTTCACTGAAGCAAGGTCATGCGTATAATCTTCTTATGAGCTTGATTTATTAATTTCAATTGTTTTTATGATCAATACTAATTTCATGGCCTCATTGACTTTAGAGTGATCTGCATGGATGGCTGAGATAGTTGAAAAGAATGGATCAACTGTGTTGCAGTTTCCTTAATTTTGTGGTAAAATTGGCCTTAAAATTGTAGCACTGAAAAGAAAAGCCTTTGCTCAAGAGAAACTAGAAATCTTTATATATTGTAAGCTATCCAGTCTCTTTGCCATAAATTGATACTGTACTTTCTAATGAGTGTTTTCATTTGTGCTAGAGCTCATAAAATTCTATTATCTTTATGATCTTCATTTACGCAGGCTTAAACAGGCCAGGAGTCCACCCTTATTTACTAAAAGTGTATGTTTTGGCAATTTGTTTTAATAATAGGCCATATTTATTTCATTGCACGTTCACTTTGGTAATGGTAAAATAAATACAGAATGGAAAAGAAGGCAATCTGAGAAATAAGGAAAACACTTTAGAAAAATAGAGTGAGAACAGGACTAATTAGGAAGGAGATTTGGGATGTTCTGAATTATTAATTAATTAAAATCGGAGCAATTATATAATTAGTCATCTAAATCAAGGTACTTCTGAGAGTAAAAGGGGCATGGCAAATAATTATGCCAGGACAATAGGCAGACAGACAAGAATGATCACGATAGTTAAAGTCCTCTTTCCAAATCTTTATGTTTCAGATTGTTGTCCATTCTTATCGTTGCCTTATTAAGTTCTAACTTGCAGGTTGAATAATCTTTATAGCTCTGGGGAATATTTATAGTTCTTTAACTTTTAAAAATCTCAAACACTTTTCTGAATTGGATGGCTATTGTGGTTCAACAAGGGAGAAATTGGTTTTCAAACGCTGTGGAAGTGCTAAGAAAGATACTGATCTCAGCGGGTAGATGACACGGAAGGTGGGATGAGTCAGTGGATGCCTAAGAGTTTTTTCCATCAAACTATACCATTTTTTGGTTCAGAAAAGAAGGAAATAGTAATATTTCTCAGATGTGAATGTGCTCATTTCTTAATTTTTTATTCTACAAGCATTGACTCTGACCCACAGGTGCTCTTTGGGCTGTTGGACGTAGATTCTCATAAGGAGCCGCCGCCTAGATCCCTCGCGGTGAACCAGATATGGTCACTGATCCTAAGGGACTAAGAATGGAGATGGATAGTGAGGTGAATATGAGTGAGAAAAACTTTTTTTGGGTGTCTGAAAGTACTCCTTGAGAGAAGTTCAGAAAATAATTTCCACAGTGCAGCATAGCTGAATTAAATGCGAAGAATTCCAAAGGAAAATTTGAAAAAGCAGTGCCTATTTATATGCATATGTCCTCTTATGCTTGTTGTTTTACTTAGTTACTAATGTTCATCTTTCTTAACTTCCTAGCATAAATTGTCTTGTTTTGAGAAAAGTCTTTGATATTCCTTAGCATTTTCCTGTAGTTTGAACTCAATTTGTAATTCTGATCTTGCTTTTGAAGCATTTTAAAAATGTCTTAGAATCTCTTTTTAAAAAGCAATTTGAGTTTTATTGATCTGCAGAGCTAGGGTTTAAAATGCATAGATAGGCACTTAAATGCATTTTGGTAATAAGTGTTTCAATATTAGATAGCTTGAGAGTTATTAAAGAGAAAATTGAGTTTTAGAATAAATCTGTTGTGAGATTAAGATAGTAATTGTAATATTTTGGGTTTGTATATTTGGTGAGAATGCACTTTTTTTTATATTGTTCTTTGGTCTTGTTTACTTTTGTACAAAAATTAAAGGGTATTGATTTTTTATTCATCTAACACACCCTATGGAAAAAGACTACTTTGATAGATGAGGAGGATATTAATATAAATAAGACAGAGTCCTCCTTTTAGCTTGTAGAGAAGAGAGATATTCCAACAAATAAATGCTGTGCAGCATTTCGCTAGCCAGTATAATGGTTAACAGAGAGGGTTTTAGTGTTTTTTAAATCCCAGGTTAAGTATTAGTTGGCTAAGCCACGTAACCCCAGATAATTTATTTAAACTACTCTCGCTTTGCTTATCTCTGGACTGTGCGTTTTACTAGTACCTGCTTCATGGGGAGTTTGGGAGTAATACAGAATTTACAAAAGTGCTTAGTCCAATACCTGGTACTCTAAACTGCTAAGAAAATGCTAGGGATTATGATGTCATCACTGTGACATTTAAGTTCCACAGGAGGGAGTGGGTAACTATACCTGAAAGGTGGCATTAAAAAATAGTTCACAAAAAAGGGGGATGCAAGTTTTAATATTCTGAATCTATTAGATAACGATAATGGTTGCTTGAGGACCAAGTATTCATGAAACAGCTATGAAGCATTCTTGGAAATTCTGAAATATGAGACTATGATGAAAATTACCTCTGATCTGTTTTGCAAGTGACTGCTCCACTCTTTCTGCAGTAACCTCTCTCTAGGTACAATATATGGGGTGGGCAAAGGTAGGTTTATAGTGAGTACACAATACACAGTTTATTTTTGTATTACTATTAATTATTATTTACCATATGAATGCCTGTAAACCTACTTTTGCTCACGTCTGTATTCTTAAGGTACCTAGTGATTCCTCACAAATGAGCAGTTAAGATCTCAAACTTTGACCTTCTTTGGAAGACGGCATGCAAACAGGGAGGGAGATTAGACAACTTAAATGACAAGGGTGAAAATTTAGAGTGTGTAGGACATCAGCTTATTGATGTCAGATCCATTTCTCTCTTTTGATCTGACCACTGCAAACTAATTTCTCAGGCTTCTTTGTACTGCTTTCCAGTTAGACTTTTCAGTGGGAGGCACTGAAAATAGATAAAATAGGTAATGAAAATCGATAAATAAATAGTTAATTGTAACATAGAGTAAATCTGCTATTCTAAGAATAAGCACAAAATGGACAGAAGGGAAGGCTCTCCACGCCCCTCCCACCCCCGCCCCTCTTCCCTGTTCCCCTCTCTCTGCTCCTGACAGAATCCAGCTTCCACCAGTGGCCAAGACTTGGATCTTTAGTAACTGTTCTTCTTTCTTTTGTCCCTTTAGTCCTAGTGGCTATTACTGTTCTATAGATGCTGATCTCAGGGTTGCCTCACCTTCGCCTAGCCACTCCTTCAAGAGTTCAAAAATTTGTGTAATTAATTTCTCTTATTAAGTCCTCTGCAAGGAATCATCTGTCATAATTGTTTTTTTGTTTTTTGTTTTTGGCTGGGCACTGACTAACACAGAGGGTAAATGCTGAATGCTGTGTTCTTGGTAGTTCTCAACTGAGAGTTTCTGTGGCTGATCAGAGTATCTGCAAGGAAAAATTAACATGATGTGGTAATTTAAAGAATCACCCAGAATATTTATCAACTTGCAAAAGTTGCAAGAGTCTTAATTTGCCACTGTCAGAGGTGATGGACTTGCACAATTTCTTGACAAGTCTTGTTTATCACAGGGGTCCCCAAACCCTAGGCCACAAACTGGTACACCAGGAGTTGAGCAGCTGGTGAGTGAACAAAGCTTGATCTGTATTTATAGCCACTCCCCATCACTCACATTATGGTTTGAGCTCTGCCTCCTGTGAGGTCAGGGACGGCATTAGATTCTCATAGGAGTGGGGACCCTACTGTGAATTGGGCATGTGAGGGATCTGGGTTGTGGCTCCTTATGGGAATCTAACGTCCGATAATCTAAGATGGAGCTGAGGCAGTGATGCTTGCACTGGGGAGTGCCTGCAAATATAGATTATCATTAGCAGAGAGGTTTGACTGCACAGAGGCCATAACAAATCAATTGCTTGCAGACTCATATCAAAACCATAGGTGAGGAACAAGTGACAATTAAGTTGCATCTGGTGGCAGGCTTTATAGTGGCAAGTGAGTTGATGTACTTTAATTGTACAGCTGCATCTGGTGGCAGGCTGTAAGTCAGAATCTGACACTTATTTTAGTCCATGTGTGGCCTGCCCATTATTTTACTTACCACTTCTGTCTGCACCTCTCTCCCACACTGCACACTTGTCTCAGCCATAGTTTTGGTAAGCCTCCAAGCTAACCCTAGCCAGAATGAGTAAAAAAACAAACATCATTGGAGAGCGTTTTGAAAAGGGAGAAAGACCCAATGATGAGAAAGCAGAAGACTCTAAGACTACCAATGAAAAGAAAGCTGCATTTAAAAGAAAATACCAAGAGCCCTGATAAGATTATGGGTTCATTGAATCAGGTGATTCACATTCTCCAAGCCTGCTTTGTATAATATGTGACAACCTGTTAGCCAATGAACCCATGAAACCTTCAAAACTGCTTTGCCACATAGAGACCAAGCAACCTGCATGAAAAGACAAGCATTTGGAGTTTTTCAAAATAAAAAAATATGAACACGAAGAGCAGGAGGAACTATTGAAGGCCACCACTCCATCAAATGTGTCTGCATTGATACCATTATTCTTAGTGGCTAACCACATTTGCTAAAGCTGAGAAGCCCATTACTATTGGTGAAGAGTTGATCCTGCCTGCTGCTAAGAACATTTGTTGTGAACTTTTAGGAGAGACTATAATTCAAAAGGTGGCATGTGTTCCTCTTTTGGCTAATGACTAGATGAATTGATGAAGATAATGAGGCACAATTGTTAGGATTAATGAGTCACCATGGTATGCAATCCAGGCTGACGAGTCTACTGATGCAGATGACAAGGCAACAATGCTTGTTTTTGTGTGATATATTTTTCAGGAAGATGTACGTGAGGATATGATAAGACCACTTTTGTTGCCATCCAACACCGCAGTTGCAGAACTATTCAAGTCCTCGAATGATTACACATCAGGAAAACTGCATTGGTCATTTTTGTGGGGGTATATGCATGGACGGAGCGGCTACTGTGACTGGACAGCTTTCTGAGTTTGCTCTTCAGGTCAAATTCTGAATGTGGGTCTGTACACTGTGTCGCCCACAGAGAAATGGGGGCTAGCTGAAATATGTCACCTGAACTTAACAATGTTTTGCAGGATGTGATTAAAATGATCAACCACATTAAAGTACATGCCCATAACTCATGTCTGTGCAGATAGATGAATAGATGGATGCGGAGCACACACGTCTTCTCTTATACACCGAAGTGAGATGGCTTTCTAAAGTTAGACCACTGGCCACAGTTTTTGAGTTATGAGAACCACTCCAGAGATTTATTTTAGAAAAACAGTCACCACTGGCAGCACATTTCAGTCACATAGAATGGATTGCAAAACTCGCTTACTTGTGTGACGTATTCCACCTGCTCAATGAACTCAATCTGTCACTTCAGTGGAGAACGATAACTGTGTTCAAGTCGGCAGATAAAGTGGCAGCATTGAAAGCCAAACTGGAATTATGGGGACAATGAGTGAACATTGGGATTTTTGGCATGTTTCAAACATTAGCAGAAAATTTGAAAGGGACTGAGCCAGGGCCTTCTTTCTCCCAGCTGGTGTATGATCACCTAGCTCAGCTTTCAAAAGAGTTTGAGCATTAATTACTTCCCAGCCACAAAAGACCCCTGAACTATGAAGGAATGGATCTGCGGCCCATTTGTGAATAAGCCAGGTGAATTGACTTTGTCCGTGCTAGGAGAGGATCAACTGCTTGAGACAGCAAATGACTGTGGCCTTAAAATTATGTTTGAGACAACTTCAAATCTCCATACGTTCTGGATTAAAGTCAAGGCAGAATATCCTTAGATTGCCACAAAAGCACTGAAAAGCCTGCTTCCATTTCCAACATCCTATCTTTGTGAAGGGTTTTCTGCAGTGGCAGCAACCAAAACAAGATTACAGAGTACACTGGACATGAGCAACATACTTTCCGTGTCGCTGTCTTCACTGTCTCCTATCACCCCCCGATGGGACTGTCTAGTTGCAGGAAAACAAGCTCAGGGCCCCCATTGATTCTGCATTATGGTGAGTTGTATAATTATTTCATTACATATTACAATGTAATAATAATGGAAATAAAGTACACAATAAATGTAATGTACTTGAATCATCCTGAAACCATTCCCTCTCTCACCCAGGTCTGTGGAAAATTGTCTTCCAGGAAACTGGTTCCTGGTGCCAAAAATATTGGGGATCAATGGTTTATAATGTACAGATACTTTCAAAGCAAGCAGGGAAACTAGATGATGTTATCTGCAATACCTGAGTAGTTGGAACACTACTAAGGCTGTCTTCACATAGCTGAATGACTTTGAACTCTTTTTCTTTTCTTTTAGAAAATGAAGGGAAGAGGGTATCTTTCCCCCTTATATTTCCTTTAGTGCCTAGCATAGTGCTTTAAAATAGCAGATTCTCAATATTTTTGGTAAATTGAAGTCAGAACCATTTATCTGGACATGTGCTGGCCGACTACTTGCTTTTTGAAAAACCTGTTTCTTTCTTTATGAGGTAGGAAAGAAGTCATGTAGGAGTAAAGATGAACTGTATTATGGAAGGAAAAACTTGATTTGCTGGGTTGTTTTAGATTGTCCTCAAATACATGGCATTGCTACCTTTTTTTTTTTTTTTTTTTTTTTTTTTTTACATCTGCTACAATGGCACACTGAAAAATTAATGTTTGGTGGTCACTTTATCTATCCCATGTCTTCCTCCAGGGTCTAGACTTGTAATGACGATTTGTACTTTTGCTTCTCTCATCCCTATCCCATGTTCTACTTATATTAGTTTTCCTTTTTATTTTCTAAACACTCCATATGATTTCATTTTATTTGATTTTACCTAGGCAGGTCCCTCATCTTCCTCAAATGTTACCTCCTTCATGATGCCTTCTCAAATATTCTATGACAAGAATTAGTTGGGGCTTTTTTAGTTGGTATCTTTTTAATTGCAATTAAATTGACTTGCAATTTAATTGCAACTGAATTGCAGTGTCTGATTTCCTGCTAGACTATGAGCATCTTGAGAGTAGAGACCATTTTTATTCATTTATTTTATCTTCAATATCTAGCACTTTGCCTGCTAATTATTCAGTGAGTGACTATTGAATTAGTATTTCATTCTGTTTGTCTTATAGTGGGTAATTTATATATATACCTCATTTACCTGACTGTAAGTTGAGGGAGAGGAGCAGAAAAAGTGACTCTTTTATTATGTTCTGGATTCTCACTTTGTCACTACACCAACTGGTAATATGTTACTCATACCTGGTAATATTAGGATTCCAGAAAACTTTGATTAAATTCAGAAAAACTTGGGAGTTTAATTCTAGTAGAAAATTTAGAAAATAGTCTAGTGTGAATAACATGAAATATTTATGTATTGGTCTTTTCCCCCAGTTCCTGGCACAGAACTCCTAACATTCTAATCGACAATTTCCTAAGTGATAGAAAGTTATCACTAGCAGCATCTTTTGTTCCTGTTATGGGTCTTTGACTCTTTCCTGACACAGAGCCCCTAAATCCCTTTGACTTTCCTGGGTGACAGGACTGTCTTTTGTTCTAATGTGGTGATGGTTTGTGGGCTTCTGGATAGGGGCTGGTCACCAGAAAATTAAGTCATGTTTAGAAGCTTGGAACTTCTAGCCTTATCACCTATCTTTAGCAGAGGGGAGAGGGACTGGAGAATGAGTTAGTGATTGAAGAGGCCTACATGATGAAGCCTTCATAAAACCCCCTAAAGTATGATTCAGAGAGCTTCTGGGTTGGTGACCACAGCCTCACATGGGGAGGCAGTATACCCCAATTCCATGGGGACAGAAGTTCCTTTGCTTAGGACCCTTCTTGATCTTACTCTATGTATCTCTTCCTCTTCTTTTGGCTGTTCATCTATATCCTTTTTCACATCCTTTATTATATAATAGATAAACATAAATAAGTGTTTACCTGAGTTCTGTGAGCTGTGGTAGCAAATGATGGAACCTGAAGAGGGAGTCATGGCAATTTGAGTTATAGATGATCAATCGGAAGTGCAGGTGACAACGCATGCTTCAGCCTTGCACCTGAAGTAGGAGTAGTCTTGTATGACTGAGCTCTTCACTGGTGGGATCTGATACTAACTCCAGGTAGATAGTGTCAGGACTGAATTGAATTGTATGGCATATAGCTGGTGTGGGAGAACTGGTTGGTGAGAGGAAAAACCTCACACATCTGGTGTCAGAAGTATTTTGAGTGTGAGGGTAAAAGAAAATACAGGAGTGTTTTTCTCGGATGTCCACACATTGTTCAACCCTTGGAAATCAAAACTAATTTTGGGCAGATGATTCAGAAAGACTACAAGTCACATAACTACACTGACCAATGATAGTCTCAACTTTTTAAGCCAAAAATATCTAGCGATATGCAAAGTAAAATGAGGTCTGAGCTCTGTGTTAGCTTGAGACAAGACAATATTGTCAAGTTTATTTTAGGCTATCAATCATTCTATATAAAATTATAGAGCTTAAGGAAAAGTTTGTATAAGCATCCCTATTCATTGACTATATTTGTGTACAATTTTATGCATTGGGAGTCTGGAAAAAACAGATTGTACATTCAAACTGGGCAATTTAAGCAAAGTTGAACAAAGGGACTGTTTAAAAGTTGTGAGCAGGATTAAAGAAGCCAGTAAGAGACAGCACAGTGCCCTAAGCCTAGTAACTATAGAGAGGGGTTGACAAGGAGATGAAGTGGTTACCAGAGAATCATACTGGAAACATCTCCTAAATGGAACAGTGGGCTTTGGTGGAGCCTCTGTTAACCCATGCTCTGTGGTAGGGAGAGGAGTCAATGAGGAAATATCCGGATCTCATTCTCTTTCTGCATTCTAATATGCTAGCACCTCCCATTGGGTGAAACCAACTGAAAGCCAGAAGGTAGGTAGACCATTTGAGGTCACAAACCATGGTGACAAAGAGCAGAGGGCATATATCAGGTAGCCAGTATAGACATTGATTCTGGGGATTAGATCTTTGGAGAGTGTCATTGTCTATTTGTCTCCCCTGCATTTTTTTTTCCTTTCCTGAGCATAAATACAGTTGTTGGAGTGAGAACATAAGATGGTTTCCTTTGGATGACCCAGGTACTAATTATCACAGGATTCCCATAGGTCCTAGTCTCTTGATGAGTCATAGCTCTATGAAAAGTTAATCCCCAAACTTTCTAAGGAGGCCCTCCTCATCATAGAAATGTGCTCATCATTCTCAAAACATCAATTGTCACAAATTAATTAGAGCTAGCTCACATAATGCAACAAATTTGCTGTTTCTGATTTATGTTTTAAGTTTGTCGAGCATTCAGAAAAGGCTTAGCATAATTAGGAGCTGGAACTGGAGGCAGACCTTGAAGACTTTCTCTATCCTTGAGGTTCAAAAGTAATATGAGCTGGCTTTTCCACTATGGTTTTTCAATGCCACTAACTTTGATTTGTATGAGGGTTTAGAGAATTAGACACTTTACATTACACCTTTGCTTTCTCTTTTAAACTCCAACTCTGTAACTTATTCTGAGGTAATTTATTTCCTATCCCTTTAATCATTTGCCTGCTCTTCTTTGAACCATTTCCAGTTTCTCCACATTCTTTTAAATAAAGCTTAACTATTACAAAGGGCTATTCTTGGAAATCATTACTTAAAGGAAAATTGTTAAAGCATTTAAAAGTTTAAAAATGGCTACATAGATGTTGAAAAATGAAATGTTCCTGTCTAATAATGCTGATAGTGGAATTGTAGTAAATTAAATTACATCAGGTCAGAGCAAAAACCTTGAATGTGAGTCAAGCATATCAGGACCTGAGAAAGAAACCCTTTGTTAAGAGAAAGTAATTGTGAAGAACCGAAAATAAAACTAAGAGAGAACTTTTCCTTGTACCAGGCCTTGAAAATTTTTTTTCTAGAAATGAGGATCAAACTCTTTGATTCAAGATGTTAAGATGCTAAAGTGAACAGAAATCTCAAAGGAGCCCAGATATTTTGTTACACTAGGAAAACATTTCATAAAACTCTACATGGGAAAAGTCTGTTACTGTTTTATTGGAAGAAAGAAAGCTAACAAGTTACCAAAGTATTTTATATCTCGAAGAGTATCCTAGTTGATTTATACAATTTATTTGATTTTTAAATCAATGATAAGAAGTAGAGTATGATTATCCCTTCTTTATTAATGAAGACACTGATGTAGATTCAAATCCAACTTGGCCTTATCCTAAAGCCTGTCTGTTTTTCACTACATGATGCTATAATTTTCTAATAAAAAATAAAGTGTCAGGGAAGTTCTACATTTTTATGGATAGAGTATTTCATTTGTTTTGTGGGTAAAATTAATGACAGTCCATTTGTAAATGAGTTTAGGATGCTCTTTAACTAAGGAAAATAATCTTTTTATAATTTTTGTTGTTGTTGTTCAAGTACAGTTGTTTCCATTTTCCCACCACCACTTTCCTCTGCCACACCTACCCCAATCTCCCACCCTCATTCCTTCCCTGCTTTGGCTTTGTCCATGGGTTCTTTACACATGTTCCTTGATGTGTTCCTACCCCTTTTCCCCGTAACTCCGCTCCCTCCTCTCCTCTGGTAACTGTCAGTTTGTTTTTTATTTCAGTGTTGCTGGTTATATTTTCCTTGCTTGTTTGTTTTGTTGATTAGGTTCCACATATAGGTGAGGTCATATGGTATTTGTCTTCTGCTGCCTGGCTCCTTTTGTGTAGCATAATGCTCTCCAGTTCCATCCATGCTGTTGTAAAGGGTAATAGCTCTTTCTTCCTTTCTGCTGTGTAGTATTCCATTGTGTAAATGTACCATAGTTTCTTGATCCACTCATTTACTGTTGGGAACTTAGGCTGCTTCCAGCACTTGGCTATTGGAAATTGTACTGCTGTGAACATTGGGATGCATAGGTTTTTTTGAATTGGTGTTTTGGGATTCTTAGGGTATAGTTCCAGCAGTGGAATTGCTTAG
Source organism: Pteronotus mesoamericanus (assembly GCF_021234165.1). Lineage (NCBI taxonomy): Eukaryota > Metazoa > Chordata > Mammalia > Chiroptera > Mormoopidae > Pteronotus > Pteronotus mesoamericanus. The sequence goes on from NW_026555313.1 coordinate 2,268,414, forward strand.
TCAAAAGGCATTTCCGTTTTTAGTTTCTTGAGGACATTCCAAACTGTTTTCCACAGTGGCTGCACCAGTCTGCCTTCCCACCAAGAGAGTACTAGGGTTCCCTTTCTCCCCAGCCTCACCAGCACTTGTTGTTTGTTGACTTGATTATGATGGCCATTCTGTCCAGTGTGAAGTGGTAACTCATTTTGGTTTTGATTTGCGTTTCTCTGATGGCTAGTGATGCTGAGCATCCTTTCATATGTCTCTGGGTCATCTGCATCTTTTCCATGGAGAAGTGTCTATTCAGGTCTTTTGCTCATTTTTTAACTGGATTGTGTGTCTTCCTGGAGTAGAGTCATGTGAGCTCTTTATATATTTTGGAGATCAAACCCCTGTCTGAGCTATCGTTGGCAAATATATTTTCCCATACAGTTGGTTCCCTTCTCATTCTGCTGATGTTTTCTTTAGCTGTGCAGAAGCTTCTTATTTTGATGAATTCCCATTTGATTATTTTTTTCCTTTATGTCCCTTGCTTTAGGGGGCATATCTGTGAAAATATTGCTGCATGGACTATCTGAGAGTTTCCTGCTTATGTTCTCCTCTAAGACTTTAATGGTGTTGCAACTTATATTTAAGTCTTTTATCCATCTCGAGTTTATTTTTGTGTATGGTGTAAGTTGGTGGTCGAGTTTCATTTTTTTGCATGTAGCTGTGCAGCTCTCCCAATACCATTTGTTGAGGAGGCTATTTTTACTCCATTTTATGCTTCTGCCCCCTTTGTCAAACATCAATTGGCCATAGAAACATGGGTTTATCTCTGGGTTCTCTATTCTGTTCCATTGATTTATGTGTCTGTTCTTATGCCAGTACTAGACTGTTTTGATTACAGTGGACTTGTAATATGGTTTGATGTCAGGTATTGTTATCCCTCCTACTTTGTTCTTCTTTATCAAAATTGCTGAGGCTATTTGGGGTTATTTATTGTTCTGTATATATTTTCAAAATGTTTTTTCTATATCTGTGAAATATGTCATTGGTATTTTAATAGGGATTGCACTGAATCTATAAATTGCTTTGGGTAGTGTGGACATTTTGATGATGTTAATTCTTCCAATCCATGAACATGGTATATACTCCCATTTATTTGTCTCTTCCTTAATTGCTTTCTTCAGTATTGTGTAGTTTTCTGTGTACAAGTCTTTTACCTCATTGGTTATGTTTATTCCTAGGTACTTTATTTTTCATGTTGCTATAGCAAATGGGATTTTATTCCTGATTTCTAATTCTGATATTTAATTGCTGGTATACAAAAATGCCTTCAATTTCTGAATATTGACTTTGTATCTTGTTGTTTTGCCAAATTCACTTGTTATGTCAAGTAGTTTTTTGGTGGAGTCCATGATATTTTTTATGTACTCTATCATGTCATCTGCAAACAATGACAGTTTTACTTCCTCTGTTATAGTTTGGATGCCTTTTATTTCTTTTTCTTGTCTGATTACTGTGGCTAGGACTTCTAATATTATGTGGAATGAAAGCGGACATCCTTGTCGTGTTCCTGATCTTAGTGGGAAAGCTTTTAGTTTTTGTCTGTTGAGTATGATGTTGGCTGTAGGTTTTTCATATATGGCCTTTATTATGTTGAGGTATTCCCCCTTTACTCCCACTTTGTTGAGTGTTTTTATCATAAATGGGTGCTGTACCTTATCAAATGCTTTTTCCTTATCTGTTGATATGATCATGTGATTTTTGTCTTTCCTTTTGTTTATGTGATGTTTTACATTTATTGATTTGTGAATATTGCACCATAATTGCACCCCTGGGATGAAACCCACTTGTTCATGGTGGATATTTTTATTGTATTGCTGGATGCAGTTTGCCAATATTTTGTTGAGGATTTTAGCATTCATGTTCATCAGCGATATTGGCCTGTAGTTTTCTTTCTTGGTTGTGTCTTTATGTGGTTTTGGGATTAGGATGATGCTGGCCTCATAAAAAGAGTTTGGGAGTCTTCCCTTTTCTTGGATTTTTTTGAATAGTCTGAGAAGGACAGGGGTTAGTACTTCCTTAAATGTTTTGGAAAATTCTCCTGTGAAGCTGTCCAGTCCAGGGCTTTTTTTGTGCCAGGAGCTTTTTTTTTTTTACTTCTTCAATTTCACAAGCTGTTATTGGTCTGTTCAGGCTTTCTGCTTCTCCATTCAGTTTTGGAACATTATATGTTTCTGGAAATTTGTCCAATTCATCCTGGTTTTCAAATTTCTTGATATATAATTGTTCATAGTAATTTCCTACAATCCTTTGTATTTTTGTGGAATCAGTTGTATTTTCTCCTCTTCCATTTCTGATACTATTTATTTGGGTCCTCTCCCTTTTTTTCTTGATGAGTCTGTTTAAAGGCTTGTTGACTTTGTTTATCTTTTCAAAGAACCAGCTCCTGGATTTATTGATCTTTTGAATTGTTCTTTTACTCTATATTGTTTAATTCTGCTCTGATCATGATTTTTTCCTTCCTTCCTTCTTCTTGCTCTGGGCTTTGCTTGTTGTTGTTTTTCCAGTTCTTGTAGATGTAGGGGTAGTTTATTTATTTGAAATGTTTCTCTGTTTTTTAGGTAGGCCTGTATGGCTATGAACTTCCCTCTCAGGACCACCTTCACTGTGTCCAATAGGTTTTGGACTGTTGTGTGTTCATTTTCATTTGTTTCCAGAAGCTGTTTGATTTCTCCTTTGACCTCATTATTGACCCATTCATTGTTTAATAGTGTACTATTCAGTCTCCATGAGTTTGAATGTTTTTGAGTTTTTAACTTGAGGTTGGTTTCTAGTTTCAATCTCCTGTCAGTCCAAGAAAATGCTTGTTATGATTTCAATTTTCCTGAAATTTTTGAGGCTTGTTTTGTGTCCTATCATGTGGTCTATCTTTGAAAATGTTCCTTGTGCATTTTAAAAGAATCCGTATTTTGCTTCTTTGGGATGAAAGGTCCTATATTTGTCAGTTAAGTTGATTTGATGTAATGTGTTGTTCAGTTCCATGATATCCTTGTCGATATTTTGTTTGTGAGATATATCCATTATTTACACTGGGTGTTAAAATACCCTAGTATAAGTGTGTTGCTGTCTATCTCTTTCTTGAAGCCCTCCAAGGTTTTCCTTATATATATGATCGCTTCTCTCATGGGTGCATATAGGCTTACAATGTTTATATCTTCTTGATAGATTCTGCCTTTGAGTTATGAAGTGTCCTTCTGTGTCTCTTTTTATGGGCTTTGTTTTGAATCTATTTCTTCTGATATGGGTATTGCTACTCTGGCTTGTATTTTCCTATCCTTTTGTTTGAACTATTTTTTTCCATCCCTTTACTTTCAGCCTGTGTAGGACTTTTGTTCTGAGGAGGGTCTCTTGTAGGCTGCATATGTGCAGGTCCTGTTTTCTTATCCATTCATGACCCTATGTCTTTTGATTGGAGCATTTAATCCATTTACATTTAAAGTTATTATTGATAGGCACTTATTCATTTCCCCACTTTGTACCTGTGTTCCTTTCTCTCTCACTCTTATTCTTCATCTTCTTAAAGCAATCACTTTCACATATTTTGCAATGCTAGTTTGGTTGAGGTGTATTCTTTTAGCCATCTTTTGTCAGGGAAGGTCCTCATTTTGTCTTCCATTTTAATTGAGAGCCCTGCTGTGTAGAGTAGTCCTGGTTATAGGCCTTTGCTTTTCATGACTTGGAATATTTCTTGCCATTCCCTGCTGGCTTGTGGTGTTTCTCTTGAGAAATCAGCTGCTAGTCTTATCGGAGCTATGGTGTATGTTACTACCTATTTCTCCCTTGCTGCCTTTGAGATTTTATCTTTGTCTGTGATATTTGCAATTTTAATTATGATGTGTCTTGGAGTGGGCCTGTTTTGTTTCTTCTTGAATGGGACCCTCTGTGGTTTCTGGATTTGTGTGAATTTTTTTCTTCTCCAATTAGAGAAGTTTTCCATCATTACTTTTTCAAACAGGCTTTTTTATTCCTTGCTCCTCTTCCTCTTCTTCTGATATCCCTATTATACGGATATTATTATGTTTCCTGTTGTCCTCATTTCCCTTAACTCCTCTTTGTTCTTTTGCATCTTTTTTCATTTTCTTGCTCTTTCTGGTTTTTTTTTTCTTTCTACCTTGTCTTCCAGTTTGCTGATTTGATCCTCTGGTTTGTCTAGCCTTCTTTTGATTCTTTCTACTGTGTTCTTCAATTCATAAATTGTAACCTTCATTTCCCCTTGCTTCTTGTTGATAGTCTATGTCCTTTTTCATCCTGACATAGTTTACAGTAAGTTCTCTGTGTTTTCCCTGTAGTTTTTGGTAATTCTCACTGAGCTCACTGAGCTCATTAATTTTCCTTATAACCATTGTTTTGAACTCAATATCTGATAGTTTATTTTCCTCTGTCAGTTACTACTCCTTCTGAGGATTCTTCTTTTCCTTTTGATTGGGGGCTGTTTCTTTGTCTTCCCATTATTTGTGAGACTCTTCTTTTTTGCATGTGCTTTTAAAATTGGTCTGTTTTGACTCTCTGTCTTTGTGATATGAACTGCTATAATGGGAGACCTGTGAGATTCAGTGGTGCAGTCTCCTTGATCTCCTGAACTTGATGCTCTTGGGATGCCCTTTGTGGTGTTTATCTTGGCTCTCTAGAAGTAATTTGTTTTTCATTGTTTTTTAGTTGTTCTTTTGTGAGTTCTTCCCTCCAGCTTGTTGACTGAGGGTCACTCTGTCCACCTGACTTGTGTGTTGTTTTGCAGGTGCTGATAGAAAAAACCCCACAAAGCCCAGGAAAGAAACCCACATCTGCAAAAATAACTCCCCGCTGCATCCCACTATCAACAGCAAATGAACAAGTATTAATAACATTGAAAAGGGATTAAGACTATTATAAGAAAGGAGAGAAATAAACTAGTATAAAATCTAATGACTTAATAGGCACAATCTTGATGGACTGGAAATAAATGTTAAAAAGCTATGTAGTAAAGAAAATATCTCAAATCATGGAGAAGACCACAGTGGATTTTGTCTCAGTAGCCTCTAGTATTTACTGCTGTTTTTTTCTTTCTGGATCCACCTCCAGGTGGTGTCAGATGTTGACTCCATCTGATCTTAGACAGTCTGTTCTAGACTTCCAGGGATCTACTGTCTGTGGCTGTCTCCTTCAGTTGTTAATATAGTCACTCTACACTCAGTAGTCAGGCTTAGGCATAACAGGAAGGGGCACAGTCCATCCTGGGGTCAAGGCTGTTATATCCCCTCAGGCTGCTCCTGCTCCCAAGGATAGTGGTCTGCCTGAGCAGGATGGCTGCTGCAGTATGGAGAATAACTCAGTACCAGGATCCCAGTGGCTACTCTCTTGAGTTCTGTCCCCAAACCCTCCTTCCCCAATCTCTCCTCAGGCATCTCCAGCCCACTCTGCCCCTGCCTTTGACAACCCAGGGTAAGTGGCTGGAAGTGAAAATTTATGTGTTGGACCTTTAAACAGCTCTTTCTTTCTCCAGCCACCTGTCTCTGGCAAAGAGCAACTCTACCATTTTTCACAGCTGGCTGTTATCTGTATACTTTTTGGGCTCTGGTGCTGTAGGTTGGAGATCCCTGCTTATAATTTAGACCCCACTCTTCTCAGGGGGATCTACTGGCTGCTTAAATATCCCTGTGGCACTGATGCCTATGGGCGCCCAGACAACCTTCTTGAGTCTCCACTACAGTCCTTACCAATCAGGTCATGCTAAGGCTGATTCTTCTGTCTGTCTGAGGTTATAAGGCTTCTCTCTCACTATTGTTCAGTCGTTTGTTCTGGGTGATTTCTCCACAATTTAGTTGTAATTCCAGATTCATCCTGGGAGGAGGTCAGTGTGACTTCCATTCACTCCTCCCCATCTTGCCCTCTTAAGAAAAATAATCTTAAAATATCACGACTTAATTTGTTGATTCAATGGCTTAAATAAATCTCTGCAGAGAAACAGAGTAGTTTTTTAATGAGAAAGCTTTGAGGAATTTCTGATGCATGAGAATAAGATGATAGAGGGTAGAAAAATTCTATAATTTTCCATAAGGAACTTTATATAATGGCTGACATACACATTTACATACACTCTATCCTATTTTTTCCTCAAATGTAATTAAGCCTTCTTATAATATCTTCAGAACAGATAGCTAAACATAAAGAACATTTCATTTCTAGATTTGAACAAACTATATTTTAATTAAATAATTCTTCTAATTATGGAATAGTAAAGGATGCATAATGTTTCTTTTTACACATCAGTGTCACATTTTTATGAGTTATGTGTACTATACATAAATCCTTTTTTTTAATTAAATGTGGTTGATAGACCAGATTAAAAATTTCTGCCTCATCCTCCCTGTCACTGTCAACAGCACTAGAAGTTCTGATAATAAGCGTGTATTAAGTGCTTATTGAACAGCTGATTGACATTGTGCTAAGCACTTTTTATATATTACCTCAATGTTAAACTCAGGTTTGTAGGCTGAAAAAAGGTGCTTTCTGCTTTAAATGAGATCCTATATAAATCTGAAATTAATTCGTAATTGAACTTATAAAACAAATGTTTTCAAGCACCAGCCATGTGCTAGGCACTGTGCTAGACACTTCATATACAAATATAATATACACACACAGACAGGCACATACAAACACACACTCTGAGAAAAGTATACAGTAACTCAGAAGAGAGAACAGCTAAAGGATCTTGGGGAGACAGTACTAGAGTTGTATCTTGAAGTAGTAAGACAAAGTCTTTGAAACTGATAGTTGAATGTGGAATTTTTTAAAGAAAAAATTGGGAATTTTTGGACACATACTCGTATATACAGAATTTTTAAATAATCCGCTTTGCCCTGGCTGGTGTGGCTCAGTTGGTTGGAGTGTCATCCTGTCCACTAAAAGGTTGCAGGTTTGATTCCTGGTTTGGGCATGTGTGGGAGGTAACCTGTTGATGTTTCTCTCTCACATGGATGTTTCTCTCCCTTTCTATCCTTTCCTCTCTCTCTATAAGCAATGAAAAAATGTCCTTAGGTGAGGATAAAAAATGTAACCTGAGTTTTATTAGTGTTGCATCACAATATGAGTTGTATAAAAGTATTCTTGTCCCTTTACCCATTACTCTTACCCTGCGTGCATGCTCTTTCAATTGACTGCCTTGGACAGGATTGCTGGAGCAGTCAACTGAAGGAACATCAGTGTCGCACAGTAGAGGGTCTCTGCAGGTGAGCAGAATACGCCTATGCTGTAGCCTTCTACATTCTTTCTTTTTCTGTGATCTTTGATAACCTTGTTTATCATACATCTTTCTTGTTTCTCCTAACTTGTCTATTTCATATGAAATATCTAGTGATTTTTGTCACAGTGGCTAAACATTGCAATAAAAAAACTTAAATTCATGCCATCATTATTTTGTTATGGAAAAGCTGAAATTATTGGAAAAAGCAATGTTATTTTTACAGGTGTTGAATACAGGCAAATATTGAGTGTCTAATAATGATAAATAATATTTTCATTATTTTTAATTTAAAAATAATTTCTTATTTTCTATTTTCTTTGTGATTAAAGCCCTTAAGTTACCTATGTATCTTCTTATTTCTATAACTGTTTTTGGTTAAAAGTCTATTATATCATATAACATTAATTTGGTTAAAATTTAATTTGCATATATTTTTCATCTTTTCAGTTTAAGATTTTTTCTTAAGTTTACACTGTCTCTTGAAATACATATAGCTAAACATTCTTTAAATGCTATAGATAATATTTTGTTTTGTAACTGAAGTAATTAAAACTATTGATATTACAAAGATATTTGGATTTTTAATGAAATCTTGGTTTGTGCTATTTATTCTTTATTTCTTTAAATTCTCTCTCTCTCTCTCTCTTTGATACTCAGCTATTCTTCTGTCTTTTTTTTTTCCTCATCATAACTCTGTCCTACTTGCTTGGAAGTTGCTGTTCCTACATTTGCTCATCTCTTGGCAAATCCTCCCTCCGTCCCTCCCTTCCGTCTTTCCTTCCTTCCTTTCTTTCTTCCTTCCTTCCTTCCTCCCTTCCTTCCTTCCTCCCTCCCTCCTTTTCTTTCTTTCTCTCTTTCTTTCTTTCTCTTTCTTTCTTTCTTTCTTTCTTTCTTTCTTTCTTTCTTTCTTTCTTTCTTTCTTTCTTTCTTTCCTTTCCTTTCCTTTCCTTCCTTCCTTCCTTCTTTCTCTTTCTTTCTTTTTCTCTCTCTCTTCCTCCCTCCCTTCCTCCTTCCCTTCCTTCCTTTTTTTCTTTCAATTTTCACTATATTTTTTCCCTTACCACTTAAACCCCTTATACTTTCCTCCACCCCACAATCACCACACTGTAATCCATGTCCATGAGTCATTTTTCCTTTTCGCTTGATCCCTCCACCCCCAACCTTCCCCTGCCAATAGCTGTCATCCTGCACTCTATGAGTCTGTCTTTATTTTGCTTGTTAGTTTAGTTTGTTCATTAGATTTCACATATAAGTGAAATCATAAGGTATTTGTCTGACTGGCTTATTCCAGTGTTGTTTAGAAGAATTGGAGGAAGGCTTCAGGAAGGTCTTGTAATTTGTGGAACTGCTGGGTAACAGGTGTTAATTCAGATAAAATATCCAATTCTTTCAGAGTGCTATTACCAGTGAGCATTGCATATCTTCCCTTATTTTCAATTGGAGTGCATGGTTGTTTTGTGTGTGCATGTGTGTGTGTGTGTGAGTTCATTCTACACAAGGATATATTCTCTCTTTCCAAAGTTTTATACTGGCATAGAAAGCCTTTCTTTAAGGTAATGTAAGTATTATGTTAATATCTGAAAATACTTGCTGAGGGACAGTGTAAAAATGGGCTGTATGGTCATTTAGAAGCAGCTCCTTATGTTTGGATCTATCTTCTATAGTTGAGTGACATTAGATAAGTTTCATTACCACATATCCTCATTTGTAAAATGGAAATAAGAATAAACTACTTCCTGGAGTATTGGTGAAGATGAAAAGAACAGACTTCCTACATGTGTAATCTAAAAAAACAGAACAAAAACAGACTCATAGATACAGAAAACAAAATCATGGTT